>NC_063200.1:18696415-18965520 GCF_017589495.1 Alosa alosa
CTAAAGGCAAGGCTGAGGCCCACTTCTCCCTGGTGCACTATGCAGGCACTGTGGACTACAATGTTGCTGGGTGGCTGGACAAGAACAAAGATCCACTGAACGATTCCGTTGTGCAGCTGTACCAGAAGTCGTGAGTAAAACTCCTGCCTGTCTTGTACCCACCTGTTGTTGAGGGTAACAAAAACACTACAAGTCTACAAGCTATTACAAAAATGTATGAATTTGAATCCATCATGTGTATTTCAACAGAGACTGGTGGTGGTAAGAAGAAGAAGAAGGTGGCTCCATGCAGACTGTGTCATCACAGTTCAGGGTGTGTATATTAAACCAATAACAACAAATCAATCATCTAATAGAATGGTGAAGAGGATGTTTTGATTGCATTCTTATCCCAACAGGAGAACTTGGGCAAGCTGATGACCAACTTGAGGAGCACCCATCCTCACTTTGTGCGTTGTCTGATTCCAAATGAAATTAAGAAACCAGGTAAAGGGTGTTTGGTGGTGAATGAAGATATGTGCATTATTCATATATTACATTGAGATTACAAGATCTCATGACATGTATTTGACAGGTCATATGCAGAACTTCCTGGTCATCCACCAGC
Source organism: Alosa alosa (assembly GCF_017589495.1). Taxonomy (NCBI): domain Eukaryota; kingdom Metazoa; phylum Chordata; class Actinopteri; order Clupeiformes; family Clupeidae; genus Alosa; species Alosa alosa. The sequence continues at coordinate 18,697,023 of NC_063200.1, forward strand.
TCAGGTGCAATGGTGTACTTGAGGGTATCAGAATCTGCAGAAAGGGTTTCCCAAGCAGAATCCTCTACGGTGACTTCAAGCAGAGGTGAACTAGGACAGCAACTAAAATATGAATCATGTTCTATATCGGATTTAAACAGGGAAAAATAATGTATGTATTTATTATGTCCAGATACAAAGTGTTGAATGCCAGTGTTATCCCTGAGGGTCAATTCATTGATAACAAGAAGGCTGCTGAGAAGCTTTTGGGATCAATTGATGTTGATCACACCCAGTACAAGTTTGGACACACTAAGGTAGAGAGAGGTTTCAAGCTAATCGAAATCTGTTTGTTATATATTTTTTCTATGTCCAATGTATACATATCATTTCCCTTCTCTCAGGTGTTCTTCAAAGCTGGTCTGTTGGGTACCCTTGAGGAGATGAGAGATGAAAAACTGGCTACCTTGGTCACAATGACTCAAGCTCTCTGTCGTGCATACCTGATGAGGAGGGAGTTTGTGAAAATGATGGAAAGGAGGTAATTGTTTTTTATTTTTTTACAAAGTTTGGAAGTTTTTTTTTTCTTTCAAGGAGAAATTATTTCAAAAACAATTGTTCTTGTTTAGAGAGGCTATCTACACCATCCAGTACAATATCCGATCATTCATGAATGTCAAGACTTGGCCATGGATGAAAGTTTACTACAAGATCAAGCCTCTGCTGAAGAGCGCTGAAACTGAGAAGGAGCTGGCCAATCTGAAGGAGAACTATGAGAAACTCAAAGTGGACCATGCAAAGGCAGAGGCCAGGAAGAAGGAGCTGGAGGAGAAGATGGTTGCTCTGGTGCAGGAGAGGAACGACCTGGCACTGCAAGTGGCATCTGTAAGTGTATACTGTACAATTTCAATATTCACAATCATACCACTACCCAGTCTCAGTATTGTGCTTTCAATACAAATCAGATGTCATTCTTCCATCTTATATTTACAATAGGGATCTGAGGGTCTCAATGATGCAGAGGAAAGGTGTGAGGGTCTTATCAAAAGTAAGATCCAGCTTGAGGCCAAGCTCAAAGAGACAACCGAGAGACTGGAGGATGAAGAGGAAATCAATGCTGAGCTGACTGCCAAGAAGAGGAAACTGGAGGATGAGTGCTCTGAGCTCAAAAAGGACATTGATGATCTGGAGCTGACCTTGGCCAAAGTGGAGAAGGAGAAACATGCCACTGAGAACAAGGTAGGCTTTTTTTAAGTCATCGGTGTGGTATTTGGTAGGGTTGGAAAACTGCAACACTGGACAAAATAACCATACAGTAGAAACTTATCTCTCCTCAATCATTTAGATAGGAGCCTGAACTTGTTAGCCTGAAATTGCCAAAATGGCTTGCTTAAAGAGTTTATATGGACTTTGCATATTGTCAGTAATTCTTTGGAATTTTAGTGGACACTAATATGAAACTTTGTATGCTCAGGTTAAAAACCTGACTGAAGAGATGGCTTCTCAAGATGAATCTATTGCTAAGTTGACAAAGGAGAAGAAATCCCTCCAAGAGGCCCACCAGCAGACTCTTGATGATCTTCAGGCAGAGGAAGACAAAGTCAACACTCTGACCAAATCCAAAACTAAGCTTGAACAGCAAGTGGATGATGTGAGTTTTGAATATATAGTATATGAACAAAGACATTATGCAATGGAGACTATTTCCTACTTACTCTCTGCCTCACAATTTGAAACTGCAGCTTGAGGGCTCCTTGGAGCAAGAAAAGAAGCTCCGTATGGACTTTGAAAGAGCCAAGAGAAAGCTTGAGGGTGACCTGAAGCTGGCCCAGGAGAACATCATGGATCTGGAAAATGACAAGCAGCAATCTGAGGAAAAGATAAAGAAGTAAGGTCAAAATGTAATATCTGTTACGAAACATTGCTATTTAAATTCCATGCATACAGCCAAGTTCAGGGTTAATTTGTTCTTCCATTTGTTTATCAGGAAGGACTTTGAAACAAGCCAACTTCTCAGTAAGATTGAAGATGAACAATCACTGGGTGCTCAGCTTCAGAAGAAGATCAAGGAGCTTCAGGTTTGTTTGTTTTTTTTTAGGCCATTCAAAAATATTTAGAATTTGTTGATATTTAGTTTTGATATATTTTTTCCTTCGTTGGGTAATACTTAGTACCCCAAGCAACAATAGGCGGAGTGTATTTTCTGACAATTGATTGAGGAATTGGAGGAAGAGATTGAGGCTGAGCGTGCAGCTCGTGCCAAGGTTGAAAAACAGAGAGCTGATCTCTCCAGGGAACTCGAAGAGATCAGTGAGAGGCTTGAGGAGGCTGGTGGTGCCACTGCTGCTCAAATTGAGATGAACAAGAAGCGTGAGGCTGAGTTCCAGAAGCTACGTCGTGATCTTGAAGAGTCCACCCTGCAGCATGAAGCCACAGCTGCAGCTCTCCAAGAAGCAGGCCGACAGTGTGGCTGAGCTGGGAGAGCAGATCGACAATCTTCAGCGTGTCAAGCAAAAGCTTGAAAAGGAGAAAAGTGAATACAAGATGGAGATTGATGACCTGTCCAGCAACATGGAGGCAGTGGCTAAAGCTAAGGTTAGTGAAATATATGCCTTCATTTATTACTTTGAACAAACCAACTTACAAACTTGTTAACTTGTCACTGAGGTGCTATTTCATATAACTCTATTGTTTTCCCTGCACTCCTGTGGGTCACATACAAATAAACAGGCAAATCTGGAGAAGATGTGCCGCACCCTTGAGGACCAACTTAGTGAAATCAAGGCCAAAAGTGATGAGGCTGCCCGTCAGGTCAATGACATCAGTGCTCAGAGAGCAAGACTTCAGACTGAAAATGGTAAGATTTATAATATGGACAGCTGTTATTTATCTACAAAATCTGAGCTTTAAAAAAACACAATTGTCAACCAGGTGAGCTTGGACGTCAGGTGGAGGAGAAAGATGCCCTGGTTTCTCAGCTGACCAGAAGCAAACAAGCATACACTCAGCAAATAGAGGAACTGAAGAGGCTGAATGAAGAGGAGGTCAAGGTAAAGAATCTTAATTGACAAACAACTGTTTAATAACATATTATGCAACTACTTAAGGCATTATTCTTTTTTACCACCAGGCCAAAAATGCCCTGGCCCATGCTGTTCAGTCTGCACGCCATGACTGTGACCTCCTGAGGGAGCAGTTTGAGGAAGAGCAGGAGGCAAAGGCTGAGCTGCAGCGTGGCATGTCCAAGGCCAATGGTGAAGTTGCTCAGTGGAGGTCTAAATATGAAACTGATGCCATCCAGCGCACTGAAGAGCTTGAGGAGTCCAAGTATGTAAAACTGAAATACACAAAATAATTTCCCATTTAAAACATTTGTCTAACAAATACTATCATTTAATCAGGAAAAAGCTTGCCCAGCGTCTGCAGGAAGCTGAGGAGCAAATTGAGGCTGTCAACTCCAAGTGTGCCTCTCTGGAAAGACCAAACAGAGACTTCAAGGGGAGGTTGAGGATCTTATGATTGATGTAGAGAGAGCCAATGCTCTGGCTGCTAACCTTGACAAGAAACAGAGGAACTTTGACAAGGTAACACCTCCAAAATACCACTAAAATTTGGAATGTTGGTAAAATCTGAATGAGCATCTGCCTAATAGCAAAAATGGTTTCTAAAAGGTCCTGGCAGAGTGGAAGCAGAAGTATGAGGAGGGTCAGGCAGAGTTGGAAGGAGCCCAGAAAGAGGCCGTTCTCTCAGCACTGAGCTATTCAAGATGAAGAACTCCTATGAGGAGTCTCTTGACCACCTTGAGACCCTGAAGAGAGAAAACAAAAATCTCCAACGTGAGTTAAGAAAACCTGATACATATCCCACCCGCTTACAAAAATGTTGCAGAAAACATCCAGAAAATATGTTTAATGTAATATCATCAATGCACATTTGCAGAGGAGATCTCAGACCTGACAGAGCAGCTTGGTGAGACTGGAAAGAGCATCCATGAGCTAGAGAAGGCCAAGAAGACTGTAGAGACTGAAAAGTCTGAGATCCAGACTGCCCTGGAGGAGGCTGAGGTAGACATTCAGATACAAACGTGACTACAGAACTCTAAAGAAAGTAATATCATTTTTTTAATTAATAATGTTCTTCTATAGGGAACTCTTGAGCATGAGGAGTCCAAGATTCTTCGTGTCCAGCTTGAGCTCAACCAGATTAAGGGTGAGGTTGACAGGAAGATTGCAGAAAAGGATGAAGAGATGGAGCAGATCAAGAGGAACAGCCAGAGGGTGATTGACTCCATGCAGAGCACTCTGGACTCTGAGGTCAGGAGCAGGAATGATGCCCTGAGAATCAAGAAGAAGATGGAGGGAGACCTCAATGAGATGGAGATTCAGTTGAGCCATGCTAACCGACAGGCTTCTGAGTCTCAGAAACAACTGAGAAATGTGCAGGGTCAACTCAAGGTTAGTAATGATTTGTTTCATGTCAATGTGCAGTCTAATGCAATATTATCTAAAAGTAGTAAAACAAATCTTAGCAGGACATAGTAGTAGCATGATATCTTTTGTCATTGCATATTTTTCGGTTAGGATGCCCAACTGCACCTTGATGATGCTGTAAGAGGACAAGAGGACATGAAGGAGCAGGTTGCCATGGTGGAGCGTAGGAACACCCTGATGGTGGCTGAGATTGAGGAACTCAGAGTTGCTCTGGAGCAGACAGAGAGAGGCCGCAAAGTGGCTGAGCAAGAGTTGGTTGATGCCAGTGAGCGTGTTGGCCTCCTGCACTCTCAGGTATAGAGAAGAGTGTTAAAAACAGGTAGATCAATTCTACAAGTACACCTTTCAGTTTATAATTGACATGGTGTGTTTAATTTTAGAACACAAGTCTTATTAATACCAAGAAGAAGCTTGAGGCTGACTTGGTTCAGGTCCAAGGTGAGGTTGATGACATTATCCAAGAGGCTAGAAATGCTGAGGACAAAGCCAAGAAAGCCATCACTGATGTAAGAAGTGTTTCTTTTGAAATTAGACACATGCAAAGGCGAATATGTAGTTTATATGATTGTCCTGTTATTTAGGCTGCTATGATGGCAGAGGAACTGAAGAAAGAGCAGGACACCAGCTCTCATCTTGAGAGGATGAAGAAGAACCTGGAGATCACTGTGAAAGATCTGCAGCACCGCCTGGATGAGGCTGAGAACCTGGCCATGAAGGGTGGCAAGAAACAACTCCAGAAACTGGAGTCTAGGGTAGGCAGCAAAATATGCATGTGAAGAAATGTGCCAGAAATCTCACATTAGTAGAAAATAGTGTTTAACATGCAAATATTTTCTGCATTAAGGTTCGTGAGCTGGAAAATGAGATTGAAGCTGAACAGAGACGTGGTGGTGATGCCATTAAGGGAGTCCGCAAGTATGAGAGGAGGGTTAAAGAGCTCACCTACCAGGTACAGACATTTCTTTTAACTCCTGTATCATAGTGTTACGCTTAAGAGAAGAAGAAGGACTTGATACACTTCATCTACTCTTTAGACTGAAGAGGACAAGAAGAATGTTGCCAGACTTCAGGATCTGGTTGACAAGCTGCAGCTGAAGGTCAAGGCCTACAAGAGGCAGGCTGAGGAAGCTGTGAGTAGTATTTATTATCCAAACCTCATCTCTATTGCAAATTTTCACTTGGCCTTTTTATTACATAATTAACATGATTGGTTTGAAACTGAATGGATCCACAATTATTTCACACAGGAGGAGCAGGCCAACTCCCACCTGTCCAAGTTCAGGAAAGGTGCAGCATGAGTTGGAGGAGGCTGAGGAGCGCGCAGACATTGCTGAGTCTCAGGTCAACAAGCTGAGGGCCAAGAGCCGTGATTCTGGAAAGGTAAGATTTTTTGTGGAGTAATGTCGATTTCTTGGCTTGACTACATGTAACATGTAACATGTAATGAAATTCATGTAATGTCTTTGTTCTCTCCCAAAGGGCAAAGAGGCAGCAGAGTAAACCCTCTGAACTCCAGTCACTTTTACCTGGATTCTGATGCTGTGACCATTCTGTAGCTAATTTCACTACCTACAATAAATTATTAGAATCTGAGCATTCATTTTCGTTTTTCTTTCTCTAAAGGCAGATTTGCAAGGCAGAATCAGGGTTTGACCACATGGTCAGTTTGTCTTTACTAAAAACCTCAAAATAAAGAATCCATTTATCTAGGATCAGCTAACTTAAAAATAGCCTTCTTACAGCAAATCGATGATTGCAAGCATAAAACCCAAGTCTACATAAACTATGATCTATGAAATATGATTTGAATGAAATAGCTAAGATAGATGAGGTTACCATTCTTTTATGCAGTATAGCAGTGCTTAAGATAACATCAGGGATATTTACATCTAATTTCAAAGATAGATTTCTTTCATATATATATATATATATATATATATATATATATATATATATATTAATCACAAGCTACCCCACCTTTTTCTAAGTAGCTCTCCAAAAGGTTTGAGGACAATGTTTATAAATCTGATAACCCAACCACTTGGGAAACATTTCTATGACATCAAATTCACAGTCTACAAAGAGAGAAGGTAAATGAGTTGAAAGGAATCTTTAAAAAGCATACAAATCTTATTCAGCAGTTTTGGGTGTAGAGCAGCTATGTGAATACATGGCATGCTACTATAATATAAAAGCTCTCAGCCATATCCATTTCCTCAAAGTAGCTCTCGGAGGAAAAAAGGTTCTCGGCCATGTCCATTTTGTCAAAGTAACTCTCGGAGGAAAAAAGGTTGGAGACCCCTGAATAAAGGGTCAATTAGGTTACTCATTATTGACGTTTGATTCACTGAAATGTGCCATATTCACAAACTGATTGCTACATATGACAGGTCATCGTGGTTTAGCTGGAAAAGGTCACAAATATATACATTTATTACACGGCTCCCTCCATTGCCTTGAATGGGATTTCCCAACGTTCTACAGTCAAATATACACCATGTAATGATCGCTGGAACATATAATGACCGCTGTCAATGGCTGTCAAAATAAGCCCCTTCAGGGCGAAGCAAAACACTCCGCTGATGCGCCGGGTCCTTGCCCTGTCAGGACTTATTTTCCCGATAATGACCAGCGTTCTTTACATTATCCCTTACATAAATAGTGTCACAAAGCTTGGAAATATTCTGAAGAAAACATTGCTTCTGTTTCATTAAGCTTACTTAGGACTTCTTTATCTTTGTCTAGGGACGTAACTCGAACGTCATCGATTTGACTTGAGACTTACTTTTAGCCTACTTGCCAGTCAGTGACTTGATCTCCTAAACAAACAATGACACACAAGCACAAATACATACAAAAATAGGTTTAAACTGTTAACGTTGAGTAATTTGTATGTGTATAAGATAATCAATAAATTTATTTACAAATGTATGCATTACATGTTCTTTAATAAAATAAATAAATAAACATCAACATACACCATGGAGTTTTCCATCTTTTCTGGTTACAAATATAGCTACTACTAATATTTTAAACACGTTTTAAGATGTCAATGTTAGTTCAAGATCAAGCATCAACATTGATCAAGCATAATTACATCAATCAAACAACCCAAACAATGCAGTAAACCATCCATATTGATGTGTGGGACAACAAGGTTGCGTTGCGATGATGTTTAAATATCAAACCATATCTATCAAACAACTTACCTCATTAGAGTAATGCTAAGTGTGCAGAAGATCAGGCCAATTTAAGGACCTGCAGGGAACCGGGAGGACGGCAAGAGGCTGGGGGGTTCCAATGCACAGTAAGTTATCACCTGCATCAGTTGCCAGAGAGAGGGTATCAAGCAGGAGTAGTTATGTCAAATAGCTGAAGGATGACAGTTGGATTTCAATGAGACACAGTACAATATCTTTGTTCTAATTATGTTTCCCATTGTAATCGTGCAATTTGTAATGCTTTGCATGGACGTGCGCTGGTGTGCGTTCATGAATGATAGAAGGATGGTGCGTGCACCTGCCAATATGACTGCATGCGCTCTTAAAATAGCATATGAACAACTCGCCATTGACTTCTGACCAGGTTTAGGTGGTGTATGATAGCGATTTTTAGACAACGCGCTAGGCCCCTCCCTAGGTTGTTAATTGCCACACCCCTGGGCGCAATGCTTACAAAATAAACGTGCAAAATACCGAATTCAACTTTGCGCGGGTGAAAAACGAACTTTACGCCATGCGCTGGTGACCCAAAATACAGCCCAATGTGTGGTTGAAAGAAATATGCCTAGTTCCAGACTCCATGGCATTAACATTTAACACTTTGAGGTGTAAATTATAGTAAATGAAAGCATCAAAGGGGATAACATTGTTTAGCTAGATAGTATTAGAAAGCATAAAATAGTTGTAAAAATTAAAGTTTAAAAATAAAGTAGATTAAATGTAATAATTAAAAGACAAGACAAAACAATGAGGGCATCTATGCTTTAAAGGGGTGGTTCAGGATTTTGGACATAGGACCTCATTTCCAAGTTAGCAAGTATATAAGTATAAGTATATATACTCTTTTTTTCCCGTGAGGGAAATTTGGTCTCTGCATTTATCCCAATCCGTGAATTAGTGAAACACACTCAGCACACAGTGAACACACAGTGAGGTGAAGCACACACTAATCCCGCCGCAGTGAGCTGCCTGTTACAACAGCGGCGCTCGGGGAGCAGTGAGGGGTTAGGTGCCTTGCTCAAGGACACTTCAGCCGTGCCTACTGGTCGGGGTTCAAACCAGCAACCCTCCGGTTACAAGTCCAAAGCACTAACCAGTAGGCCACGGCTGCCCCACAATAACATGTAACTAGGAAAATACTGTTGAAAATGTTGAGTTCTTTTGTCACTTTTGCTTGTTTCTTATGGTACTGACTGTGTATGTATCTCTCTCTCTCTCTCTCTCTCTCTCTCTCTCTGTGTGTGTTTGTGTATGTTTTAGTATATGTGATTTGTCTGTTTACTGTTATCTGTCTGGTCACTTGTTGAATGTTGTCTGGTGTCGGTCTGGTCTACTGGCTGTTTAATTGTGTACTGCCAGTTGTCTGCAGATGTAAATTAGCGGCTAACCGGTACAATGCACAAAATGGCAATATTTATGCTTGACATTGTACATGGTCCCTCACAAATAACATAAATGAATACATAAAGAAAAATACTCCTCATCAGTTTTAGTACTATGGTGTTTTATGGAATGGTAAATTATCATATGCAATCCAGCAGTAGGATCTTAAAACTGAGTGGAACATAATACACTCTAATAAATATATGACTGATGATTCTCTTATGTTTCAACTATGGAGCTGGAAAGCTATCAAAATAACACCGCAACAGGTCATCATGGTTACTGTGGAGAAGGTCACAAGTATTAAAAATATAAATAGCGCCACAAGTCTAAGGAAGAGAGAAGATAGAGAGAACATTTTATTGAAAAAAATCATATGCCTTTTCTCTGTCTCCCTTTTTGATGTATGCATGATATAGAATGTTCTGAGTGTACTTGGTTAAAGAGAAAAATACTTGTCACAGTACACCAGTCATTAAACTGGAAAGGTCGCTTAACCTTAACATAAACCAGTTCTACCCCTTCCAAAAAAGGCCTAAACCATGCTACATGTGTGTGGGGCATAAATAGATGTCAGCATATTAATGTTTGATAGGGATATTGATTTCATGAATTTATTTCAAGGTCTACAGGCATGGCCTATAAATCACAAAGAAGCCATATACTTCAATCCACTGAAATGTACTGAGAACTCCACTTGTACTCTTATATTCACACACACAAACATCAATATACATATCCATTGAGTAATTTGGTTCCAAAACGCTATATAACAATTTAAAAAACAATAAGTAATTTTATTTCATCTCAGGTAATAGCAATAATATGTGCAGTTGTGTTGTTTTGATTGAGTAAAGATCAAATAACAATAACCCAATTACAGTTCCACCTCTTAATTCATGAAAATGGAAGATATAGCGTTTTGAAACCAAACTCTTCATTTATCAATAGATCATCACCATCATCTTCATACATATCAAAATGCCTCATGTAATACGTTCTCATGTCTATCTTTTCTGGTTACATGCAGAAGCTACTATATATACATACTTATATATATATATTAGTGTATTAAGATGCCAAATGATGCTTCAAGGAGAAATTTGCCATAATATGACCAGTTTAGGAGTAGTTAAATGTATCTGACAAATTGACTACAATTGACTGGAATAATATTATAGTAACTACTGATTCGTAGTAAACAATCAATTTAATTAGCGTGTTGGACAGCAAGGTTGAGGTAATGTTTAAATATATCAAACCATGTCTATCAAACACATCTTACCTTATTAGGGGGCTGCTTAGTTTGCAGAAGATGGCAAATATAAGCACCTGCAGGGAGCAGGGAGAACAGCAAGAGGGTGGGGGTTCCTGTGCACAGTAAGTAAGTCTTCCCTGCAGGCATTGCAGACACTGACAGGGAGAGGGCTGCTGGAGTTGTTACATGGCAAACACTGTGGTGGTGAAGGATGAGAGTTGGATTTTAATGAAAAAGTCCTTCACCTTTACTTTTGCTTACATTTACATATGCAAATTTGTATTATGTATTTAAATTATGTACAGATTTGTCATCTAACTTTGTAACTGACTTTGTTTTTCAGCGGTTTTAACAACTTTGACATTTCATTTTGATTTTGGAAAGAAAAGGTAAGACTTTATTTGAATTTACTAGTTTAGCAAAAACACTATTACTCCATTTAAGTTTTAAGTTACAAATATAACAATAAAAATATCAGATAATTATTTTTTAGAGACCACTTTCCATAGCCTGTCATTTAATAGAATTGGATAGGTGATCTTGTAAAATTGAATACGCTACAATCACTAGGGGGTTAGAATTTGGAGGGTTAACTTCAGCTACCCAGCTGGCTGGCTCCATTTTTAAAAATGATATCTAACATATGCTGACTTCCAATTATATTTTCACACAAATGTGGATTGGCTATAGCCTGGGTTTTCCCATGCTGCCTTACGCGCGCAATTTTATTCACGCTGCTAGGCAGCCTGGATTCTATGGACTTTGGTTTCACCTTAACGAAGAAACCAATCACAGAACGGAGGGGGGACAGCAAGACGATGACGACACACAGAAGCTACGTACAGACGCTTTTGATAGACATTCGTAGCACCCAATAAACGGCTCTTGGCATTCGTAAACCACGTTTCAAATATGAGAAAATGTACATGTAGTTCCCAGACCCCATCTCAATGAGATGCTCAGGCTAGATTGGCTAATCCTCCCAGGAGGAAATTACCAGCGAAACCACCAATCCACATGGACAACACAATTTGTGGCCATCAGTAATGAGGCACCTAACTGGTGGAAGTGAGCACGTGTTGGGTGCCATTTTTAATGATGGTGGCAGCCTAATGAGTATTTTTGGCTGAATTAGCTAGTGTAGTATCAGCCAATGAAATTAATGGGGGCGCTTCTTCCTCACTCTCTCCAGTTCTATATAGTATGGCTCTAATTATATGGCTACAACACACAACAAGGTGGCTGCTTTGCAGGGCTAATCCAAACATTTTCCTTTATAAATGTGATTATTATTGTGTTTACAGCATATCATTGAGTTGAAAAGTTTTGTTCTCAAAATGGATCTTTGATAGGTAAAGACAGTCATTAGGAGAAAAAGGGATTTATTGTCAAATCTACCATAAATGACACAGAAATATTTGCTATCTCTTTCCACAATATAATTGCACACTGTTCTTAGTCCTTCCAAGGATATTGAATGCCGGTCAAACAGAATTCAGAGAGAGCAGTCCTAAATCTCCCCATATGCAGCATCATCTGTTCTGTAATTGTTGGGCAAAATAGAGAAAAAAAATCAGAGGTTGCCATTTCTTTGGTCATGGATTTCATGCTGAATGTTTTCAATGAATAATATTAAAGGGAATAATTTATAAGATGTTTATAAGAAGAAAGGGGAGCAGAAATTGTTAATGCCAATAGACATATGTACAGTATGTATGTACTGTGTAGACTGGTAAACCATTATGAATTTGAGTACTGATGTAATTGTAACAATACCAATACCATATTGTATATGTACAATTATAACAATACCAATTATTGTATATGTACAATTTTCTGCATTATTTCCAGATTCTATTTATTTTGTTATGGCATCTGCACCATTAGTAATATTGACTTAAAAATATTAGATTAAACTTATTTAATTGATTAAATTCAGTAATTTTATAAATTCTTCTGATCTATGTAGTAACCAGCAACCATGGGGGACGGTGAAATGGCACAATATGGCAAGGCTGCCATCTACCTTCGTAAGCCTGAGAAGGAGAGACTTGAAGCCCAAAGCAAGCCCTTTGATGCAAAGAGTGCTTGCTATGTGGTTGACAAAGAGGACTTGTATGTCAAGGGTACAATTAAGAAGAAAGAGGGTGGCAAAGCCACTGTTGAAGTGCTTGAAACCAAGGAGGTACTTTAGCAAGGCTGTAAAAATTGTTCTAATAATAAAATGTAATTTTAACAGAAAGTTTGTTGAATGCATCTCTTTGTTAAAGCTGTTTTCTACATTGGCTTTAGGAAAGGACAGTGAAGGAAGATGAAGTCTTCCCCATGAATCCTCCCAAGTTTGACAAAATTGAGGACATGGCCATGATGACCCACCTCAATGAAGCTTCTGTCCTGTATAACCTCAAAGAGCGTTATGCAGCATGGATGATCTACGTAAGCATTACAGTTAAATACAAAAACAAAAACATTACAGTTAAATACAAATTAAATAAATACAAATAAAAATGCTAGAAAACCAATCTTCCTATTTCCTTATTCTAGACCTACTCTGGACTTTTCTGTGTCACTGTGAACCCCTACAAGTGGCTCCCAGTGTACGATGCAGAGGTGGTGACTGCCTATAGAGGCAAGAAGCGCATGGAGGCCCCACCCCACATCTTCTCTGTCTCTGACAACGCCTATCAGTTCATGCTTCAAGGTATGCTTACAGTTTAAGAGCCACTGAATTAAAAGGTGCCATGTGTAAGAATTGAGGTAAAAATATCCAAAAAATGAGCTACACGCATCAAAAGAATCACAAGAAATAAGGGTGATGATGTCATTAAAAAAATGACAAAGTATAGTGCTGCAGAGATATCAACCTGAATTAGCCTGCTAAATTACTAGCCACAGCCCAACAGGTGTCATAATACCAGTTTCGGCCATGAGAGGCAACATAACCGCCAGCCAAACTGCAATACACATGTCTCGGTTGTTACTCTAGGGTAGACCAACTCACTTTCTGGAGGTATACTGCCCCCATCTTTTATGGAATGTGGAGTATGAATTGATTTTTTTGGCGGACATTACACATGACACCTTTAAAGAAGCCCTATGCTCGGTCTGGTTATTCCTTCGCTGTTTCTGGGTTTTCACCTGCAGCTTCGGTAGCAAGTGACTGCTACGCTAAAGCCCCACTAGCTAGCGAGCTAGCCATCAAGAAACCAAGCTAAACACATACAGGGCTCACAATAAAACGGTCGAGCAAACACATTGTTCAAACCACATTACAAAAACGAAGTTCACCCAAGGGTAGGCTACTTAAAATTTCAACAGCAACAAAGCCAAGTCGGAGTCCGTTTTGCAGTCTTCTTAGAAACTACAATCTGACTACATTTTCGAGGCGTGATTGGATACTTCCGCTGAGTCAAATCCGGATGTGTTCGGACCGCGACCAGAAAGTTGCATATTCGTTTTTTCCGCGGAGAAGCTCTAGGGGGAGACGAAGCACCCACCAGACAACCGAAATTCGCATTGGCCAATTTTCCGTCAAGGATTCCCGTGACACTGAAAGACCGGGGTACACGAAACTTGGTGGGCATGTAGCCCCACGTGGATAGCATGGAACCATCGTTTTTCGTTTTGATCTGTAGCCCCCCCACTGGACTGGACCCCCGAAAGGAGGGTAGGGCAGACACAGTTTTCTGTGAATATCTCGAGAACCGTAGGGTTTAGGAGGACCACCTTTTTTTGTATGTTGATCTTAAGGGGCCATGTCAGCCCATTCCATAACCACTCATTTCATGTATAGCACCACCTAGTTAAAAACTAAAAAGTAAAAATGAGGTGTTGTAATCGCAGGTATCTGTGACCTAACATGGTCATATACATGGTCGAGTACACAGCTTCATTACTTGAGTAAAAGTACAGATACCCTTTACTAAATTTTACTCAAGTACAAGTAAAAGTACAACAGTCAGATGTCTACTTAAGTAAAAGTACTGAAGTACTTGTTTTTAAAAGTACTTGAATATCAAGAGTACAAGAGTAGCCTACATTTTCTAAATATTGCAATACTACTGCCACAGTGCTTACATTTATGTACAGAATGGTCCTACATGAAGTTAAGAAAAATGTTAATGTTAATACCTTGGAGAATGTAAAAATTGACAGTAAAATCAAATCATTTTCATCTTTTTACCATGTTGCCAGGGATGGGCAGTATTTCTAATACATGTATTTAAAATACATATTTCAAATATAAAATACTATTTTGTAATTGAAACACTTGAAGCGAAAACGATCATTAACTTGTTCAGAAAATTGAAATAGTCTGGGTGGGGCCACAGGTTGGCACATTCCCGGGATGGACCTGCTGCGTCTTCATCCATTGTTTCGTCCATGGTTTCGTCTCTTATCTAAATCTGACCATGGAGTTCACTTTGGCAGAAAGCTGAAGGTGATTGCTGATAGGCTGTCCCAATCAGTGGCGCCTGCACAATCCAATCACGTTTGAGGGAAACAACAAATTGAGGGTTTCCGAGATTTCTTTTTTTTCCTTTTTTTAGAAGAAGTAACGGGTACTCACGGTTATGGATAGAAATGTAGTGGAGTAACGGGTACTCACGGTTATGGATAGAAATGTAGTGGAGTAACGGGTACTCACGGTTATGGATAGAAATGTAGTGGAGTAAAGAGTACAATATTTGCCTCTCAAATGTACTTGAGTAAAGTCATGAGTACTGCCCAAAAATGATACTCGAGTAAAGTACAGATCCCTCAAAATTGTACTCAAGTACTGTACTCAAGTAAATGTACTCCGTTACTGTCCGGCTCTGCTAATTGCACCAGGGTACGAATACACTGCTAATTGTACCAGGGGTGCAAATAGCCTTACCCATAAATGATACATTTGATTCATATATTCAAAATGATTCACTCATGTCAACTATTTTGCCCCACAGACAGGGAAAACCAGTCTATCCTGATTACGTAAGTGTCAAAGCATGTTTTAAAACTTTTCACAGCTTTAAGGACAAAGCCTTTGCATTATCTTTTGTGTAATAGTATAGCACTCTTTTAATCATGATCTAAAAATTGCAAAATCTTTTGTGTACTCCAGTGGAGAATCTGGTGCTGGCAAGACTGTAAACACCAAGCGTGTCATCCAGTACTTTGCAACAATTGCAGTGTCTGGTGAAAAGAAGAAAGACTCGGAAGCAAAAAGCAAAATGAAGGTTAGGACCCCATGCACGTGTATAGGCTAATTATCACACAGCAACACAGGCATGCACTTTATAACAATTTATACATTGACTTGCAGGGCTCTCTTGAAGACCAGATTATTGCTGCCAATCCACTGTTGGAGGCTTATGGTAATGCCAAGACTGTGAGGAATGACAACTCTTCACGTTTTGTAAGTTAATTTCTCATCTGAACTCTTGCCTCACTTTTGTAGTTCTGGATGAAGATCAATTTCTTAAGATAATGTTGTATCTCAAACAGGGTAAATTCATCAGAATTCACTTTGGCACATCTGGAAAACTGGCTAGTGCTGATATTGAAACTTGTAAGTATAATTATGTTGTGTTTATAAATTTGTTTCATGATTTCTGTCTTTTTTTAACTTAAAATACATACTTCCCTATGCAAATAGACCTGCTGGAGAAGTCTAGAGTGACATTCCAGCTTCCTGATGAGAGAGGCTACCACATCTTCTACCAGATGATGACCAACCACAAGCCTGAAATTATAGGTAAGGTTAATATTTTCAACCAACATTCAAATATCAATGTATCAATGTATATGTAATTCTGAATTTGTAAAATTATGTTTTAACCTCTATAGAAATGTCCCTCATCACAACCAATCCCTATGACTTCCCAATGTGCAGTCAGGGTCAGATCACTGTGGCTAGCATCGATGACAAAGAGGAGTTGGATGCCACAGATGTAAGTCTTCCAAGAATTTTTCCCCCATTCAATTTTTTGAAAATAAATAAATAATAATAATCATATAATTTATTATTCCAGGATGCAATTGACATCCTGGGTTTCAGTAATGAGGAGAAAGTCACCATTTACAAGCTGACTGGTGCTGTGCTCCATCATGGCAACATGAAGTTCAAGCAGAAGCAGCGTGAGGAGCAGGCTGAGCCTGATGGCACTGAGGGTAGGTTACAACACTATACTGAATCAGTCAGTTCTAGGATCAATGTTAAAGTAGTCTTCTTTATTGTAGTATATTTTTACAATTTTTACTTATATATATATATATATATACATTTATTCAAATTTTACTCTTATTAAAGTTATTAATTTATTATATTTATTACCCACAACAAAAACCTCACTGTTCTCAGATGCTGACAAAGTCGCTTACCTCCTGGGCCTGAACTCTGCTGATATGCTAAAAGCTTTGTGCTACCCAAGAGTGAAAGTCGGAAATGAGTTTGTCACCAAGGGTCAGACCGTGCCACAGGTATTATTTCACCCATGACAAGGTTGACTAAATAGCAGTTTTTGAGATTGTATAGAAGGAATTGGTATTGACCTTTATCATAAATGTTCAAAACCACTCTAATTGTAAGGTTTGGTCTGTGCCTAAAACCTTTTTCAGGTCAATAACTCAGTTGCGGCCTTGTCCAAGTCTATCTATGAGAGGATGTTCTTGTGGATGGTCATCCGTATCAACCAGATGTTGGACACAAAGCAGCCAAGACAGTTCTTCATTGGTGTGCTGGATATTGCTGGCTTTGAGATTTTCGATGTAAGGATTACATTATACCACAGTTAAATACATGTAAACATGTAAATATGAGGAGAAAAATGTCATTCAATTTCATTCAATTCATGTACATGTGTCACTCACAAAAGATATCTCATTACTATATCAGGACAAAATTAAGACTGTTCACCATCACGTTTCCATGATTCAAGTGAGCCACTGTCAAATAATGATTCATATGTTTCCACCACAGTTTAATAGCATGGAACAGCTGTGCATCAACTTCACCAATGAGAAACTGCAACAGTTCTTCAACCACCACATGTTTGTCCTGGAGCAAGAGGAGTACAAGAAAGAAGGCATTGAATGGGAGTTCATTGACTTCGGCATGGACTTGGCCGCTTGCATTGAGCTTATTGAGAAGGTCAGGTTTAATCAATCAAACTAGTCAAGTGCTAAGTTTGTAGTGTTTCATAATGTCAACCATATCAACTAATCTAATCTTTTGTAAAACAGCCCATGGGTATCTTTGCAATCCTTGAAGAGGAGTGCATGTTCCCCAAGGCCTCTGATACAACTTTCAAGAACAAGCTGTACGACCAGCATCTTGGTAAAACTAAGGCCTTCGAGAAGCCTAAGCCCAAAAAGGGCAAGGCTGAGGCCCACTTTTCCTTGGTGCACTATGCTGGCACTGTGGACTACAATGTTGGTGGGTGGCTGGACAAGAACAAGGATCCACTGAATGATTCTGTTGTGCAGCTGTACCAGAAATCGGGAGTAAAACTCCTGCCTACCTTGTACCCACCTGTTGTTGAGGGTAACAACAAAACACTATACAAGTCTACGAGCGATACAAAAATATCCAATGTATGAATTTCTATGCATATGTAACTCAATTATTGACTCTATCATGTGTATGTCAACAGAGGCTGGTGGTGGTAAGAAGAAGAAGAAGGGTGGCTCCATGCAGACTGTGTCATCACAGTTCAGGGTGTGTATATTAAACCAATAACAAACAAACCATTTATGTTAAAGAGCAGTGACGGGATATTTTGACTCCATTTTTAACTCAACAGGAGAACTTGGGCAAATTGATGACCAACTTGAGGAGCACCCATCCTCACTTTGTGCGTTGTCTGATTCCAAATGAAATTAAGAAACCAGGTAAAGTGCGTTCGGTGGTGAATAAAGATGCATTACATTGAGAATATGAGATCTCATGACCTGTATTTGACAGGTTATATGCAGAACTTCCTGGTCATCCACCAGCTCAGGTGCAATGGTGTACTTGAGGGTATCAGAATCTGCAGAAAGGGTTTCCCAAGCAGAATCCTCTACGGTGACTTCAAGCAGAGGTGAAATAGGACAGCAACTAAATTATTAATCATGTTGTATACCAGATTTAAACAGGTAAAAATATATGTATTTATTATGTCCAGATACAAAGTGTTGAATGCCAGTGTTATCCCTGATGGTCAATTCATTGATAACAAGAAGGCTGCTGAGAAGCTCTTGGGATCCATTGATGTTGATCACACCCAGTACAAGTTTGGTCACACTAAGGTAGAGAGGTTTCAATCTAAATCTGCTTGTCGAACAATTAGGATCACAACTTTTTTTACTGTGTCCAATTTATACATATAATATCCCACCTCTCTCAGGTGTTCTTCAAAGCTGGTCTGTTGGGTACCCTTGAGGAGATGAGAGACGAAAAACTTGCTACCTTGGTCACAATGACTCAAGCTCTCTGTCGTGCATACCTGATGAGGAGGGAGTTTGTGAAGATGATGGAGAGGAGGTCATTGTTTTCATTTTTTATAAGCATTCAATTGTATTAGTATTTCTTTTCAAGGACAATTATCTCACAAACAAGTGTTCTTGTTTAGAGAGGCTATCTACACCATCCAGTACAATATCCGCTCATTCATGAATGTCAAGACTTGGCCATGGATGAAGGTTTACTACAAGATCAAACCTCTGCTGAAGAGTGCTGAAACTGAGAAGGAGCTGGCCAATCTGAAGGAGAACTACGAGAAACTCAAAGTGGACCATGCAAAGACAGAGGCCAGGAAGAAGGAGCTGGAGGAGAAGATGGTGGCTCTGGTGCAAGAGAGGAATGACCTGGCGCTGCAAGTGGCATCGGTAAGTGTATAGTATACAATTCCAATATTCATACCACTACCCAGTCTCAACTTTGTGTATTCAATACAAACCAGATGTCATGCTTCCATTTTATATTTACAATAGGGATCTGAGGGTCTCAATGATGCAGAGGAAAGGTGTGAGGGTCTTATCAAAAGTAAGATCCAGCTTGAGGCCAAGCTCAAAGAGACAACCGAGAGACTGGAGGATGAAGAGGAAATCAATGCTGAGCTGACTGCCAAGAAGAGGAAACTGGAGGATGAGTGCTCTGAGCTCAAGAAGGACATTGATGATCTGGAGCTGACCTTAGCCAAAGTAGAGAAGGAGAAACATGCCACTGAGAACAAGGTATGCATTTCTGAAGGCATACTTGTGGTATTTGGTAGGGTTGGAAAACGGCAACACTGGACAAAATAAGCAGCATAGAGCAGAAACTTGATGAATGAGGAATAATACAGATCACTAGCAGGAAAATGAATTGGAATCTATAAGTGGGAATCCGTAACACCAAACATGGTGTATTTGTTAACTGGAAGTCCTGCATTGCAATATAATCACATTATTTTAAAATGTTGGGCATGACTGACGTTTCACCCACTGTTTATTTCTGTCACCATAACAATAGATTTTGGACAATATTTATGAATATTATGATTGTTTATGTCAGATGTGAATATGTATTCACATGATGTACTTTTAATGTCTGTATGATCTTCTTATGAGGAATTACATATCTCTCCTCAATCATTTAGAAAGGAACCTGAAGTTGTTAGCCTGAAATTGCCAAGATGGATGACCAGTATATGGACTTTGCATATAGTCAGTAATTCTTTGGAATTTCACTGGACACTAATATGAAACTTTGTATGCTCAGGTTAAAAACCTGACTGAAGAGATGGCTTCTCAAGATGAATCAATTGCTAAGTTGACAAAGGAGAAGAAAGCCCTCCAAGAGGCCCACCAGCAGACTCTTGATGATCTTCAGGCAGAGGAAGACAAAGTCAACACTCTGACCAAGTCCAAGACTAAGCTTGAACAGCAAGTGGATGATGTAAGTTCTGAATATATTGTGTATGAATAAACAAATTATGCAATTGAGACTATTTCCCACTTACACACCTCACATTTTGAAGCTTGAGGGTTCCCTGGAGCAAGAAAAGAAACTCCGCATGGACCTTGAGAGAGCCAAGAGAAAGCTTGAGGGTGACCTGAAGCTGGCCCAGGAGAGCATCATGGATCTGGAGAATGACAAGCAGCAATCTGAGGAGAAGATAAAGAAGTAAGGCCAATATCTAATACCTGTTACAAAAAATTGCTTTAATATTAAAATTAATATCCATGCATGCAGGCAATTTGAGGGTTAACTTGTTCTTCCACTTGTTTATCAGGAAGGACTTTGAAACAAGCCAACTTCTTAGTAAGATTGAAGATGAACAATCGCTGGGTGCTCAGCTTCAGAAGAAGATCAAGGAGCTTCAGGTTTTTTTTTGTGGCCATTTTTAAAAAACTGTTTTGATTTTCTTTAGGTTAAGTGTTGATACATGTTTTCTCACAATCAATAGGCTCGCATTGAGGAACTGGAGGAAGAGATTGAGGCTGAGCGTGCAGCTCGTGCCAAGGTTGAGAAGCAGAGAGCTGATCTTTCCAGGGAACTTGAGGAGATCAGTGAAAGGCTTGAGGAGGCTGGTGGTGCCACTGCTGCTCAAATTGAGATGAACAAGAAGCGTGAGGCTGAGTTCCAGAAGCTGCGTCGTGACCTTGAGGAGTCCACCCTGCAGCATGAAGCTACTGCTGCAGCTCTCCGCAAGAAGCAGGCAGACAGTGTGGCTGAGCTGGGAGAGCAGATTGACAACCTCCAACGTGTCAAGCAGAAGCTTGAGAAAGAGAAGAGTGAATACAAGATGGAGATTGATGATCTCTCCAGCAATATGGAGGTTGTTGCTAAATCTAAGGTTGGTGAAATGTTTACCGTCATGCTATCTTGTCAACAAAAATCAACTTACAATAATTTCATTAACTTTTTGCTACTAACGGACATTATCATGAACAGACAAATCTGGAGAAGATGTGCCGCACCCTTGAGGACCAACTCAGTGAAACCAAGGCCAAGAGTGATGAGGGTGCCCGACAGGTCAATGACCTCAGTGCTCAGAGAGCAAGACTTCAGACTGAAAATGGTGAGCTTGGCCGCCAGGTTGAGGAGAAAGATGCTCTTGTGTCTCAACTGACCAGAAGTAAGCAGGCCTTCACTCAGCAAGTTGAGGAGCTGAAGAGACTGAATGAAGAGGAAGTCAAGGTACCGATACCTACAGTATGCATGAAATGGAAAAAATGGATAACAGAAATCACATTTTGGTAAATGCTTTCATAAACACCCTTACTTGTTAACAAACAGGCCAAGAATGCCCTAGCTCATGCTGTTCAGTCTGCTCGCCACGACTGCGACCTTCTAAGGGAGCAGTTTGAGGAGGAGCAGGAAGCAAAGGCTGAGCTTCAACGTGGCATGTCCAAGGCCAACAGCGAGGTTGCTCAGTGGAGGACCAAGTACGAAACTGATGCCATTCAGCGCACTGAGGAGCTTGAAGAGTCCAAGTATGTGCTAAAGATGCAAAAACATGATTTTGGATACGGATTTTGTCCACTAAAACCTTCTATTTTCTTGGTGTAAAAATTATCATGTTTTCTGACTTAAATATGGTGCTTTTTCCTTCAGAAAAAAGCTTGCCCAGCGTCTCCAGGAGGCTGAGGAGCAAATCGAGGCTGTCAACTCAAAATGTGCCTCTTTAGATAAAACCAAGCAGAGACTCCAGGGTGAGGTTGAGGACCTCATGATTGATGTGGAGAGAGCCAATGCTCTAGCTGCCAACCTTGACAAGAAGCAAAGAAACTTTGACAAGGTAACCTCCAAAACATCATTCAGATGTGGAGTGTAGGTGAATAAGTATAAGCCTCACAACAAAAACTGTTTCTAAAAGGTCCTGGCAGAATGGAAGCAGAAATACGAGGAAGGTCAGGCAGAGTTGGAAGGTGCCCAGAAAGAGGCTCGTTCTCTCAGCACTGAGCTGTTCAAGATGAAGAACTCCTATGAGGAGTCTCTTGACCACCTGGAGACCCTGAAGAGGGAGAACAAGAACTTGCAGCGTGAGTCAAAATAACCCAATACATATCCCACTGAAAAAATATTTTTTAAACAGATTTACTTGTTTGACATGGCAAAAATATTACAAAATATATTACAAAAAAGTAATGTACTGTGTGTACAGTCCTGAATTTAGTCAAACAACAAAAATAAAACTCATAATCAAAGGCATATATAAAACAAGCTTAAATTATCTAAAGGACAAGTGCAGTAAATAGATTGCAGTAAACTTCTAGATAATATGTTTACTGTGATATAACTGCATATTTGCAGAGGAGATTTCTGACCTGACTGAGCAGCTTGGTGAGACTGGAAAGAGCATCCATGAGCTGGAGAAGGCCAAGAAGACTGTAGAAACTGAGAAGTCTGAGATCCAAACAGCCCTGGAAGAGGCTGAGGTAGAAATTCAGACAGGCTTTCCTACGCAGTGAGAAATGGAAATTATGCTGTTTATATATTTTAAAATTCGTAATTTGTTGTTTAGGGAACTCTTGAGCATGAGGAGTCCAAGATTCTTCGTGTCCAGCTTGAGCTCAACCAGATCAAGGGTGAGGTTGATAGGAAGCTTGCAGAAAAGGATGAAGAGATGGAGCAGATCAAGAGGAACAGCCAGAGGGTGATTGACTCCATGCAGAGCACTCTGGACTCTGAGGTCAGGAGCAGGAATGATGCCCTGAGAATCAAGAAGAAGATGGAGGGAGACCTCAATGAGATGGAGGTTCAGCTGAGCCATGCTAACCGCCAGGCTGCTGAGTCTCAGAAACAACTGAGAAATGTGCAGGGTCAACTCAAGGTTAGTCATGTCGATTTTACTATGCATCTAATGATTTGTTTGATCATGTCAATAAAACAACACTTTGGTGTAGTCTATTGTAATATTATCTAAAAGTAGTAAAACAAATCTTAGCAGTAAATAGTAGCACTATATATTTTGTCATTTCACATTTTTCGGACAGGATGCCCAACTGCACCTTGATGACGCTGTAAGAGGACAAGACGACATGAAAGAGCAGGTTGCCATGGTGGAGCGCAGGAACACCCTGATGGTGGCTGAGATTGAGGAGCTGAGAGCCGCTCTGGAGCAGACAGAGAGAGGTCGCAAAGTGGCTGAGCAAGAGCTGGTTGATGCCAGTGAGCGTGTTGGCCTCCTGCACTCTCAGGTATAGAGAAGAGTGTTAAAAACAGGTAGATCAATTCAACATGTACACCTTTCAGTTTATAATTGACAGGGTCTGTTTAATTTTAGAACACAAGTCTGATTAATACCAAGAAGAAGCTCGAGGCTGACTTGGTTCAGGTCCAAGGTGAAGTTGACGACATTGTCCAAGAGGCTAAAAATGCTGAAGATAAGGCCAAGAAAGCCATCACTGATGTAAAATTGAGTTTTCCAATGTTAATCTAAATTATATATTAAAATACTTATTAAAGGTTTATTTTATTTGATGATGATTGATGAAACACCATGTCATTATCTAGGCTGCCATGATGGCAGAGGAGCTGAAGAAGGAGCAGGACACCAGTTCTCATCTGGAGAGGATGAAGAAGAACCTGGAGGTCACTGTGAAGGATCTGCAGCACCGCCTGGATGAGGCTGAGAATCTGGCCATGAAGGGTGGCAAGAAACAACTCCAGAAACTGGAGTCCAGGGTAAGCAGCAAAATATGGAGGTTAAAACATGTGCCAAAAACATACAGCAACAGAGAATAGTGTCATACATGTACTTATTCTCAATATTAAGGTTCGTGAGCTGGAAGCCGAAGTGGAGGCTGAACAGAGACGTGGTGTTGATGCCGTCAAGGGAGTTCGCAAATACGAGAGGCGGGTGAAGGAGCTCACCTATCAGGTACCTGATCCTCTCTCTTCACTTTGTTAATCAATATCAAACTCAAACAAAGCAACAAGGCTTAATACACGTTTCACTCTAGACTGAAGAGGACAAGAAGAATGTTACCAGACTTCAGGATCTGGTTGACAAGCTGCAGCTGAAGGTCAAGGCCTACAAAAGGCAGGCTGAGGAAGCTGTGAGTAGTATTTTTTTTAGTTCTTTAAATCTCTTTGATAATCTCACTTGGGCTTTTTATTGCATGATGAATTATTTAATTTAATGAACACATTTACTAAATACAGGAGGAACAAGCCAACGGCTACCTGTCCAAGTTCAGGAAGGTGCAGCATGAGCTTGAGGAGGCTGAGGAGCGTGCTGACATTGCTGAGTCCCAGGTGAACAAGCTGAGGGCCAAGAGCCGCGACTCTGGAAAGGTAAAATATTTCCTGTTATATATTTTTTTTATGTCCTGTTATGTTTTTATTATTATTATTTGGGAAGCTTTGGGTTATTTCCTGTCTTTGTATGTAATGAAATTCATGTTATGTCTGTTTTTTCCCTTAGGGCAAAGAGGCTGCAGAATAAACCAACTCACTTTCATCTAGATTAATATCCTAATTACTGTGATCATTCTGTAGCTATGTCCACTGTCTAATAAATATTGAAAATCTGAATATTCTTATTTATTGTTTATAAGGGGATAAGGGATGGGCAACTTTGAAGAACATTTTCTTGTCGCTGTCAGAGGGCCAGATGTGATCGGCGTGTCCACCAGTGATATCAGGAATCAGGAGTATTAAATACAGTAGCCTATGTCTGCACAGTTTGCCAACATGCATTGATTTAATATTTTCTATACTCAAATGCATTTTTAATATTGATTTTATTCACCAATGAACTTGAAATAAACGCAAGTAGTAATGGGAAAAAGCTAAAGATGACTAAAAACCAGTATAAAAAATAATGTTGGTGATTTATTGTAATCTCACAATGAAAAAAAATAAGAAAAATCCAACCTTGAAGGGAAGCAAATTTATTTTGAGAAAAAGGAAAATCTCATAAAGAAATAAATATTTTAAACAAAAACACGTCGCTCACAATTATTGTGCTACAGTACATGTAGCCTCTAGCTAACCGGCTGGAAAACAAATTGTTTCATTGTATTGCACGCACAGCAAGACCGTGCAATGCATGAATTGGTGACCGGATTGAAGCAGCAATGTAATCTAGTGTGTAAGAGCATTTCATCGACATTAAAATGACCAACACAGTACAAATGCAAAGAAAATGTCATCTCATCTCAACTATGGGCGCAGCCATGTTTGTCGTAAGGTTGTACGGCCACCTCGGGGTACCCTCAAGGTAAAGGGGGCATGCCTGCGTGAAATGCAGCAAGAAACTGTGTAATTTACACTTTCCAACTCGGGCGGGGGATTTACCAAGACAAATAAAGGGCCAAATGTTTCCCAGATAATTATGAGTGTCTTAACTTAGCCAATAGTTACAGCCTGTTCACCGACAACACCTGCTCAGAACAGTATAGGCCTAGTCATATTTTCGTTATCTGATCTTATTTCGTTATCCCTTTCGTAAACCTAACAGATGTGTCAGTCAGGGGCGTAGCAAGCGTGGGGGATGTGGGTGTTATAACGTACACACTTTTGCTGGAACAAGATTGTCAGATTAAAGCTGCAGTTGGCAAGATTTTTTTGATCATATTCACTGAAACCGACACTATGCTCCGACAGAACAACATAAATCAGCCAGTTTAAAAAAAAAAAAAAAACACACTTCTACCTCCACCTAGAGTCTATTATTTGTTTTGCCAAAATCTACAGCTCCCGGTTCTTCTGGTCCAATCAGAGCAGGGCTGTGTGAGATCTGACTGTCAATCACAGTCTGGTGCGCACTGACGAGCACAAACTCGATGAGAGGGTGCTTGTGGTAGTGGGGGAGGGGCATGAGTGTTGTAAACATGCAAAATTCCCCTCAATCTGTCAGACTTGCCTACTGCAGCTTTAAAACAAAAATAAAATATGGAAATAAATGCTTCCGTAAAGAGTTGGAACCATATCTACCATAACGCACACACAAAGAGACACAAATAGCTCTGTTGATTTGATTGAACAGTCATCCAGCCAATCACATCAAGTTATCGTCAATGAAGAACCAGAGCCGCTCTGATCAAATTCAAAGTGTGCGTCTTTCAAGGCTGTGCTGCTGCTTGGGTCTGTATTATAATGTCTGCAGTGAGCAGATTTGAGGTAGAATTGAAATGATAATTGTTACCGCTAGTGCTGCCACTAACGACTAATTTTCTAACGACTAATCTTTCGACTAATTTTTCGATTAGTCGACTAATCTAAATGACTATTTTTTTTTTAAAAATCAAGTGTTTGTTGTTTTGTTGTGTCCGTTTTATTTTGAACTCAACTAAAGGGAAAACGTAAAATATATATCACCCTACTTTTGTTAGAAGCTGTAAGTAACTGTACTGTAAGTAAACTGTTCAAAAACATTATGTATTAAAAAAAAACACCCATTTCAGATCTAATGTCAGACCTTTAATAGACTTTATTTGTATGCCAGTGTTGCCATGGACATAGACAACTTCTTTGACCTAAGGCCCGGTCATGGCATACTTTGGGGTCATAGGGCCCACCTACATGAACCCACCCCCCATCAAATTATCATTATATCACATCACAATTATTAAATGTTATGCTATATTGTTATACATGCACTTCAAAGCAGCCAGTGTTTAAAGTGCTAACATTGTTCACAAAAAGTTTGTGAAAACATGCACATCAGAGGACTGCTTTACTACTGTAAAATATAATTACAATAGTTCCATTGCTTTTGCATGGTTGCATGATAAATACTTCTCAAAACAATAGCAATTATATGGGTGTCATCGTTTTGGGATGTTTCCCTCATGCAAGCATCATACACTGGTAGGCAAATGGAAAGAATATTGACATATTTAATTATGCCACAAGCTTTTGGCCACGTTATTCAAATTTGACTATAGGCCTACAATACTCTAGATAGTGTATTATAGTCTGTGCTCTGTATTTATGGAAATTGCACAAATCCACATTGTTCAATTAAATGTAGTTTCATAATTAAATAGCTTTCCAATAGGTTGAATTGGAGCTTTGCTACCAACGTTATCAAGTGGTTTCAGTTTCTCTCGCGCATTGAATGAACGCTCATACCACCATTTATGCCTCTATGTTTGATGACACCAAATTAGCAAGTATTTCCTACTGATTGCAGAAACGTTTGCTTTCTTTTTCTGTCGGTCCGCGGTTCCTTGATCAATTGCGCAGTAAATTATCAGACGAAACCCCGGGAATAATTTCACTCCGCGGCTCCGGACCAGCAGTGTCCACGTAACGGCCGGTGCTGGTCCGCGCGGCAGGAGTTGAGGACTTTGCAAATGAGCCTAACATCAGCATGTTCAAAACAAGTAGGCTACAGGTACTTTGCGCGTCTTACCACATAGGTTACCTTACCTCACTTTTTCAGTTGGCTTGAACACTAAAAAAATATGCGTCGTGACTTATTGACCATGGGAAATGATGCGCACCTTGATTGTTGATATCACGGGCGGCGGCATGTTCGTTTTAACGTTTTTTTTTGTATGAATGAATTACAGTAATGACACGCCGTTGCATTGTCAACGTGAGACACTTCACTTCATTTATTTCAATTTCCATAATACTATATTAGTCAGAGTCTGGACTAGCGTAACCGCTTAGCTCCCCCCACTTAGCTCTGCCTAATAATTAATTGCGCTGAAAGCAGGCAGGCACGCAGCTTTGCTGCTGGCGTTAACACTTGCGTGCATAGCGGGGTTTAAAACACGACTGCCAAAGTCTTAGCCTGTTTAACATCCAAAGACAGTCATTGTACTTTTCAAGAGTTAATAACATAGAGTTAATATAACATTACAGTGAGCCGTTTGAGACCAAAAATAAATAGGCGGTCAATAGTAAAACGACTCTTCGACTAAAAAAATTGCCGTCGACTAATTTTCATGGTCGATTAGGTCGACTAAGTCGACTAATCGCGGCAGCACTAGTTACCGCATTATGCTAATTTAGTAAACCAAAATTCCCTGTCTGAGTTTTTGTCACAATGTAGAAATGCAGGGAGTCAAAGTGAAAGCGGGGGTGCGCGCATCAAGGCACTTGTTGTTTCTGCAGAAAGGCCCTTGGCTACTGTTCTCAGAGCATTATGCTTTCTGCGAACTGCGATGTTCCAAACAGAGTGACAGCTAGGATGCAATGCCTAATACTCTCACTGCCTTCGGCATAACTGCTAACAGTGCACCTAGGCCTACTGTTAAACACCTGAAAAATATTAAGCTGCTGTTTTCTTTTCATGACGAGCACTCGGCCTACGCTTGAATGATTTATGACCGAATGGAACGTTGCGTTTTTAAGCGCCAGAACTGCTTATCACGTTGTGTGACAAAGTTTACATCAATCATCATCTTCTAATGTATCCTTATATTGAGATGTCCATTCTCTTTGCCCTAGGCTATCATTTGTGCGCAAAGCATGTTTCAATTAAGACAGTATACAAGCTATTTTTATTGTTGTAATATTGAATAATTTCATGAATAAATTCTACGCACAGTGCATACAGGATTACGGCTGGCGGCGTCACTGACCAAGGCCACAGTAGCCTGTGAACCTCTGATTTTCAAAGGGGAATCATGGCCAACGCAGGGGGCAACTCTTCTCTTCAATTTCCCTCCCAAATTACTTTTTATTGTCTGAAGTCATCTATCGCAATAATCTAACATTCTAAGCAACAGCAAAGCAAAATGCAAGCTAACCAAAGTGCAGTCGGTTCTCCCGCCATGGTTTTGGAAATCACACACCTGCTGCATTTGAAGGCCCACACATAATAATGGTGCATTCAGGGCACTTCGGACCGTCCCCGTGGCTACTTTGTTTTTCCCACAGCAAGTGTTCATGTGCTTTGCCGTCGGAATGTTTGACAAACACGGATGCCACAACAAAGGTTAAAACATACACTCACTAATCCTAAACAAACAACTCTATTTGCTTAAAATATAGCGTAAGACGGTTGTGAAAGAAAGATATGCAGCTTTCAAGTGACAAAAACGGCAAATTCCCAAGTTCACATTAAAACTGTTGGACATGAAAGGCCACATGGACTACAAACGAACTACAATGTGACGACAAAAGTGATGACGAGCTCCTAACTGGGCAACTCTGTTAGCAAAATCTAGCCCCAGTTTCCGACCTCTGACTCACACATTACGTGACGTGAATGACGCGGAATGATGATGTTTTCACTGGGAAAAAGGTTTTTCCGAAGCCCATGAACGCTAGGTAAGGCCGACGACTATAATTCTACACGCCCCCTGTTGCACGTCACATTTTAATTTGCTAGCTGATCCTGCCTCCTGGCTCCCCAAAATGCTGCATCATGTGAACAGATCAGCAGGCCGGAAAATTTTCACCTCGTTTTCAGACATACGTTGCGGCAAAAAGACGTCTCCTCTACCCGCAAATTTAGCGTGATCACTGTGTGAAAAGGCCTGTCTATGATCTGCAGCTTTTGGGCAAACTATGGGCCTCCTCAACAATTAGCCTAGTGGTCCACATAGCCGCGGAATTAAGTTATGCCCAGTGCTTCACACCAGGGGCATCATTAGAGCAAAAGGTCCGGGGGCTGTTAAAGAAATGGAGGATATATATATCTGCCCGGTGCGGATACAGGGGCATCACTAGGAGTGCAAAAGATCCAATTTTTTCACTAGGAGTGCAAAGATGCTTTTTTTCCAATTGTTGGGGTCCTCATTATCATATTTGAATAACAAATAAAGCTAATTTTCCCTCACCTAGGCCTACTGAGCATATGGTATTTATGGGGCATTAAGAGAAAAAAATCATCATTTAACAGAGACCTCACAAAGGCTAAGAGCAGTATCGGCAATTTAAAAAAAAACATTTTTTTGCACAAATAGGGAGTACATGATCTGCTCTTCAATCTGTTAAAATTTCATATGGCTACCTAATAAATTTCTTAGCTAAATTTACATTTTACATTTACACACCCAAACAATTTTTTATACCCGTGACGTGATGAATGAATGTATCATTTTCAGGTGCCACTCTAATCACAAACTGGGGCAGCCGTGGCCGGTTAGCGCTTCGGACTTGTAACCGGAGGGTTGCTGGTTCGAACCCCGACCAGTAGCCACGGCTGAAGTGCCCTCGAGCAAGGCACCTAACCCCTCACTGCCGCTGTTGTTGCAGGCAGCTCACTGCACCGGGATTAGTGTGTGTTCACTGTGTGCTGAGTGTGTTTCACTAATTCACGGATTGGGATAAATGGCAGAGACCAAATTTCCCTCACAGTTCAAAAGAGTGCTTATACTTAAATGGATTAATCCAACACAACTCCTTGTTCAATTTTCAGATACCTAGGACTGCCTACCTGTGGCTAGCCTGGCGCTTCCACTCGGTTTATACCCTATGGTAGCTAGCAGTGTTAAAAAAGGCTGTTGACTACTGTACTAGTAGACTTAATGGAACAAGTTCATGGAAAACGAATGCGAAGAATTGTGAAGAATGTGATTCATTCCTACAGAGCAGGTAGGGTAAGTATGTTTATCTCTTCTCCGGTATCCAAATGAAGTGTCTTAAAGCTAGCCAGGTACAGAGGCTGGCTACTAGTAGCTACCCACACAGCAGTAGACTCCTAGGCGGATCCGCCTTCAAGTCGCCAAACCCGCGTGACTGTCGCATTCGTTTTGGTGCCGCACAGAGGATCAGCTCCGCCTCCAGGCGGCCCCGTAAATTCTACTGTCAAATAGCGGATCCTGAGTGGACCCATGTCGGATCGCGTATGCGCTGCGCCTTTACTGTAACGGTTGAACATGACTGTACACCAAGAGCCAAGAAGAGTCATACTAGTGGATATTTTCTTAGCTGGTACATGGTTGCGCTGAACCCTCTCGAGTAAGTGATATTTATTAATATATTGTGACATTCACAATAGCTAAACATTGGCCTTTGTGGTTTTATAATCATCATGTTTATTGATTGTAATGACGTTGTTTGATATTAGGACTAACGTTAACGTTACCAGAGACGTTTGTCATTTTGTGCAACAGTTTGTGCAAAGTTAACATTATTGTTAGCTGTGATGCTCATATGAGTCTGTAGCCTATCTGATTTAAAATGGGATAGCAATTTCGGCAGAATATGTTATGGTAGTGTGATTTAAAAAACACACATTGTTATTTAACATTAGTCTGGTCTTGTCTGTGATGCAAACCTTGATTAAGGTGATACTGGCACTGGTATTTCAGTCTATGAAGTCAGTGAAGCACTCGTCTGCTATGACAGCTACTGTACCTACAACTTTAGCATGTTGCCTCACTGATAATGGTTTAGCCCTAGCCTCTAGCTAGCTGTGCATTAACGTTTGCATTTTGCCAAGTTTGGAATCATAACATTACGTAACTTTAGTTTCTATCTGCCACCTTTGTAATGAAAGCCTCTGCATTTTAATCACTGTTTAAGTTGGTTCAGACAACTATTGGCATCGGTTTGTGATTTATTATGCTAACGTAACTTTACTGTATGGAACTTGGTCCCCATCTTCTATTTTGTTTGTTCTGCAGCGTCAACTTTTATCGGCTGGATTCTAGCATCTAACGTTACGATTGCCTCTGTTGGGTTTGCTTGATCAAGTAAGATACTTTCTGGGTTGTTAAAATGTAATGTGAACACATTCCCGTAGCATTCCAAAATAGACCAGAGATGCTTGTACTATGTATATTTGGAAATTTTGGGATTGCAATAACCATAATGATATCGTTATGTAACAGCCATCGTTTCGGGGACTCTGATGACAGTGAAGAGCCAGAAAATGGTGACTGCATCTCTGAGGTACCTTCCAACTCGCCTGGTATATCAGTTGAAGCCTCAAGCCCAAGCCAATTGCACTGGCAAAGTAAGTAATAATCTCTTAACATTGAAATAACTAAATCATAATATTAATATTAGAGATATGGTTAACATTCTTAGTGCTAAAGACATTCCCCTCTCTTTGTATCTATTCCTCCAGCTCCACCATGTCGCCCGAGTGCCAGGCAGCGAGTCACTACCCCTCAACCTGGAGAAAACTGTTAAGGTAAAGACTGATCTCTGAAATAATATTGAATACAGTGGCCCCATCTATATTAACACAGCAGTAGTCACTCCATTTCAGATCAACAGATTGCATCTGCATTACCATCTCAGATTTTCTGCATACTTTATCCATTCCTTTCAAAATCTCAGCCAAATATTTTGTCAGTTAAAACATCTGCATTCATGCAATATTGCCTGAAAAGTTCATTCATTATTATCAGATTGTATTGAAACACATTGATTTCAATGTCAATCCATTGATGGAGTTGATATAGATACTATATAGATAGTGCATACCAAAATATTGAAACATACAAATTCATGTCCAGCATGACCAGAGATTTGTTTTTGTTTGCCATTGTTTGGCCCTGTAGCTCTCAGCCTACCATGGTTAACAGATCACAACCATTTATCTCCCTTAGCACCTCACCAAGGGGCAGGACATAACACTCTTCACCACCTCAACTCCCTGCACCTGCACCTGCATTTAACATACGGAGAGTTACTCAAGGTAGGGACTGATCTCTGAAATATTAGTGAATAGAAAGGCCCCATGTGTATTATCAGTCATGGTTAACAGATAACTACCATTTAATACAATTTTTTTTTCCCCCCTCGCACACCACCCACCTCACTATGGGCCAGGAGCGGCAGTCCCTCCTCAACTCCCTCCACCCCACACCAGCCCTCAGCGTGCAGCGAACAGAGGAGCTTTGTAAGTCATGTTTCTTTTTAAATTTAATCTCCTTAATACCTATCTCATATATTGTATTGTGTAGGCATACTTGGCTTTGGATGCTACATACCAGACATGTGGACTCGAGTCACATGACTTGGACTCGAGTCAGACTCGAGTCATGATTTTAATGACTTCAGACTTGACTTGATAAAATTCGGCATGACTTGCGATTTCGACTTGGACTTGAATACTATTCACTCGAGACTTGACTCGGACTTTGCCTCTTTGACTTGTGACGACTTGACATGTCTCGAGTCAAAACTAAATTCCTGATCATGGACCAGTCACCCCAGAGATGCTTTCCCTCAGCGACTCAAAAAAAAAAAATAAGAGAAAAAAAAAAATAAGCGGAGACAAGCGGCAAGTCCAGAGCACAGTTCAGTGCTGCGCTACCCCCACATGCGTTACGCACTGTGTGTAGGGCACCAAAGAGACAGAGAAACGACCAACATTTAGCCAATAACTAGTAGCTTTACTGCAAACTGATTTGCACTCTTGTTAGAGAACGTTTACAATGTCAAAATGCACCAACAGCATGTTACATAAAGATGATACTTTTCGAGTCCTCTCCATTAAGATCCAACTTGAACTTATGCTAGCCTACTGCATTTAATTGAACCCCATCTAAGCACGCACGAGAGGGAGAGAAAACGAGTGGCAGGTTCCAGCTGGCTTGTCATTGTTGATGGTGATTGATATTTTCTTTTAAATATAAGAAGCGTAAAAGGAAATCATGAAGGCAACAAATACGAGATTAGGGGAAATTATGGATTTATCCGGTTCTCACTACTGTTATAAACTATGAGATCCAGGTCACTATGACATAGGCTGCACTCACTGTGATTTGGAAAGTGGACAAGAATATGAAGAGTTGTCTTTGCCTTTGTGTAATGGAAATGGTGAGTCTTGTAGTAGGCCTATTCAATAATTTGTTTACATGAAGCACATTGCCACGCATACGCATTCCACTCAGCTAGCTAGGTGGCTACTGGCTACCAGGCTCATAATTCACATTTAATTGCAAACAGAAAATGTCAAGCAAGCATCATGTCATACATGCATCTATTTCCAAAGGAATGAAAGCTGTTTGTGCCAACTTAATATCATGCTTATTGTTAATATTGTGCTATACATGTGGCACAAACAATGTTTGAGTTTGTGGACTAGCCATAGGAATGGAGCTGGTAAAAAAAAGATCATTATGAGAATGTGTGGACAGTGGCACACAATGGGCTTAAAGTGACAGTGCACCATTTACAAATGAGATAAACAGCATCAAATGTGTAGTATTTCTTAAGAAATGAATACTTTAAAA
Source organism: Alosa alosa (assembly GCF_017589495.1). Classification (NCBI taxonomy): domain Eukaryota; kingdom Metazoa; phylum Chordata; class Actinopteri; order Clupeiformes; family Clupeidae; genus Alosa; species Alosa alosa. The sequence continues at coordinate 18,731,408 of NC_063200.1, forward strand.
CAAAATTACTGTGTCATTATTATCATTTAAATAATATAAAAGTGTTGACCTTGGCTTCCCTTATGAGTCGCCACTGGCAGACAGCCTAATAAATTGTTTGCAGGCAAATCTGTGGCCTAGCGCAGTGAAATGCCATCAGTCAAATTATTACTCATACTTACAGTGTGCTCCGCAATTTGGAAAAACAATATATATTTGTCATGTAGCTATCCGTTTTGTACAGATTATTCAGGTATGCACATGTGTATATTGTATGCGCATGCATATATCGTAAAAGATTTCAAGACAGAAACATTGAACATATTTTAATCTGTATTTATAAAAAAAAATCTGTGGATTAGATGGAAGTGTTAAAATTATGATCGATAGTCTAATAATGCCATTATTAAGTGAAGAGTACCTGATGACTTGTTCAGGACTTGAAAAAGATTGGGACTTGGACTTGGACTCGACTTGGCTTTGATGAGACTTGGACTCGACTTGCCCTTCTCTGTATTTACTTGGGACTTGACTTGGACTTGAGTGCTAAGACTTGGGACTTACTTGTGACTTGCCAAACAGTGACTTGGTCCCACCTCTGCTACATACCATAAACATAAACATATCTGTCTGTTTGATTACAGGTGCTGTGAGGAAAAACATGGTGACACGGTCTGCCACGGACACTGAGGTCACCAAACACGCAATCAGGTGTTTCAACTGGCGGTGGATCGGGCAACGAGGAGATGTGTTCCGCCTCCATCCACACAAATGGAGTGTAATAGGAGAAATAAGCATTAAACAATATTTTTATTGAACTTCTTGTCATTCACCAGTTATTCATTTTCTGATATTTTAGCTGTGCATAGTGCAGTATTTCATTGAAGTTGTAGCCTATTAGATAAAATATTTCATGTCTGCACTGACCTAGGCCTATAAAGCACTAAATTAGGTTTTGACCACAAAATGAATGTAAAGTAGCCTAGGCAATGTAGGCTACTTAACAAAAACAGATTAGCTTATAACCTGTAACTTTCCATAAATGTCCATTTTATATTTCCATTGAGTAGTGATCACGTTTGTACAGTAAATTGATGTCTTGACTTAAACCTTTTCTGTTAGGTGTATTGACAGTATTGTTAAGTTAAAAATACGAGGCAATGCAGATTAATCGTAGGCCTATATTGCTGTAGTAGCCTAGTGATAGTTTTACTTTTATCCTATAGTTGCCTAGTTTTATCCTACAACAAGAACAGAAGGAATTTTGAAAATGAGATAAACGGGTCCAAAACGGACCCGGGCCAGATGAGCCTTTGAGTCCGTTGCGGGTCCGTGGCGGATGTATGTATGAATTTGCGGATCCCAAACGGACCCGCCGCGGAGGTAAGATTTTAATCGCGGATGCGGAGTGGATGCAGTGCGGAGCCACGGCGGGTCCGCGATTCGCCTTCGTAGCGGATCCGTTCCTGAGAGCATCTGGACTCCGATACGGGTCCGTTTCGCAGGTCCATTCCGGAAGCCGTCATACCGGAGTCCTTTTGCTGTGTGGGTAGTAAGACCATTAATTCAAAACCAGAGCTGGCTGCTTTTTTCACTATCCTGAGCTGATGGAAGTATTATCAGGGGTTGGGGGAGATGATGTCTCACTCTCAACCTCTTCCTCTTCTTGTATCCATATCCAGTAAACAAAATAAAGTCCTGGCGACGTCCCCTAAAGTCGGGTGCGTCGGGTGCGTCAGGTATGTAGAAGCCATTACGGTACCGATCCACTTGCACGACACTTCATTTTGTCGTGTCGCATTCCACTCTAGTCCTATGGGTGACGTCAAGCGACTTTAACGCGCCCGCAAAGCATTCCGGGAAGGCAGCGCTGCATTTGAAAATATGTCGCGCATCAAAAAGCTGGGCAAAGCCCATCTTTATGCAAATGAATCCGTTGAACGCGAGGCGACTCTCCAATGAAAGGACGAGGTTGTAGGTCCTTTGTTCTACCACAACGGTGCCTGTGAAACTTTGGTTCCGCTTACAAGACAAATAATGTTTTAACAATCTCTTCCACGATATAATAGGCTACCCCATATTACTGTACTCTCATAACATTAGTCCTGCATTCTGGCCTGTCTCTGTGTTGTCCTGTTGTTACCCCTTGCCCTTCCAGTGAAACAGATGTATTCAAATCATCATTTTGCTTGCTTGAATGCGAACTCAGAGTGATGTTAACCTAGGCCTATTTAAGTTAACGACGTGGTTGTCGTGAGAGCAGGATTCATTGGCCCTTTCAGTGTTCGGCCATAGGCTATGTCTACGTGCGCACCTGCCAGGCTACTCAGCTACGAGTAGACAATTCCCCCTGTATATTCACTCCAAGTTGGCCTACCATAATTTAACTCTACACTGTAGACCATAAACTGGCTATTTATATGACCAATGTATTTGTTCAACTTTATGAAGCAGAATTACGCACTGCTATTTGGAACGTAACACATTTTTGTTGGCAGGAGAGAGAATGACAGCGATTAACAAATTGCACTTGTTGCTGGTTACCAATAAATAGGGCCTACTATATCTTTTTTTGCAAACAACAAAAACAGAAAGGATGGAGACAGCAAAGCTAGAGATGGGCAGGAACAAGGTCAATTGGTAGAAATGCTTGTCAAAACGTTAGGAGCTGGATGTGTGGATGAATGAAGCACAAGTATGCTTTATGTGAAGCACGCACACTGTTTAAAGTTAGGCTACACGGTAAACTACAAGTAAACCAAAGTTAAATTTAGCTTTTTTAGGGCTGGATAAAGTTGACCAAATGGATATAGGCTGTTAGGCGTGAATAAAGTAGGCTAATTTGTTGCTCCAACCCTTCCAACGTTAATGGGGACGCATGTTGACATTTTGCGTGAGAAACACGGGAAATCTCCCTTATTTTCATTGTTCAATGTTGACAGAGCTATGGAACGAAAAAGAACGTTATATGGCGACAGAAATCAACAATCAAACAAGCCACTTTGATTTTTTGCTGTTTTCATTAATACAAAAGATGGGTGACCCCCCCCTCCTAGACAAAAAAAAGTTTGGTGACCCTCCCCTCAACAAAGAATAAAAAGACATGACCCTCCCCTATTTTCCTCCGGTGGCCCCGTTTATAAATAACGAACAGTCCCTTAGATAGATAGATACTTTATTCATCCCCAGAGGGAAATAAAAGAACATTACGTTATACGTTAGCAGCTGAGATTATGACAACTTTTCATTCAGTTATTGAAAACTTTATTAGCTACATACACAGCCAAAAATGTTACTTACTTTCATCGGTGGCCACCAATTGTGCATTTCTTCCGAATGCTGTGGAGTTGACCCTCGACCTCAATGTTGCTATGACGTGTAAGTGAAGTCGTGCATGGATGTGATGTCTCTGTACTGCAGGCTGTAGCCAGAGCCAGAGTCCTTATTAGACATTCTCTGCCAGAGCACTCTCAACTTCGCTGCCATGTGTGAATAAACAAACGTCCCCATGATGTCCCCGGTATAACGTTATATTGTCGGGTCCTTAAGACGTCTTTGAAATGACTAAATGCAAATGTTATCCGAGGGACCTGACGGTGACGTCCCCAGAAAGTCCTGCACCGGACGTCACGCAATAATCAAAGGATAACTTGCTCCGGACGTCAATAAGGTCACCGGAACGTCCGCTAGAGAACATGACGTTCGGGACCAATCGGGGACGTCGTGAATGTCCGCATAAGGTCCGGGGGACGTCCCGTGTTTGTCGGGTATCAACTAACTATACGCTGCAATAGTAGGTTATTAAACTGTAGACGGGCTCTGGTAATATCAGTAGAAGAATAGAACACTGATGTTGCATTTGCAACAAATTATTCCGACTCCGTGAGGAACGCATCGTTAGTAACAATGTTGCAGTTGTGGCTGCTGGCCGTGGCGTTTGATTGGAACCTCATAAAAACCTCTAGGGCGATTTTCATTATTATCTTTTAAGGCATAGAGATCCGGGGCTATTCCCAAGACATCCGGGGCTATAGCCTCGAATGCCCAGGTCTAACGACGCCACTGGTCCTTAATTTCAATGCCAATTTGCCCATTAAAGGCAGCATTTTCCAATGTGGCCCTTGTTATGTTTTCACTGTGTCATTGTTCTGCCAGCACACACAAGTATTACATGCAATTTTAAATGAACAGATAAAAAAAATAATACATTCATCCAAGTTCTGTGTTGAATCACAACCACAAAATGAGAGTTCACATAGCACAAATGTTGGAATTGTAAAGGAAGGCACAATGCGCTCTCAGGATGAGAATTGCATTGGCCATCAAAAGTTTAAACGTGTATTGAACATTTAGGACAGACTGGTGAAGCAGTGGTAATATTACGAAAAACTATGATTAATCTGACTCCATAAAATTAAGAACTTGACACTTGACATTTACCAAGTAGTTTATCAACTATAGCAGAGTAGTGGCATGGCATACGAGAAGAAATATATAAATGGTGGGTGAATTAACAATTTATTGACAATTTATTACCAGTAAACCATAAAGGCCTTACGCGTGTGATTTTATTCACGCTGCTAGGCAGCCTGGATTCCATGGACTTCGTTTTCACCTCAACGAAGGAATCAATCACAGAATGGAGGGGGGGCAGCAAGACAATGACGACACACCGAAACGGTTATGAGCTACGTACAGATGCATTTGATAGACATTCGTAGCGCCCAATAAAAGGCTCTGGGCATTCGTAAACCACGTTTCAAATACGAGAAAATGTACATGTAGTTCCCAGAGCCCATCTTAATGAGATGAGGTTTGGCGTTAGCCAGGCTACCATGAAGGTAGATGTGACCAAAATCACTTAACAATGAGTGTAAAGTAAAACTCAGATAGGTCAATATACTGTAACAAAGTAACAAAAGAACAAAGTTAACCAAATAACAAACTTAAACTGAAACTTAACAAGTTAGAATGTGAAATACACCAGATAAAACTCATCAAATTCATCAAATAAAGAAATAAATTCCAAATAAAGGAGAGAGAGAGAGAAAGACAGAGAGAGGGAGAAAGAAAAAGACAAAGAGAGCAAGGCCTCCTCCAGAAGAGTGGGCAGGCAGGACAGAGCCTAGCCAGTCTAAGACAAGAGGCAGAATAGAAGAGAAAAAAAAATAAAGGCAAAAGTGAGAAGCTGTGTTCTCCCCTTATATCTAAAAACAACTTAACATATTAACATATAGATGGCATTCATCTGGAAACCCCCGAATCACCAGGGTATCTCTGTTATCTGAGAGCAGGGGGTGTGGGCGTATCTCATCAAATATCAAATATCCCAGGTTACAGAAACATCATATGCATTAACTTTACTGTTACAACTGACAATACAGTATTTCTCACATGGTGACTTTAAAAATGATATCAAACACGAGCAGATTATAATTTCTCCTTTGACAAATATAGTTAGAGTTCAGGTATTTTCCTGTGGTCCAGGAGAGGCCTGGGACTGAAACCTCAAAAACGAGTATACTGTACATTGCACACTGGAGGATATTTTTGCGTTCAAAAAAATATATCCTCCAGTAGGCGATGTATACTCGTTTTTGAGGTTTCAATAGTTCTACTGCACATCATCAGCACCTGGAAAAAGAAGGGCTGTGCACAGGGATTTTGAACTTTGATGGAGGCCTGGGACTGAGTTACGCCCTCAGCAGGGTGACAAGAAATGAGATCAAATGGCAGCTGAGACCAGATACTTTCTAGTTCACCGTATGAATAAACAGGGGTGCTGTTGATTACAAAAGCTTTTGTCAACATGAAACCTTTCCACTGGTTTAGGTATGCAAATTGCTGGCCTTACAGAATGATCAAAGGGTTTAAGAATCTGCACCAGCTGTACCAACACAGCATAACACAGCAACACACACACACACACAAACACACACATTTACTGTAGGTGTTGCTCATGTTATTGCCTTCTTGCTGCTGAGGTAGTAGCAAAGTCTATACCGTTATTTTTAAAAGCATGTCTATATTCCCTAAGTGCATTGACATTAAAAAAAAAGTACGGAATTTTATTCCATCAATTCCCATATGATAACACAAGCATGTTAACTAAAATAGTCTCGAATTCATAAACCTAGACATGAAATGTAGCTATGAGGATATTGCATATTGTTTGAAGTACAATAATCCATGTAGCCCAACATAGGGCCCCTGCAGAAAAACATAATTAAAAAGTTATGGTTTTAATTGTGGATTTGTTAAACCATGCTTAAAATTAAGTGGCACAACAAAGCTCAAATGATATACTGCTAAAAAAAATTAAGGGAACACTTCAATCATCCACTGGATCGGTACTCTGACACTGTTTGGCTCTGAGAACAGGTAAAACTTTTGAGGTGAGTGTTTTATTTTGCAAGAACTGTCAGACATTCTGTGAATGTAGTTTGAGAATGGAGAAAAGGGTGGAAGGTTTCAAAAAATGTGTTTTAACAATTGTGGAAAACTGTAAGTGTTCCCTTAGTTTTTTGAGCAGTATATTTAAACCTGGATCTGGACCTGGATGATGTTACTCTTGTGATTATGAAACATCTCTGCTGTCCCCTTGCCCCCTCCATATAGTTCCTAATGGTCATTCACAGTCCTGAGACATGATGAACTACATGACAAACTATGACAAGAAATTTCAAGTCATGCCTGGATTTTGAAAACAGGTGTGTTGTATGGACAGACTTAAAAAGCAGGTGTGTAAAATCAATGAAGGATAATTGCAATACAGTGGGAACATTTTGATCATTATCTTTTCATTGCAACTCACAGATGTGGACACAAATGACAATACTGTGCACAACATACAGGCAAGGCTGGACTAGTAATCTGGCACACTGCAGGATTTTCCCTTAGAAGGATATTTTGTGAGTGTTAGTTTAATTAGTCCAAAAGTCAATGGGGACAGTCAGAGGATACTTTGTTGAGGGAGGGGGTGGGGGGGCACTTAAGCCGAAAGGAAATTATTTGAGAGTATTTATAAATGAGATCAAGCATTGGTCTGAAACTAAGCACCATGCACTCTGGTGGCTATTTGGAAAAAGCTCTGCTTAGCATGCATTTGCCCTGCACATGTCCTGTAGTTTTAGATTTGTACTTGTTTTCCAAGCAAGACCACGCAATATCCCAAGAGTGTTCTGAAGATAGCAAATATAAAGTGATTATATACTGTATATGCAGACAAGACTGCAAAATCACCAAAGTATACTGTAACACCATCCTGATCATTATTCTAATTGCTCTGTTCAGTGCTGAAGTCCCCCCAGCATATATTGCAAATTGTAGTCTCAGTACTGGTCTGGGTCTGGCTAAATCCATGTTTTGGGCATCAATTGTTGACATTGACAAAGTTTTGAGCATATGTTAGATTTGTTTGATGGCCATGACAGCGCAGGTGATCCTAAAAAGAAATGTGTGGAAATGTGGAAATTCATTTAGTGTGATGTTTTTTCTTTTTGGAAATCATGGACTCATCTGGGCTAAAGAGGAGAGGGTCTATCCAAGTATCCAACATATCCAACAGTGCTCAGTTCGAAACCCAACATATTTGATGGTGTGGAGGTGCATTAGTGCCTACAACTTGGGCATCTTGCATATCTGGCAAGGCACAATCAATTCTGAATGATGTATACAGGTTTTAGAGCAACATGTATTGCCATCCAGGCAATGTTTTTTTCCCTTGAATATTTCAGGAAAATAGTGCCAAAATGAATTCTGCACATATTTAAACCGTACTTTATAGAGGAAGAATCTGTGTGCTAAAATGGCCTGTCTGCAGTCCAGACCTGTCAAATTAGGTGTATCATGGAATGAAAAACATTATTAACAATACCTCATACTGTGGGACATAATGGGACAAAATGTAATTCTCAAAACTTAACTGGTCTTCTCTGTTCCTAAACATTTACAGAATGTTGTTGAATAAAGAGGTGAAGCAGCACAGTGGTAAACATTCCCTGTCCCAACTCTTTTTGAAACATGCTTGAGGCGTGCAATTCAACATGATCATATATTTTCCATGAAATAAAATTTTATTTGTTGTTTCTGCCCTGTTTGCTGCTAAATATGGGTTTACAAGACTTGTATATTATCACATTCTGTTTTTATTTGCATTTTACACAACATCCCAACTTTTTCTGATTTGGGGTTGTACAGGCTGATGGGTGTACAGTCACTACATGTACACATAAATTAATTATGGCTCCCCATGGATGAAATTCCATGAAACTTGGGTTAGGGGCGATTAAAACGGTATATCGTTGCATTTTTATTTTTTAAAGGGGGGAGGGTGGAAATCACAAATGAGTGGTTATGGGCTAGGTTGATGTGGGCCCTTGAGACCAACATACCATAAAAACAATTCAAAGTTCAGGAAGTTGATGACGGAAAAAAGTGAATAATGAATATAATGATATAATTCTATATGATAGAATAATGACAAAAAAAATCTTTGTTAGCAGCGGTCATCATTTTAGTAAGGTTGTTGCTTTGCTTTTGGGAAACACACCCCAGGGCCAGTTCCTTCAAAGACTCAGGTGCTATCTTCAAATGCTGGACAGAAAGTGAAAAAAGTTTACATTTTTTTATTTTAATAAACAAAAGTTTGGATGCAGTGTTTTAGTTGAAATTAGGCTACACCACAATGGTCAAAATCTGATGTTAAGTTAAGCTCAATGGTGTCTTGAACAAATAGGCTAGCCACTAGACAAAGAGGAGATATGCTTTTGAATTTTCCTTTCCATTTGGTTGAATGACACAGTTGAAATAGGTTTATTGCAATATAGTTAGAACCGACAAACAATTTTCATTGTTTCACTGATTTGGAAAATCACTCTTTATGGTAGTCGACTCAACTTGGTTGCTTTACTTTTACATAGATAGATAGATAGATAGATAGATAGATAGATACTTTATTGATCCCCAGGGGAAATTCAGAACAGCAGAAAAAAATAATTAAAAGTATATAATATAAAAAACACAACTAAGCAATAAGCACAGTAGAAGATAAACAATATACTAAATATACTAAAATACAAATTATACTAAATGACACTTAATCTAAATCAATTCTAAAAACAGTATCCACATAGTGGGTGATTAATCAAGAGGCGCTTGCAATGACTGAGGCAGGGACTGAGCCTGTGATTCTCTGTGCATAGTAAGGTAAGGTGCTCTGTGTGAGTGAGTGTCATGGTGATGGTGCAAATGAGTAAGTCCAACAGTGCAACAATGCAAGAATAAAGTCTAGATACCAGCATAAAATAAATATGGACATATCATAGAACATCTGACGCTTTCTTTCTCTGTGTATCACTCCATCGGACTAGGAATAATGATACATTCATTTACACTTCCTCTCAAAATAAAAGTCATTGCACATTTTACTGCTCAATTTATTGTGGCTCTCTTTCTCTGTGTCTCACTTTATCAAACTAGGAACATGGATACACTATTCTACACTTCCTCTGCTCAAGTGCATACATTTTGCTGTTTCATAATAAAAGTCCTTGCATATTTAACTGCTCAACTTCTAAAACTGCTGGAGCTCCTGTCCCTAATCCTTGTTGCCTGAATCCCCAGGAGCAGACATGATGGATACAAAATAAAAGTACAGACAGGAAAACGGGACAAGACCCCTACAGTACCTACCACTCATCAGAATGATTCCTGTGCATGGTAGGCTATATTTCAGTAATAATTCTATTATGTTTCATAATGATGTTTAGCTAATTATGTTTGCATAATATTTATTGATTGTGTTTTTATCACTTTTTCAGACAGTAGTTACTGTAAATCATTTAGATATTGCCCATATTTTGTAGCCTGACGAGCCAGGCCCACATCAAGATGTAGGGTCTGGGAACTTACCATTGGCAGTGCTCAATCCGGGGGGCGGGATAAACGGTTGTCTTTCAAATTTCCTCTGCACGCAATAGGACAGCGCTATGAGTCCCATGCGTTTCCCACCAGCGGAGCTAGTTGGCTAGTTCAAACTTTTGCCAACTTAATAAAAGCTTAACTCGTGTCACACTGTTCACCAACAGCAACATCCATCTTATTTGTTTTCAAGTAGCAGGGAATTCAAGCCAAACCGTTGCAACTCTGCCATCAATCATTATGTTAAGCCCACCTAACGACTCTATACACGATTTGATTGGCCTGATAGAAGTTTAATTTTTCGAGCTCACAAGCCAACGGAGAGTTGCTAGACTAGCCCTGGCAGCATATAATTTGCTGCCGCTAGGGTGCGTCTAGATTTCTAGGCTAATTTCCAACAGTTCAATATGGGCCTCCAGAGCACAGCACTGCATATTTAGATAACAGACAAAGCCTAAATAAAGCTCATTTTAATAAGGCAGCAGAATCTATTTGCTTAGTTAATACCACAAGCAGGATCCTAAGGACAAAAAAGGACATATCAGTGGATCAGCTCAACACTTTATGATGGTGTTAGCAACAGAAAAACTTCAAGCATGTAACTGGTCTTTTCATTTAGAAGTGGGATGGCATGCCGTGAGGCCATTATAAGAGTACACACTATGTAAGCTGTATGGACCCCCAGGAAAGGTTGTGTGAGGGATCCCAGAGATGGGTGACGCGTGTTGGGCTGGAAGAAGTATGGCTGGTGGGTGATTGAGGGACGCCACTGTGCTTAAAGGAGAAATACAGCGAGTTTTAATATAGATCTTCGCTTCTCGAGGTCACCTAGTACTGTTGGTACGAAAAAACCATGAAAACAATCGTTTTACCCAGTTTGAGTTGCTAAAGCCAGCAGCTAATGTAGCCAGGCAGCTACAGCGCTACACTCTGTGGGCATGTACTGTACATGGGAGCTCACGGATATGCCCTCAGAATGTAGCACTATAGCTTCCTTGCTGCGTCAGCTGCTTGCTGTAGTAACGAGCTAGGTAAAATCGATTGTTTTCGTTTTTTCCGTACCAACAGTACTCGGTGACCTCAAGAAACGGAAATCTATGTAAAAAGTTGCCGGATTTCTCCTTTAAGTGCATGAACACTTCCCAATGGAGAGGGCAGTGTGATGAAGTACCGTCACTACGGTTGAGCATACCACTGCCATACAAACAAGTCTGGGTCTTTGCCGTTGCTGTTTAGTACGGAGGAGACCCAGGTTCGAGGAAGGGTGGGTTGACTGCCCTCTCCATTGCTTACAACCAGTATCACTAAGCTGAAACAATTTAAAACACATTTGGGTGATACATTCAGTTGTGCCTTCAAACTAAACAGAACATACACAGTCTCATAATAAATATGACAACAGCATGGTGTTTCAACTATGGAGCTGGAAGCTGGTTGCACATATTTGAAGAGCCAACATAAACAACAGTAACATGTCTTTAATAGTGTCAGAAGGTCAAGGATGAATACAGAATACAGTATTGCTTCTTTTTACATGTCCCAGGCAGAGAGCCTATATGAAATACAGTATGACACTGAACACCAGTAATAAAACCGCTGTGCTCTTCATCTTGCTATAAAATGTACTAGTTCAATCACTGCCAAAACAAAAGTACTGCCACATCCTACGTATGCATCGTGGGCATAAATAGAATACACCACATTCATATTTGAAGGACATATTAGTTACATGCAATTTATTTCAGGGAGCCTCCAAATCATTGGGGAACAACATTTTGTAATCTGATATTCACAGTCACCACACAAAAACAAACAAGAAGCCCTTGGCCATAAAAGCAAAAATGCCTAGACAAGCTGATGGGGTAGACATTACACTTTAATTATGATATATGACAACAATTGCATTTGTATCACACTGGTATAAAAGTACTGTTCTATGTTCATACTGAAAACATATTCATGGACAACATGTGCCCCTTCCAATAACTTCTTATTCTAGAATTGTTTTTTTGCTCAGTTAAATATAGCCACCGATTTTGACCATAATGAGCATCTCCAGGTATCAAATGGTTTTACAATTCTTTAAATCCTAATATATCTCATAAATAAATCAGTTATAGTACACACAAAACCATTCCAAAAAAGGCACAACATTAATTATGACCCTTACTTTGAGGTTTACTGTTATACACTATACATATTATGCAAAACCCTCTTAATCCACCGGACCACTTTTCTTGTATTTTTTTTTTTATCTGGCTCATACTTCAGACCAGGAAGAGAGTAGTATTTAGCGAGTATTGAAGCAAAATTATTTGATTAATGTATACTACTGTACATGTGGAGAGCATTCACGCACCATCGTTATCTCATTTGTGATGGAGGTAGTGTTTAGAGGCTTTTGCATCTGAACTCTTCATATACAGTTAACATAAAATATTGGACTTTTTGGCCTTTATTATGATAGGAGTGTGAAGAAACTGACAGAAAACGAGTGGGAGAGAGAGATGGGGTGGGATCAGGAAATCCTTACTCAAAACTGGGCACTTGGTGGTACAGGCGCTGTTGCCAGTCTCACCACAGCACCCCCCTAACACCCCCCCACACACACACAATTTGCTGGGGGTTTTTGTGTCCTAGTGAGGTTGAGGTAATGTTTAAATAAATCCAAACACATCAACATATCAAACACACATTGCCTTATTAGAGCTCTGCTTAGTTGACAGAATACGGCCAATATAAGGACCTGCTGGGAGTATGGGAGGGCTACAAAAGAGGCCAGGGGGGATCCAGTGCACAGTAAGTCATTCTTTGTTTTCACAGACACAGACAGGAGGTGGCTCCTCCTATTAGAGAATGTGTCATGGCAAACTCCATCTCTTAATCTCTAAAGTATGGAACTAATACACTTAAGACTGCTACACGTTATGTATTTACATTACATTTATTCCTATACTAAAATACTTGACTTTGTATGTTTTATCATTTTTAGACACTCTAACAACTGTGGAAATTGGAATCTGGTCTTGGGAGAAAAAGGTAAGTCACTACATCTGATTTATCTGAACAGCTTAACGATTAAAACGAGCTATTTGTCTTCAAGTAAACAAAATGTTTTGGGGGCATTTACTAATTATTGCTATGAACTGTGACACAGGTGTAGCTCCATTCAAGGCTTAACTTGTATTGAAATATTCAATCTTTGCAGCAAATTGTGTCCAATATGTCTACACCATTAATTACTTAATGTCCCTAGTTATGACTCTAGTGCCTACACAGATCTTGAATTTTACCATAATTCACGGATAGCTTATGCCTAAAAAGCTTCAACAGAGAAGCACCGTCAGATTCAACACTGCAAAAAATAATATATCTAAGTATATTATTAGTATATCTAATAATATATATAAGTGTTATAATCTTATATTAAGATAAAACAAAGTTAGCATTGTTTTTAGTATAAAGATACAGTACTTACTTTACATTACATTACATTTGGCTGATGCATTTTTAGCCAAAGCGACTTACAACATGGTAAACAGTTTAAGTTTTAAAGCAATTCTCAACAATTTTAGGACAATTTAAAAAACGGTAGAGTACAGTAAGAATAAGTGCATCAGTGAGTGCTGTTTTTAACAGTTACGTGTCAGTTTAAGACGGCTGGTGAGTGCTAGGATCAGCAAGACTTGTTGTAAGTGGTGCTATGAGAGGAGATGTTCTCTAAAGAGCACTTTAAAATAAAAACAAGTAACACTATCTGCCAGTGGATTAAGTAATTTTATCTTAATTTAAGAATCTTATCAGGAACCGTATGTAAGAAATGTATTTCAATTAATCATAAAATGGCCCTGATATGTCACTAGACATTAAGAAATCATGTTCATTTCAAATAGTTATATCACTGACAACAGTAGTCCGGCCAGGATATTGTCATTTAAAAAGTGAAGTTGCAGTCCTCAACTGATGTTGATGTTGTGTTTTGTCATGTCATGTTGTGTTTTGGCCTGATGTGCCACCCTCCACCTATCTACTAATCACAAAGTCAGTAGTGTTTCGGCATCCAGGTTGGCAACCTTGAGTCAGGAGGGAGGGGGAGGGGATACACCACTCTACATTAATTTGAAAGTGATTGCAGTACCAGTTTTGGCCACAATCTTACATATGGTTCCTTTAAATTAAGAAAAATTTACTTAATCCACTGGCAGATAAATTTACTTGTTTTTATGTCTGAAGATATAAGAAGATTTTGACGTATTTTAAGTCAAATAATCTTACAAGAAAGCTCAAAGTAAGTATATATACTAAAAGCAATACTAATAGATTTTTTTATCTTAATAAACTTGGTAAGATATACTTTTCTACAGTGAATTAATATGCTCATAAATCACTTCAGTGGTTTGTACAGTATGGTGTGTTTGGATATGTGTGTATTCAATGTGTATATTAATATGATGGTAATGGGATTATATTTCAGAACAATAATGCCGTTTCTAAATTGTTTCCATTATTATTTAGATATCGAAAGACTGTTTTGTATGTGACGTTTTAATTAATTGTACAGTTTGAGTACCCTATTGATAAACTCCATGGCCTGGCAAACAACTGTGGTTTTCCATGTTTTGTCCCCTAATGATTGTACTGTACTGTGTCTGTACATGTCTAACTATTTAAAGCATTTTATGTTGAAAATGTCTGCTCTTCATGTTCATGATTAATACAGTAACCAGCAACCATGGGAGACGGTGAAATGGCCGTGTTTGGCAAGGCTGCCATCTACCTTCGTAAGCCTGAGAGGGAGAGAATTGAGGCCCAAAGCAGGCCCTTTGATGCAAAGACAGCTTGCTTTGTGGTTGATAAAGAGGACTTGTACATCAAGGGTACAATTAAAAAGAAGGAAGGTGGCAAATGTGTCGTTGAAACACTTGAAAAAAAGGAGGTACTTTAGCAAGGCTGTTAAAATTGCATTTTCACAGAAAGTTTCTTGAATACATCTCTTTGTTAAAGCTGTTTACTACATTTGTTTTAGGAAAGGACAGTGAAGGAAGATGAAGTCTTCCCCTTGAATCCTCCCAAATATGACAAAATTGAGGACATGGCCATGATGACCCACCTCAATGAAGCTTCTGTCCTGTATAACCTCAAAGAGCGTTATGCAGCATGGATGATCTACGTAAGCATTACACCTTTGAACTAATAACAAAAAATGAAAAGCTGGAAAACCAATCCTCTTTATTTCTTCATTCTAGACCTACTCTGGACTTTTCTGTGTCACTGTGAACCCCTACAAGTGGCTCCCAGTGTACGATGCAGAGGTGGTGGCTGCCTATAGAGGCAAGAAGCGTGTGGAGGCCCCACCCCACATCTTCTCTGTCTCTGACAACGCCTATCAGTTTATGCTCCAAGGTATGCTTTCAGTTTAAAGGTCAACACTGAATAATTTCGATACATAATATTTTTTATTAATTTATGTAAAATGCACCTTTCATGTAAAACTCTATTTTGCTACACAGACAGGGAGAATCAGTCAGTGCTGATCACGTAAGTGTCAATGCACGCCTTAAAACTTTTTTAGAATTTTAATAGAGGGCTAAACCTTTGCATTATCTTCTATATAATCTTTTGATACACTTTGTAATTGTGATATAGAAAACTGCAAATCTTCTGTTTAATACAGCGGAGAATCTGGTGCTGGCAAGACTGTAAACACCAAGCGTGTCATCCAGTACTTTGCAACAATTGCAGTGGCTGGTGGTGACAAGAAGAAGCAAGAGCAGCCACCAGCCAGTAGTGGAAAAATTAAGGTAAGGTCCTCCCTTGCATATTTAAAAGCTAATTATCACATAGCAACACAGACATGAACTTCAATAACGATATATCTACTGACTTGCAGGGCTCACTTGAAGACCAGATTATTGCTGCCAATCCACTGTTGGAGGCTTATGGTAATGCTAAGACTGTGAGGAATGACAACTCTTCACGTTTCGTAAGTTTAGTTTCTCATCTTAACTCTTACTTCAGTTTTGTAGTTTTTAGATAATCAACTTCTTAGGGTTTTTTTTAACTCACACTTACAGTATCATGTACCCAGATTGTTATATCTGTTATATCTCATTTGAAAAACATCCTCTGATTTCTACTTAAACCACACTTTAAATTGCTTTTTATATTAGTAGCCTAAAGGCAGTATTTATATTTACTCTTAGGTCTATTTACTAAATGTTTATTGAATACTTGAATATTTTTCCTCACTTGTAACCTGCTTTGGTTAAAGGTGTCAGCTAAATGAATAAATCTAATAAAATGTAATTTCAATCAGGGTAAATTCATCAGAATTCACTTTGGCACATCTGGAAAACTGGCTAGTGCAGATATTGAGACTTGTAAGTATAATTATCCTGCATTTTTAAAATGTTTCACTATTACTGCCTTTTGTCAAATCAAAATGCATACTGTACTTCCCTATGTGAATAGACCTGCTGGAGAAGTCTAGAGTGACATTCCAGCTTCCTGATGAGAGAGGCTACCACATCTTCTATCAGATGATGACCAATCACATGCCTGAGCTAGTTGGTAGGCTAACCCATTCAAACAATACTGAATGAACACATTAGATGTTGATAGCTGAAGATGTGTATGATGTTTATGGTGTGTTTTGTTCCCTACAGAAATGTCCCTCATCACAACCAACCCCTATGATTTCCCCATGTGCAGTCAGGGTCAGATCGCTGTGGCCAGCATTGATGACAAAGAGGAGTTGGTGGCCACAGATGTATGATTTACATATGTCTAGGTTCTTTGGTTTCTTATTTCAGAGAATGTAGAGTATGAAAATAAGCATATCATTTATCATTTCAGACTGCCATTGACATCCTGGGTTTCACTAATGAGGAGAAATTCACCATTTACAAGCTGACCGGTGCTGTGCTCCATCATGGCAACATGAAGTTCAAGCAGAAGCAGCGTGAGGAGCAGGCTGAGCCTGATGGCAATGAGGGTAGGATACATAAAGGAACACACCAACTTTTTGGGACTTTAGCTAACCGTATTCCCCAGAGTTAGCTAAGTCGATACAGTACATACCCTTCTCATCTCCGTGCGTGTTGTTACTAGCTTAGCACAGGTTTCTCGAAGTGGCCGGTTCCAATAGCCTACACCTCCCAATAGTGACAAAAGAACTCCAACATTTTCCTATTTACATGCTGTGATTTGTATAGTGACAACGTGTACAAATAACAATGTCAAAGGAGACACAGCCGTTAAGCGTATGTAAGCACCGCTCCTTGGGGTTTGAAGAAGTAACACCGGAACTTTTCAGGTGCGGCCTGCAAATCACTCCGCCCAAGGACTGTGCTTCACCTGAATGTGAACATTCTGTACCAAATCTGTTGAGAGTGTCAGCTTTCAAAAGATGTATAGTATCACTATGGTGCTTTGTGATATGTTGCATAGAATTGATGATGTACAGTACGGGAGGTGGAGGGGGGCACTGTAACAAAACCGGTCCCGGGGTGCCTAGAGCTAACATATTACAATACTCTAGTGAACTTCTGTCAGTTCTTCAAGTTTAAATTAGTCTTGTTTATTGTAGTATTTTACTATGTATAATTTATATATCAACATATAACTTTTCCTCGTCTCATAGTAATTCATTTATTATATTTATTACCCACATCAAAAACCTCTGTTGTTTGTGTTGCACATAGTCTTTAAGCTACACTTTCTTTTGGTTTAGAGAGATAAGATGAATGTGGACAGTGTTTTGCCTGAAGAAGACCCAGCAGGGTCGAAAATTTGCCTTTGTACATTACATAATATGGGAGTCTAAGTGTTGCGGACATTATATATTTTTTTCATGAATGTGGACAAACCTGCATTATATGCGGTCCCAAATTTGTTTGGATTGTGGAGCATGAAATTGTTTTCCAAGCTAGACATTTTGAATCCCTACAATGCTTCACTGTTGCACTGTTTTTAGAAGCTGACAAAGTCGCTTATCTCCTGGGCCTGAACTCTGCTGACATGCTGAAGGCTTTGTGCTACCCAAGAGTGAAAGTTGGAAATGAATATGTCACTAAGGGTCAGACTGTGCCACAGGTATTATTCACTAAAAAGTTCACTTAAGATGACAAACCACTTGGCAGTATTTGGACAAAATTACTAGTAGTAAAATGACCTGCTTTTATCCTATAAGCTTTTTACTTTTTGGTCTCTGAGCATAGGATGACCACTGCTTGAATATTCTTTTTCAGGTCAATAACTCAGTTGCAGCCTTGTCCAAGTCCATCTATGAGAGGATGTTCTTGTGGATGGTCATCCGTATAAACCAGATGTTGGATACTAAACAACCAAGGCAGTTCTATATCGGTGTGCTGGATATTGCTGGCTTTGAGATTTTTGATGTAAGCATAAATTAACACCATTTTTCACTCACTCCACAATGTGGTATAATTTCAGTAGGGGGCATTCATATTACAAACTATTTTTCAATCACAGTACAACAGCATGGAACAGCTATGCATCAACTTCACCAATGAGAAACTGCAACAGTTTTTCAACCACCACATGTTTGTTCTGGAGCAAGAGGAATACAAGAAAGAGGGCATTGATTGGGAGTTCATTGACTTCGGCATGGACTTAGCCGCTTGCATTGAGCTCATTGAGAAGGTCAGTTTCAATCAGTCAAATGACCCAAGTGCTAGATTTGTATTGTTTTATTATATCCAATTTTAAAACTAAGCTCATCCAACAGCCTATGGGAATCTTTGCCATCCTTGAAGAGGAGTGCATGTTCCCCAAGGCCTCTGACACCACTTTCAAGAACAAGCTGTATGACCAGCATCTTGGCAAAACTAAGGCCTTTGAGAAGCCCAAGCCTGTCAAAGGCAAAGCAGAAGCCCACTTCTCCCTGGTGCACTATGCTGGCACTGTGGACTACAATGTTACTGGGTGGCTGGACAAAAACAAGGATCCACTGAACGATTCTGTTGTGCAGCTGTACCAGAAGTCAGGAGTAAAACTCCTACCTACCTTGTACCCACCTGTTGTTGAGGGTAAAAAAACCTATACCAGTTTAATGCTACAAATATCCCGTGTATGAATTTCTATATATGTAACTCAATTACTGAATCCATCATTTGTATTTTAACAGAGGCTGCTGGTAGTAAGCAGAAGAAGAAGAAGGGTGGCTCCATGCAGACTGTGTCATCACAGTTCAGGGTGTGTATATTAAACCAATAACAAACAAATCAATCATCTAATCAAGAAAGGTGAGGGGATTTTTTGATTGCATTCTTATCTCAACAGGAGAACTTGGGCAAACTGATGACCAACTTGAGGAGCACCCATCCTCACTTTGTGCGTTGTCTGATTCCAAATGAAATTAAGAAACCAGGTAGAGAGCTTTTGATGATGAAATAGCTTTTCATTATTCTTCACCTTGTATTTTCTTTGAAAAATACAAATATCTATATTTGCAGGTCTTATGCAAAACTTCCTGGTCATCCATCAGCTCAGGTGTAATGGTGTACTGGAGGGTATCCGAATCTGCAGAAAGGGTTTCCCAAGCAGAATCCTATATGGTGACTTCAAGCAGAGGTGAACTGAAAAAGCCAATAAAGCATTACAGATATTCAATAGATAGATAGATAGATACTTTATTGATCCCCAGGGGAAATTCAAGGTCTCAGTAGCATACAGACAACACACACACATTCACTAACAGCAGAAAAAGTAATTAAAGTATATAATGTAAAAACACAACTAAGCAATAAGGACAGTAGAAGATAAAGAATATACTAAAATACAATACTGCATTTAGAGAGGAAAAGGTAATAATGTATATGGACATGCATTTATTCTATCCAGATACAAAGTGCTAAATGCCAGTGTCATCCCCGAGGGTCAGTTCATTGATAACAAGAAGGCTGCTGAGAAGCTCTTGGGATCTATTGATGTTGATCATACCCAGTACAAATTTGGACACACAAAGGTAGAGAAGTGTCATGTAATCTATTATCTGACTATCATATGTACAGGAGCAACAAGAGCACAGGGAACTAGAGCACATTTTCTGTGTGAGATTAATGTTTATATTGTCATTCATCCCTCAGGTGTTCTTCAAAGCTGGTCTGCTGGGTACCCTTGAGGAAATGCGAGATGAGAAACTGGCTACCCTGGTCACAATGACTCAGGCTCTCTGCCGTGCATACCTGATGAGGAGGGAGTTTGTGAAGATGATGGAAAGGAGGTAATTGTTTTCAATTAAAAGTATTCAACAATTGGAAGTATGAGTATTTATTTTCAAGGACAAATGATTTCACAAACAGTTGTTCTTGTTTAGAGAATCTATCTTCACCATTCAGTACAATATCCGCTCATTCATGAATGTCAAGACTTGGCCATGGATGAAGGTGTACTACAAGGTCAAGCCTCTGCTGAAGAGTGCTGAAACTGAGAAGGAGCTAGCCAACATGAAAGAGAACTATGATAAACTCAAAGAAAACTGTGCAAAGGCAGAGGCCAGGAAGAAGGAGCTGGAGGAGAAGATGGTGGCTCTGGTACAAGAGAGGAACGACCTGGCACTGCAAGTGGCATCTGTAGGTCTATACTGTACAATTTCAATATTCACTTTCATACGAATACCCAGTCTCAGCATTGTGTTTTCAAAACAAATCAGATGTCATGTTTACATGTTATATTTACAATAGGGATCTGAGGGTCTCAATGATGCTGAGGAGAGGTGTGAGGGTCTTATCAAAAGTAAGATCCAGCTCGAAGCCAAAGTCAAAGAGACAACAGAGAGACTGGAGGATGAAGAGGAAATCAATGCTGAGCTGACTGCCAAGAAGAGGAAACTGGAGGATGAGTGCTCTGAGCTCAAGAAGGACATTGATGATCTGGAGCTGACCTTGGCCAAAGTGGAGAAGGAGAAACATGCCACTGAGAACAAGGTATGCATTTCTGAAGGCATACTTGTGGTATTTGGTAGGGTTGGAAAACGGCAACACTGGACAAAATAAGCAGCATAGAGCAGAAACTTGATGAATGAGGAATAATACAGATCACTAGCAGGAAAATGAAAGAGCCTACCAATGTAATCTGTAAAAAATAAAGCATCTACAGTAAGTTACACTGTTTACTAATGTTAAACTTTCCCCGTGCAGGTCAAGAACCTAACTGAAGAGATGGCCTCTCAGGATGAATCCATTGCTAAGCTGACAAAGGAGAAGAAAGCCCTCCAAGAGGCCCACCAGCAGACCCTTGATGATCTTCAAGCAGAGGAAGACAAAGTCAACACTCTGACCAAATCAAAGTCTAAGCTTGAACAGCAAGTGGATGATGTAAATTCTTAATCTATAGTCTATAATATGAATCTAGAGTATAAACAATCAATATTTCCCACATATTAACTTCACATTTCAAATTGTCAGCTTGAGGGTTCCCTGGAGCAAGAAAAGAAACTCCGTATGGACCTTGAGAGAGCCAAGAGAAAGCTTGAGGGTGACCTGAAGCTAACCCAGGAGTCCATCATGGATCTGGAGAATGACAAGCAGCAGTCTAATGAGAAGATAAAGAAGTAAAGGCCTTATCTATTGCAAAATGTTACCGTTCAATTCCTACTGTATGTATGCAGCCAACTTCAGAGATTATTCTTCCTTTATCCATTATCTTCCTTTTCTTTACTCTTTTTCCAATCAGAAAGGACTTTGAAACAAGTCAACTTCTAAGTAAGATTGAAGATGAACAATCACTGGGTGCTCAGCTGCAGAAGAAGATCAAGGAGCTTCAGGTTTGATTATTCTCTATCAACTAAAACTCTGAGTTTGTTTGCAGGTTTTTGTCTTACATTTTTCCCCTCAAAAGGCCCGAATTGAGGAACTGGAGGAAGAGATTGAGTCTGAACGTGCAGCTAGAGCCAAGGTTGAGAAGCAGAGAGCTGATCTCTCCAGGGAACTTGAGGAGATCAGTGAGAGGCTTGAGGAGGCTGGTGGTGCCACTGCTGCTCAAATTGAGATGAACAAGAAGCGTGAGGCTGAGTTCCAGAAGCTGCGTCGTGACCTTGAAGAATCCACCCTGCAGCATGAAGCCACTGCGTCAGCTCTCCGCAAGAAGCAGGCCGACAGCGTGGCTGAGCTGGGAGAGCAGCTTGACAACCTCCAACGTGTCAAGCAGAAGCTTGAGAAGGAGAAGAGTGAATACAAGATGGAAATTGATGATCTCGCCAGCAACATGGAGGCTGTTGCTAAAGCTAAGGTTGATTATGTTTACCCTCATGTTATCTTTTAAACAAACCAACTTCCAATAATTTGGTTAACTTTTTGCTACTAACGGATATTTTGTTAAACAGACAAATCTGGAGAAGATGTGCCGCACCCTTGAGGACCAACTCAGTGAAACCAAGTCCAAGAGTGATGAGGCTGGTCGCCAGGTCAATGACCTCAGTGCTCAGAGAGCAAGACTTCAGACTGAAAATGGTGAGCTTGGCCGCCAGGTTGAGGAGAAAGATGCTCTTGTGTCTCAGCTGACCAGAAGCAAGCAGGCCTTCACTCAGCAAGTTGAGGAGCTGAAGAGACTGAATGAAGAGGAAGTCAAGGTACTGATACCTTATAATAATAATAACAGATTACATAGATCAAATTATGTGAAAAACTTTATTAATACCCATACTTGTTAACAAGTAGGCCAAGAATGCCCTGGCCCATGCTGTTCAGTCTGCACGGCATGACTGCGACCTCCTGAGGGAGCAGTTTGAGGAAGAGCAGGAGGCTAAAGCTGAACTGCAGCGTGGCATGTCCAAGGCCAACAGCGAGGTTGCTCAGTGGAGGACTAAGTACGAAACTGATGCCATCCAGCGCACTGAGGAGCTTGAGGAGTCCAAGTATGTGCTAAAGATGGCAAAAAGTGAATTTATATATGGATATTGACCACTAAAACGTTCTATTTTCTTGGGGGCAAAACCATCATGTCCTCTGACTTAAATCTTGTGCTTTTTCTTACAGAAAAAAGCTTGCCCAGCGTCTTCAGGAGGCTGAGGAGCAAATCCAGGCTGTCAACTCCAAATGTGCCTCTCTGGATAAGACCAAGCAGAGACTCCAGGGTGAGGTTGAGGACCTCATGATTGATGTGGAGAGAGCCAATGCTCTAGCTGCCAATCTTGACAAGAAGCAAAGAAACTTTGACAAGGTAATACCTTCCAAAACATCATTCAAATAATGAATGTAGGTAAAATGAACAAATAAGCCTCACAACAAAAACTGTTTCTAAAAGGTCCTGGCAGAATGGAAGCAGAAGTACGAGGAGGGTCAGGCAGAGTTGGAGGGTGCCCAGAAAGAAACTCGTTCTCTCAGCACTGAGCTGTTCAAGATAAAGAACTCCTATGAGGAGTCTCTTGACCACCTTGAGACCCTGAAGAGGGAGAACAAGAATTTGCAACGTGAGTCAAAATAACCCAATACGTATCCAACTCAAAACATATTTTTAAATATTCCATATAATATGTTTACTGTAATATAACTGCATATTTGCAGAAGAGATATCTGACCTGTCTGAGCAACTTGGAGAGACTGGAAAGAGCATCCATGAGCTGGAGAAGGCCAAGAAGACTGTAGAGACTGAAAAGTCTGAGATCCAGACAGCCCTCGAAGAGGCTGAGGTAGAAACTCAGATGGGCTTTACTACACAGTGAGAATTGTAAATTATGTTCTTTATATTTTACTATTCTTAATTTTGCTATTTAGGGAAGTCTTGAGCATGAGGAGTCCAAGATTCTTCGTGTCCAACTTGAACTCAACCAGATCAAGGGTGAGGTTGACAGGAAGCTTGCAGAAAAGGATGAGGAGATGGAGCAGATCAAGAGGAACAGCCAGAGGGTGATTGAGTCCATGCAGAGCACTCTGGACTCTGAAATCAGGAGCAGAAATGATGCCCTGAGAATCAAGAAGAAGATGGAGGGAGACCTCAATGAGATGGAGATTCAGTTGAGCCATGCTAACCGCCAGGCCTCTGAGTCCCAGAAACAACTGAGAAATGTGCAAGGTCAACTCAAGGTCAGTTATAGAATAAAATATTACAAGAATCCTGTGTGATTTTATCTATCCATCATTACTACTCGATTGATAGTAGAAGTTTCTCCAAAAAACAACAACATAAGATTTCTTCCAAACTGTCTCTTGGTAGCATGACATCTTTTTTTGTCATTCCATGTTTTTATTATTAGGATGCCCAGCTGCACCTTGATGATGCTCTCAGAGGACAAGAAGACATGAAGGAGCAGGTTGCCATGGTGGAGCGCAGGAACACCCTGATGATGGCTGAGATTGAGGAGCTCAGAGTTGCTCTGGAGCAGACAGAGAGAGGCCGCAAAGTGGCTGAACAGGAGCTGGTTGATGCCAGTGAGCGTGTTGGCCTCCTGCACTCTCAGGTAGAGACATATTTTTTCTCACAAAAGAGAATAATTTCAATCATATCCCCAGTTCTTTCAAAAGATTTTTCACCATTTAACATATTTGAAATTATTTCTGAATGTTAGAACACAAGTCTGATTAACACCAAGAAGAAGCTTGAGGCTGACTTGGTTCAGATCCAAGGTGAGGTTGATGACATCGTCCA
Organism: Alosa alosa; assembly: GCF_017589495.1. NCBI lineage: Eukaryota > Metazoa > Chordata > Actinopteri > Clupeiformes > Clupeidae > Alosa > Alosa alosa. Next base: position 18,755,915 of record NC_063200.1, read on the forward strand.
GGAGGCTAGAAATGCTGAGGACAAGGCCAAGAAAGCCATCACTGATGTAAGTGATATTTATGAAGTGATATTTTTTCTAAATTCATCCCTAATGTATTAAATATATGAACATTAAGAAAGTGTTTTCATGCAACCTTCCATAAACAATCATGCCGTAATCTAGGCTGCCATGATGGCGGAGGAGCTGAAGAAGGAGCAGGACACCAGTTCTCATCTGGAGAGGATGAAGAAGAACCTGGAGGTCACTGTGAAGGATCTGCAGCACCGCCTGGATGAGGCTGAGAATCTGGCCATGAAGGGTGGTAAGAAACAACTCCAGAAACTGGAGTCCAGGGTAAGTGACTAAATTTGGATGAGAAGAACATTTTTTTTAAAGAACGCAATGAATAAAATGAAGACATTGTCTGAAATGAAAATGTTGTTTATATAAAGGTCCGTGAGTTGGAATCTGAAATTGAGGCTGAACAGAGACGTGGTGCTGATGCTGTCAAGGGAGTTCGCAAATACGAGAGGAGAGTGAAGGAGCTCACCTACCAGGTACAAAGTTTCTTTCACCACTATGGAACAACATTTAATTTAACTCAAGGAATACAATGACTGACAGATTGTTTTTCTTTTCAGACTGAGGAGGACAAGAAGAATGTCACCAGACTGCAGGACCTGGTTGACAAGCTGCAGCTGAAGGTCAAAGCCTACAAGAGGCAGGCTGAGGAAGCTGTAAGTAGCTTCTTTGCCTAAAGGGGTGTAAGAAAGTATCCATGAAATTGAATATTGTAACATTTTATTAGACAATACTGTATTGATTTTCAAAAACATAATATCGATATATTTTTATTAATAGTTTACATGCAAGCACTTATTTTTGTTTCGTTTGTTATCGACATATGCACAACTGTACTGTATAGGCCTAGTGTACTGAATTGTTTGTCTAAAGCAAACTTCCTTTACTTACATTTTAGGCGTATGATGGTGTCTTCTTCATAATATAAGTTTTTCTAAATTTCTAAAGTGTGTTTTTCTACACTTCTGCTTGGAAGAGTCTTGCGCTTGGGTCCTCCTGCCTAAAACCTGACAGTACAAACCGACAAAGGACAGAGGAACAGGGGGGTAGAAATACACAGACTAATTAACAGAAAGACAGAGGACTGGATGAGACCAACAAGACAATAACAGGGAGCAGGTGCAAGCATAAATGGAGGGAAACTAACCAGACAGGAAGTACAGGTTGGGCCGTCGCCCAGGGCCTCGCGTCTGATGGGCCTCGCGCCTGGCCGAAGATGGCATTAAGCGTTAAGCTTCATTAACGCCTATTTTAAGCAAAAAGCTTAACGTGGCTTAATGTCCTAAAACAATGATTAGTGATCACCAAATTTCTCTCATATTGTTCCTCATAATCACTAAGAACCTTCAAAAAAATTAGCATGAAGTCATATTAGGCCTATGAACTTTAGGCTACCTGACGTGACAGCATGTTTCTTCAATCTCCTTCACTGACGCCTATGGAAAAGGCTTAACGGGCTTAATGTCCCAAAACAACGATCAATGATAATCAAATTTCTCTCTCATATTGCTCCTCATAACTACTGAAAACTGCCTGAAGTTTTTTTTGTTCTTTTTGAGCAATTCCGAATCCCAGGACAGTAAACTACGTGTAAAGTAGGCTATCGCATGATTTCATGGCCGTAAGTGAAAAGAGCCTCGCACCCGTCAAGTTCGCACAAGGCCTCACACCCCCCTTGCGACGGCCCTGTCAGCAGGGAACCAGTATAGTGCATTTTGACCAACATGACATTAGCCATTGAAAATTCAAAAAACAGCAGACATTTGTACAAAATCAGGTGCATGGATGTACTCAAACATTGCTATTTGTTCAAAATGGGGAGAAACTGCCTAACTGCAATGATGTGCACAAGTGATAAGATGATATGGATTACCATTCTGATCTGAGAAATGTGCCAAAGCAACAGAGGAAAAACAGTAAAACAAAAACTGTTAGCTTCAAAACAGAAGCCTCTGAACTCAAACATATTTGCTCATTATTAGGAGGAGCAATCCAACTCCCACCTGTCTAAGTTCAGGAAGGTTCAGCATGAGCTGGAGGAGGCTGAGGAGCGTGCTGACATTGCTGAATCCCAGGTCAACAAAATGAGAGCCAAGAGCCGTGATTCTGGAAGGGTAAATCACATTTACCATATTTTATTATAAGCCATCATATGTTCATATTTCATACATTCAATTCCATTAAATTTCTCAATTTCTCTTTCTTAGGGCAAGGAGGCTGCAGAGTAAATCCTGTGAAATCTTCTGACTAGTCACTCAGATGGATTAATATCCTGATTACTGTGGCTATTCTGTAACGATACATAATAAAAGTCTCTTCAGAATATATGAGTATATTGTTTTTAATGACAATCAGAATAATATGCTTATATTTGTAACATGTTTTGACTTCTCTAGTTGCATTTAAAATCACTTTAAGATTTATTGGTCTACGGAAACTGACTTGTCGGAAAGATGAAAGATGCTTTCTAGCTATCTGAAGGGAACACAATACTTTTACATTTTGGCATGCTCGACACATACAGCCACTGACAAAAGTATTGTCACCCCTTTAAAAATTTTGTTGCAAAATACATACAGTTTTGGAGTTTTTTTTTTGAGAAAACACAACTGAAACAACAATTGGTTTCCCCAAATTCAACACAAAATATCACCAAAATTCTGCGGGAAGTGAATATTGTCAAACTGACACGGTCAAAGTATCACCTAGTTATGACCGCTGCGCAGCATGGCCAATTTTCCGTCAAGGATTCCAGGGACACTGAAAGCCCCACAAGAATAGCATGGAACCATTGTTTTTCGTTTTGATCTGTAGCCCCCCCGCTGGACTGGACCCCCGAAAGGAGGGTAGGGCGGACACAGTTTTCTGTGAATATCTCGAGAACCGTAGGGTTTAGGAGGACCACCTTTTTTTGTATGTTGATCTTAAGGGGCCATGTCAACCCATTCCATAACCACTCATTTCATGTATAGCGCCACCTAGTTAAAAACTAAAAAGTAAAAATGAGGTGTTGTAATCGCAGGTATCTGTGACCTAACATGATCAAAACTGCACGAAATTGGAAGTGTAGGATCATTATGACGCCCTCTGAATGCACGCCAAGTTTCGTGGAATTCCGTTCATGGGGGGCCATACAATAAATTAATTTATGTTACTGTAGACCTACTGGCCTGTAGGTGGCCGGACACCGTTTTCTGTGAATATCTCGAGAACCGTAGGGCCTGGGAGGACCACCTTTTTTTGTATGTTGGTCTTAAGGGGTCATGTCAACCCATCCCATTACCACTCAATTCATGTATAGCGCCACCTAGTTAAAAATTCAAAAGCAAAACATTAGGTGTTGTAATCACAATATCTCTGGCTGACATGGTCAAACTGCACGAAATTGAAAGTGTAGGATCATTATGATACCCTCTGAATGCATGCCAAGTTTTGTTGACTTTCGTTCATGGGGTCCATACAATAAATTAATTTATGTGTACATTTAGTGACAGTACACCAACAGAGTTTTCTGTGAATATCTTGAGTACCGTAGGGCCTAGGATGACCAATTTTTTGTGTATGTTTGCCTCCAGGGGTCATGTTAACCCATTCCATATGTACACATGTGCATAAACAGATATTCACACACACATGCATTCACAGTAATCATACGTATGACACATACACACACAGTAGGCATATGTACGCATGCATGCACATGCACACACACAGGCACACCCACAAGCACATGCACACACACACATACACACACACACACACACAAACATAAACACGTACATGCACACATGCACACAATTCAAGAATTTCTCAGAATTATGAACAGGCAAGATGGGGGAGGGGTTGTATAAAATGTATTTTACATGTGAAATCTATGAACTAATCATGTTTTGGTACTTGTTATCTAGCAGATACCAGTGAGAATTGAGTGTGCATAATGCAATTCAGTGAGACGGTTAGAATCATATATGCCAGGGGTCACCAAATGGCGGACCGCGGTCCGAGTCCGGATCGTGACGTGATCCTATCCGGACCCGGACCATAATAGCCTAATTTAGATTTTTACGTAAGATTTCAAAGCTGCGCTAAATGTTTCGTTGGTTAGGATAACAGCATTTACTTCAGGAGCTTCAGGAACCATCATTTCGCTTGCTGCTACTCAGCCAGTAAAATCTGTGAATTCTGATAAAGTCGAGTCAGTGAGTAAAGTAGCCTACTATGGGGAAGAGACTGATAGCGAGGAGAGGAGACGGTTGAGAAACAATCAGATGGATATCCAAGTTAACGATAAGTAAGTTATTTTCAAATCATCGATTGCTCAAAGAGGAGAAAGCTAGACAGCGAGAACAGAGCTTTATATAACGATTCGGAGGCAATACCACGCAAAACTGGCAAAACTAAATATGGATGTGACAGTTTTGCGCAGAATTGCCCTGGACCTCTTCTATATATCCTGAGACAGGCGATTTTTAAAAGCGCCAATTTGAAGCACCTCTACTAGACAAAGCATATATTTTGAGCAAGCATAGGGTAGGCTAGGCCCATTCAACAGTGAACTGAGACCACAGAATATTTTACGATTTAAGAAGGCAATATGATTGATCCACCACAATCTAGTTAAGCCTACATGCATTCACTGCCCAACAACGTGATGTTCCTGGGTTTCCAGGATTTCGGGTCAACATAAAAAAGACAAAAAAATTCAATTAAACCTGCTGATTAATGGGTTCAAGGAACCAGCTAGTGTTAATTTTGTCACCTATTTTTAATTTAGTCTTAGTCTTAGTCTTGTGACGAAATGTCCTTTTTAGTCTTTGTCATATTTAGTCATTCAAATATCATTTTTGTTAGTCAAGTTTTAGTCAACTAAAAGTCTCGTCATTTTAGTCTAGTTTTAGCCATAAGAAAACTAAAGTCTTAGTTAGTTTTAGTCAACACATTTTAGTCTTTTTTTATAACAAATTATTTCTGATTACCATTTGAGTCAAATAGTGTTTCACACATCTCAATTTTCCAACAATATTGTGTGTCCACAGGGCTACTCGTCTGTTATAATTACTCATTCTGATTTTTTGTCAGTCAGTATGTTTACATGCACAGGTAAGTCGAGCTACAGTTATAGCTCGGCTGGGATTTGACCATAGACAGTAAAAGATTTGACTGGATCACTGTCATATTAAGTAGACCAGTGTTTCTCAAAGTGTGGTCCGGGAATCACTGGTGGTCCATAAGCTATCTCAAGTGGTCCGTGAGCAGACGTGGTAAAATATAATATAGATGAGTTGTTTGCAATATTGAACCAACTTGTATGTAAAAACAGTTCTGCAACACTGTCTATGTAAGATATGCCAGTTTAAATCATACAGTATGAATCCACACAATAAGCAAAGTGCAAAGACAATAAGCAAGGTGGTTCAGTGAGTAGGCCTATAGTGTAGACTAATTATAGGCTACTGTTGAAGTAGGTCTAATCTTTTTTTTTTTTAGCTAGGGTTAGTTAAGTGGTCCTGAAACTGAAAAGTTTGAGAAACACTGTCGTGAAGACCAAAGTATTAATGTTTTACTCCTTTCGCTAGATGGCGATATGCGCCTAACACAACACATTCCCCAAACAGACTCTCCATCTTAGCCATAGCTAACTTGCTAGCGAACTTTCCATATTAGCTTACTTGCTAGCAAACTTTGCATCATCAGTCTAACTAGTTAAATAGTTGACATTACATGATGAACATTTTCGTATGGACATTCTGGTGGATGTTAATTTGTATGAGAGAAGCTTCAACTTCTGGGTATGTAGCATTGTGGCATAAAGCTTAGGTAGTTAGTTGGTAACTCTGGCAGAAATCTCCAGTGTTCTTGTTCCATGTAGTTTCGTGTTGCAGCCACAGGGTTGCAGCAACAGCACGTAGACTAGCCTACAGGAAAGCTGTTGCGTATGAACTCATTCGGAATATTTTGAAAACATAACAGCTAGATATTCTGTCTTCTCATTTTGTAGACGAAAATGAAGAGAGATTTTATCTTAGTTCTTATTTCATGCAAAACATTTTAGTCTCGTCTTTTTTCGTCAACAATAATTCATCTTAAGATAGTCTTAGTCAGTGTTTCAGGACATTACTGCCGTCTCGTCATCGTCTCGTCTTAGTCATGAAAAAAAAGGTCGTTGACGAACATATTTCCTCTTGTCTAGTCTGACGAAATTAACACTAGAACCAGCTGTGGAATATTCATCCTTGTCTCAGCTCAATTTCATTTTATTTTAAGTTCACGTTAAGATCTTAAAAATAGCCAAGGCTACTCAGTTTTTCTCCCCAATTACTCTTATCTTGCCTTATTTCTCATTTCGAATGTTGCCTTTTAGTCTACTTATTTTATTTTCCGTAACTGGACCTTGCTGAAGATTAATTGAATACCCCTGATATATGCCTTTCACATTTTGTTTTTAGCCAGCAGCCAGACCAGCAGATACCCTGACTTTGCTGCTGAAGCTAAGCAGGCTTAGTTAGTACTTGGGTACTTGGATAAGAAACCTCCTTGGAAGAGTAGGTTCCTGCTGGAAGTGGTGTAGGTGGCTGGCCAGTAGGTGGCACTCTTCCCTGGGCTTTGGGATTGGGCTTAGTACCTCAACAGGCACAGTCAAGGAAGGAGGCATTAGGCTGGGGGGGGGCCTTAGTTGGTTGGTTGTCACTGGGATGCAGAGGCAAGAAACTTCCTCTGAACCTGCTGGTTGGGGTGGGGAGAGACATGTAACGCATCCCGGAGGGGGAGTGGGGTGAACAGTCTGTGGTTGGGGTGAGAACAGTCTGATGATGCTGCGTGCCTTACGCAAGCATTGCTTGCCCTGGATGGCCTCGATGGAGGGGAGTGAGGAACCGGTGATGTGTTGTAGCGATGCAGTTTTCACCACCCTCTGTAGTGCTTTCCAGTAGATGGATGGATGGATAGATGGATAGATGGATAGATAGATACTTTATTCATCTCAAGGAAAATGTATGGTCTTTAATTGTGGCCTACTGATGACATTTGGCCAAATTAGGACAGACTCTGAAACATTTTTACAGTAACCATAGGTGGCATCACATTTTTGTGATATCATACATTTAAAACAGTGTGCCTTGTTTCATGGATGGAATCACTGGCCACCTCCTGGATATGATAGAGCTCAAGCTTTCACAACAGACTTATCCTCAGTGATACACTGGGAATTAATTTGTTTCTCTGGCAAAGGGAAAGAGCAGACAACATGGATAGGCTCAGTGTCTTGGGTGCAGATGCAGGATGCAATGAATCCACAATCAACAGACAATGAAGAACAAGCAATCAGATCAACAACATTACTAAAACCCATATTTTTTCAATTTGGCCTATATTTTGGAAATACAAACTATATATTACCAACAGACCTATATGAAAGTGTCTACTCATGAGTATCTCTTTTTGTTGATCAAAACTGAATTTATGTACCAAAACATGGTTGTTTTGGAATGAGATTCATGAAGTGTAAATATTTCTTAGTAAATGATGAACTGAGCACAGCACAGTTCTAAGGATTTAAAAAGAACTCAACTTGTACAGAGAAACAGTGAGAGCAACAGTGAGAACTGAGAGCAACAGTGTCCCATAGTGGTATCAGGCCTGAACTGTTACCCGTGAGCAGCAGCACCCAGCTGATGAGTTCTAAGGGAATTGCCAACCGTGCACATGCAGCAACACCTCGTTCACGAATTCTTGGTGAATATGTGGCTGCTGTCACAATGAGGGCTGTAATCCAATGGCAATCAAACTCTACAACTCTTCACCTCTTTGCCACGATAATGTGGCTGATGGCTGATGTGACTTTATTATTATTATTTTATTTATTCTTAAACTTATTTCACTTTTATGTTTGTGTACATGCACAGGACAGTGCTGTTGTGTCAGTCAAATTCCCTTAGGGATGAATAAAGTATTTCTTATCTTATCTTATCCCATTGGTTAAAGGAACCGTATGTAAGAAATGTATTTCAACTAATCATAAAATGGCCCTGATATGTCACTAGACATTAAGAAATCATGTTCATTTCAAATACTTATATCACTGACAACAGTAGTCTGGCCAGGATATTGTCATTTAAAAAGTGAAGTTGCAGCCCTCAACTGATGTTGATGTTGTGTTTTGTCATGTCATGTTGTGTTTTGGCCTGATGCGCCACCCTCTACCTATCTACTAATTACAAAGTCAGTAGTGTTTCGGCATCTGGGTTGGCAACCTCGAGTCAGGAGGGAGGGGGAGGGGATACACAGTAATTTGAAAGTGATTGCAGTACCAGTTTTGGCCACAATCTTACATATGGTTCCTTTAATGTTGAGTGAATGAATATGAATATAATCTCGGTTCTCTGATGCAGAACACAAGATGTTAAACCTTTATAACCTCATAGCTCCTGAATCTGGCTCATTGGTTGCTTTAAAAATGTTTAAGAGACTAGTGTATTGTGTAGCTGCTTTATCTCTAAGACAAGTGTTTGGAGATGATCCACCCATTGACCCACTGCAGTCAGGGATGTAGTGGTAAAATAAGAGGTGGGAAAACTATGAATTCTGTGATCACGGTGAGGTGGACTGCGGCATGTGTGAGTGTTTATGAGTGTACATATTGTGAATGTGGATAATACAGTGTGATGTTTGAATGTTAAAAGTTGCTATTGGTGAATAAACTCTTTTGAGAGGTGGATAAACTCTTATTTCTGAAATTTCAGAGGAGGATAAACTGTGTTTACTTGCGTTTAGCCTCCACTTCATCCCTGGTGATGTTTGAATGTTAAAAGTTGCAATTGGTGAATAAACTCTTTTGAGAGGTGGATAAACTCTAATAAGAGGTGGATAAACTCTATTTCTGAAATTTCAGAGGTGGATAAACTGTGTTTACTTGTGTTTAGCCTCCACTACATCCCTGCCTGCAGTCATATTCTAAATGTAAAACAAGTAAAGGCTGCGCTGATAGATCTGTAGCCATATGTTACATACTGTATGGTTTGTAAGAAATGTTCAGTATCCTCACCTTTACTGATGAGCTATGGTTATATAAACATGTAACTCATGTTTAACCTACACAGACACAATGTGCTAATTGTTTCCTACTGTATGTGGTGTTGATAAATAACTATTGGTGAATGGGGTGCCTTTTTTACCTTGAGTACCTGCCTCCCAATATGTCTGAGCATTTTGAACTATTAATATTACAGACAAAAAGTTTTATAGAGACATATTAATGTATTCATTGTTATTAGCCGATGTAAGTATTGATTCAGCATGGGGGTGGACCACGTTGAGCACATTTGCAAGGCACTGAATATCAGTATGGCTCATCCAAATATAGAAAGGAAAGTGCCCCACCAAAAGATTAAACCACACTTGTAATAATATATGTCAATCAGCTTTTGTTTGCTAATGTAGGCCTATTCTGAAAGATCTTCACCTCAACTAAACTGGGCAGGCCCATTTCTTGGATCGATAGCCACTGTCATTATGGGGCCTCCTAAAGGTCTGATCCTAGAACTGCCCATGTGGTGCAAGTATGCATGTTGTCAGAGCCAGGAAGAAACCAATATCTTAGAGAAGAGGGTGTATGACTTTTGACATTTGACATAATAACTATATAATAATTATGTTTCATTCATAGTTTAAAATGTTCAAAAAGATCATTTTTGAAATATTAACGATTTGGGTGGGCACTTGCCCAACTAGCTTCAATGGGCATTGGGCACCATGCAACCTATGTCCATAAAATTTTATTTCACCAAGATTTATGTTTTGTTTACTGGCCCATCCACCGATTTTGCAACTACTGCAGTTGTCAGAAATAAATGTAGCAGCCACAGCAAAATGTTGTTGTCAAAGCTGCCATGTTCAGATGTGTGTGTAAATAAGGGACTGGATCAGACACACCCCATATTACCTTGTATGGGACAGGGTCTTAGTGATATAATTTCAGTCTGGACAGCAACTGCTGGCAGCCAACTAGTCAAGGGCAAAAGGGACATGGCTTTATGATCCAAGGGGTAAGAAAATGTCTTTTGAAATATCTTTAATTATATATATATATATATATATATATATATATATATATATATATGTATGTATGCACATAATTTGGCAGAGTCTGTGGGACATTTCAATAAGCAACTGTGTAAAGATCTACCAAGGTTTATCGAATCTAGCAATGGCCTTATAGTCATATTATAGGGCTTACATGTTACAGTATTGTAACAAATAGTTATCTTTTAAACTTGGCAATCCAAGTAGTATATTATTGCACTTTTCAAATTATGAAAGTGTTTCTTAATGTCTGATGTTTTACCTACACAATATTTCTTGTATTTTCATGCCACCATTAAAATGCTGCTTTGTAAATTTGTGTTGTTGTTTGACCCATAAAATATTAGATTTAAATAATAGATTGGGTTTGGTCAGGTGTACATAAGAAACAGGATTGCCACAAAGATACAGCTCAGTTTATATATGGATAGCATTTATTACTAATCTAGAGGAGAACATTATTTTTTAAATGTATGATCTATTGATAAGGACTTATGTGGGAAGAGGATACTGCCAGCAGTAAATGCTTAGGAGGAGGGTTGAAAGCTCGCTGTCACACTAGAAATAAATCACTTACAAGTGGAAGTCTTAACAAGCTGCTGATATCCACAAAATGACAAGGAGAGAAGTTGTGGATCTCACAGCACTGGCCAAACCCCCTCCACATCACAGGTATGACCCTTAGGTCATCGACTCTTAAATGCAGTTTCTCTTCATACGCATAAATATTTCATTACCAGGGTTTGAACATAGTTATACTTGTTATCCAGGGATATTTATAGGGGCCATTTCTGTCATAATTAGATGTCAAATAAACTAAATAACAGCATTGTTTGTTACCATTAATAATAATGATATGAATACTGTCATTAATGGTAACTGCTGCTTTGAAGGGAGTTAATCCACAGCTTTAACTGGTTCTGAATTATTTCCAGATTTCCAGAAGTATTTGGAAACACAAAGAATGAAGAAGCTGTTTCAAAATGTAACTGAATGTGACAGTGTCTGATGTCTGAACTTCTGTTGCTTCCTGCTAGCTGAAGAAAATAAAGCCTGTTTCCAGCTTTCCATCCCTTACTCTCCTTAGCAAATCACAGTCTTACATGCTCTATCTTTGGTTAAACAATGATTGAAACAATGCAATACAACATACAAAGTCTGACTGGTCTGAAAAGCTTGAACTAACTGCAAAACAAAATAACAAAGTCACATGGAATTACAAGTGTACCAAACATACAATATACTTAGTTAATAGTTGTGAATAATTGGCTACATGCACTCATCACTCCCATGGGCAGAATTTCATAAAATTTGGTATAAATATGGCACCAATGTAAAATTTTGAGGACTTTGAACCATTATATCACAAAATATTGGCACAAGCTTGATTTGGTTTCGAATTTTTATTGGCCTTTGGCTGGCAATTTGTTCAGCAACCCAAGTCAATATTTAGGAAATGTTAACAAATCAAGTCTATGCATGGCATTTTTACAAAAACCAAAACGTTGGTAGGACTGGTAATCTGGCAAACTGCAGCATTTTCCCTTAAAAGGATATTTCATTTGTGTTATTCCATTGAGTCCAAAAGTCAAAAGGGACAGTGTCAGAGGATACTTTGTTGAAATTTCTGGGGAGGGGGGATCAGACTAAGACTATTTATAAATGAAACTAAGCACCATGTCTGCTAATCACTCTGGTGGCTATTTGGAAATATGATTAGCACTAGGACAGACAGCATGCATTTGTCCTGCACATGTCCTGTAGTTTTGGATTGTAGTAAGTATTTTCCAAATGGGACCACAACATATCCCAAGAGTGTTCTGAAGATAGCTTAGCAAACATAAAGTGGAGGAATATATGCAGACATGACTGCAAAATCACCAAGGTCAACTGCAATATCATCCTGATCATTATTCTAATAATATGCTCTATGTAATAATTCAGCAGTGAAATAAGTTCCCCCCAGCATCAAGGACATCAATTAATATCATTGACATAGTTTTGAGCAGATGTGAGATTTGTTTGATGGGCATGACATGTAATAATTTTCAAATAGCCTATGATGTGTGTAGGCAACATGTTACTCAGATACATATTTTAAAGGGTTACAAAATAAAAAAGGAAATAAACCTATACTGGCGTTTTAATTCCCTTTTTATTAAATTAAGCACATAATGTAATGCAACATATATGTAGGTCTTCCTTGGCAGTAAGTACACATTGTTACAAACATGACTTGTTGACACTAACATGTCCAGACCTTACAAAAATATGACTTACAGAGGGTATAGCTAGCTACGAAACACACGTCAACATCAGTTGGAGCTTAAGGTATAACTCACATACAACGTAGCATGAAGAAGATTTTGGGAAACATCTTTCTGGTTCCTGCTCTGCCGGATCAGGACTGCATTTAGTTGTTCAGCAATTACTGTGGTAACAGTGGAGACTTTAGTTACAATGGTAAGAGATTTTCGCAGTATGATAATTGTCCCCGGAAAAAAGCATCTGGAATCATTGAGTAGGACATGTCTGACATCAATACTTAAAATGGGATGGAAAATAGTCAGAGACCACTCTCCTCCTGCCAATACCCTTTTCATCCCTCTTCCTTCAGGGAAAATGTTAAAAAGCATTACAGACAGATATTCCAGATTCACCAACAGCACATATCCCCAGGCAGTGGGGAACCTCAACACACATCATCCCTCAGTATCTGATCTGCACATAACCTGGCTATGTCCCTTTCAGATTCTAGCACTTTTGCTTTATGTATTTCTCTTTAATAGGTGCCCAGCAGACTTTCTGTATGCGTTTTAAGACATCTTGTATTTTATCCATTTGCATTTTGTACTCCTTTCCGTGATATACAGTGCTGTGAGAAAGTATTTACCCCCTTCCTGAATTATTCTATTATTGCATATTTGTCACACTAAAATATTTCAGATATATGGCCCTATGTGAAAAAGTAATTGCCCCCTTAGTAACTAAATTAACCAATTCATTTACTTCACTATGATTACTGCCAACCCAATTAAATCTAAACATCACTTAAAGGTAAACTATGCAGTATTGGCAATTTCCTTTCTGTTTTCTCGGTTTTTGCTTCTTTTTCGCTGGCTCCGTCATGACGAATGTCTGAGAAACTCCATCGCTACCTTTTTCTAGCCGGTGCCTGGCGTGTACAGCGGGGAAAATAAGTATTGAACACGTCAACATTTTTTTCAGTAAGTATACTTCCAGTGAGGCTATTCGCATGAAATTTTCACCGGACATTAGTATTAACTTAGGTAATCCACACATATATAAAAATCCAAACATTAATGTCTAAAAGTAGTGTTATGAGTAAAAAAGTGGAATGGCACAGGGAAAAAGTATTGAACACGCTAAGAAAAAGCAGTACACAAACGGAAGGAATGGCAAAGAACAGGCTATGCGTTTGACAATGAGTTGTTAACAGAACCAAGACATATAGCCCAGCAGCAATCTAGGTACTGATCGTTATTTATTGAAGGGGCCACCAGAGGAATTTTGAGTGCTTCAGTTGGAAGTTGCATGACCCTCTCTTGTCTGCTAGAAATTGTTCAATGACCCTCCGACAGAATTGTTAAAAAGACATGACCCCCCCTGCCAATTGTCTTCCGCCCGCGCCACAGCCACACACTTTGTGATGACGTTCTTAAATCAATCTTTCCCGTGAGCTTGCATGCTACCAGTCCTTCCTTTTCAAATGTGTTGCGCCTGTTTGCACAATTTCACAAATAATCATATGTGATTAATAGTATGACAAAAATCCCTGTGCACGGGACCGAAAACGATGCATGCCAACTTTTTTCCGTGTTTATCACGTATTTTAACTTTCCCCGCTGTCTTGCCGTTTTAATGTTTTCCGTAGAATATCCCATATTTTAATACTCTCAAAACAGCCCTGCCATCGGGCCTGTCTCTGTGTTGCCCTGTTGCTACCCCTTGCCCTTCCAACGAAACAGATGTCTTCAAATCATCGTTTTCCTTGCTTGAAGGCGAACTTAGAGTGATGTTAACCTATTTAAGTTTAACGGGCGCGATTGTCGTGAGAGCACGATTCATTGGCGCTTGCATGTTGGCCTTATGTCTCACGTGCGCACCTGAGGCTACTCAGCTGCAAGAGAAATAATTTCCCCTGTTTGTATGTTCACTGCAGGTTGGCCTACCATAAGTTATCAACTCTGCACTGTAGACTGGCTATTTATATTTTTCTGTGAAATAAGCAAATGTATTTGTTCAACTTTATGAAGCAGAATTACGCATAGGGTACTTGGAACATAATACATTTGACAAAGGACAGATGAATGTTGCTAGTGACAAAATATTAACTTTCAGTGTTTTACGATGTCTTTGTCATGGGGAAGTGTTTTTCCCCATGCATTTATTAGGTTACTGTCAGTGACTGCCGTGAGAGAAGCGGGTTCTGTGTTTCGTTCATGTCAGTGACTGACGCGAGAGAAGCGGGGTCTGTGTTGTGTTGTGTTGTGTTGCGTTGCGTTAATTTATTTTCATTGGGCATACCGTGCCGTGCCGTCCACAGCTCTTCAGTTCTGACAAAGCCAAAATTACTCCTTTTGAAACAATGAGTGCAGGAAGCGCGTTTGTATGGTTATATTGCTTGACGGGGGGTCCCAAGCAGCTTTCAGCTTTCAGCCATAAGGCTACTTTGAGAACATTTCAATTCACCCGACACAAATATTCAAAATGTTGAAAACTATTTCGGCATAGCCTATAAAGCAGTTTAATTAAATGGAATGTTAGTTGTAAACAAACGAGCTACTTGGTGAGGATTGGCCTCACAGATGCGCTCGTGCCTTAGATGGCAGGAAAAATCTTCACGATAGGCCTATTAACTAACCACCCGATTCACGTTGGCTGGGGGGAAAGGGGGCCATCAGACAATTGTGCCCAGTTAATCCGGCCCTTCCCCAAAAAAAAAATCACACCTTCCCACCTCTGACAGCTTAAAAGAAGTCAAGAGGACTCCTTACTCACAGACCTATTCACAAACCTGCGTTTTGAAATCCTATGCAGCTACAGGAGCTTCCAATCGGGAGGAAGCAATTTTGCATTGTAGGCATAACTAACATGCAATAACGCCGCCAACAACAACCAAAACTAGGCTAATCATTGTCAACATGTAAATTAAATGTAACATTAGTGTGAATCAAATTAAAATGTTCTCTTTTGCAAACGTAGGCATAGTAACAGAATAATTTAATAATGTTACAAAGATACTACATCAATCCATTATGTTTCATTGGGCTACTAGGCTATTTGTTTTGCCTTGATTCATTTAGGCTAGGGCCTTTTTATTCAGGGGCCATATTCACAAAGAATTTTAAGGCTAAAAGTAGCTCCTAACTGGCTTAATTTAGGAGCAACTCCTAAAAATAATGGGCGTGTCACTCCTAACTTTAGGACTCCAGCATTTTAGACCTAAATGTAGCACCTAAGTCTGGGACAGCTTAAGTCGAGAGGACTCCTAACTCACTAAGACCTATTCATAAACAGCTTTTTTGTGGCATTTTACGTTGCGATGTTTTGAAATAGCCTATGCGCAACAGGAGCTTCCAATCGCAAGGGAACAATTTTGCATTCATAAAAGGGATACAATAACGCCACCAACAACAACCAAAACTACTCATTGTTAACATGTAAATGAAATGTAACGTTTCATTGTGAATCAAATTAAAATGTTCTCCTCTTTGCAAACGTAGCCTAGGGATATGGTGACAGATTAATTTAATAATGTTGCAAAGGTAGGCTACTGCATCAATCCATAGGCCTATGTTTCATTAGGCTACTAAGCTATTTGTTTTGCCTTACTCTTTATTCATTTAGGCTAGGCCTTTTTATTCAGTTATTAATCATCTTCCGTCCTTCTCACTACTTGTGTAGCGCACGCATTCTCCGACCTGTCACCTGTCAGTCATCATCGGAAGAGAGGTGTTTGGAATTCAGCGTTACAATCGTCAGCCAATCAAGGTGGTCACTTCAGTCAAGCTCGTGCATGAGTAATGACGTCATCCATAGCCACGAAGACTCACTCCTAGTTTAGGAGTTGTCTGAAAGGCTTTGTGAATAACTTTTAAGAGAAAACTCCAATCTAAAATCTTTAAGTGCGATTTAGGAGTAGCCTACTCCTAGTAGTAAGATAAAGCCTTTGTGAATAGCCCTACGGCCCCAGTTATTCATCATCTTCCGTCCTTGTGTAGCGACGCATTCTGAGACCTGTCACTCATCATCGTAAAGGGAGGTGTTTGGCCAGCGTTACAATCATCAGCCAATCAGCCAATCAAGGTGGTCACGCTTGCCCATTTACCCAAATTAATGGTTGAATATTACTGATGATCATTGTTATTTAAGAACATGCAGTGTCGTGGGGTACCAAAACATCTTGCTCGTAAAAAAGCATCATAACGCACATTCTGGCGGGTCTGTTATTTACTGTAGGCTGCGCAAACCACATGCCTTTATTTTGGGCAAGCCTGCATTCATTCATTCATTCAACCTTTATTTATTCTCGGAGGGTCATTGAGGGAAGCCCTCATTTTCAATGAAGCCGAAATTACAGAAGCGAAGCAAAGCGCTCCACAAACAAGACAACATTCGAGGCCTTCTGTTGAAGAATTTTTATATAAAGCCTGCGCTGACAGTAATCCTCCTGCCCCTGATAGGCCTACCACAGCTGTGGATAGTGTGGAGTGTTCAAGTAATAACACAATCCAATGTGTGTCTCAATTGTCCCCCGCTGACCACCTCACACATTTCTCTAGATTTTGCAACGAACTTACATGACACAATGCCATAAAATATGCCAGTTTTAGGACACAGAATAATGTTTGTAATGATGCCAGGTATTGTCGAAGGTGCATGGTGAAGTGAAATTCTTACTTTGGAAAACAAACATTTGCCGATATCATCGCCGATCATCAGAATATTGCAACAGATTCTGTGTTCTGGACTGTAGGTAACTTGTTAAGCCAGTGGTTCTCAAACTTTTATTTCATTCCCCACTTTGATCAAGGGGCATGACTGATGATAGTGGAGATAACGTGTTATCCCGAGGCTTTTGCAAGTCAACATCTTCGACAGTAGTCTATTAAAAATATAAGTTTTCGATGTCCCAAACGGAGAGCCATACTTTAATGTTTTTAACGATCTCTATGCTACTCACAAAAATGTAGGCATGGGGACATGATGAAGTAGGTTATCCAACTGTCGTGTGTTAAATTATTGTGATTACGAGCCAGTGGTTTTCAAACATTATGCGTGACTCGGACATCTAACTAAATGCAACAGGCTCATATCGTCCTCGCATTCGCAAAATGAGGACCAGTGTTTTGTCAAATTGCAAATAGCTATTCGTTTTAACTATTTTTTTACAAAAAGCACTTCATACTATCTTAATCTTGGAATATGGGGAGGGAAGTGGCGCGTCTGCAGTCAGCCAAATATGAATGTAATTCTGCGGCATAAAGCAGATGTAATTGTTTATTGTACAGAAAAATAAAAATGACATGTCAAGCAGTCAATTGACTACATTGCAGTCAAGAAGTAGGGCAAATTAATTTCTGAAACCAAAACGTGGGTCATAGTTGTCTAAGCCTCTATTAAGTAGCCTGTTAAAAACGTCGCCAGATATTATTAAATCGGCAACAACATTGTTTTCTGCAGAAGCCTACCCAAGGCTACAGATTAATTCTGAACAGTTATTTCTCTACTGGCTCAATTATCACACCACTGTTTTGATTTGCGTAGTTGCGTTAACCCCAACACTGACAATAATGTAGACAGCAAATTTCGATTTTCGTGTAGTCAAGCCTTAAGCCATACCCAAGTAGCCTAAATCGAGGTAATGTTTAATTATGCATGATTTATTTTGTTATTGAATTCGTAGGCTGGGATTACTCTCGCAACAATTATGTAAGGGACGGCAGGCAGAGCGATGTACAGTGGCAGAGCGACGCACAGTGGCTGAAAGTGGTACTAAAGCTTCACGCAGCTTCACGCCGCGTAATGCGCGAATGCGAATGCGAAAGCGATGCCCACTGTATCTGTGCAAATTGATATAAGCTGGGTTAGTACATACTGGTGGGCTATAAAAAGTTTTTTTGATAGCAAGGTGTCACACAACAAACATTTCATGATGGGTAAAAGCAAAGAGCTCTACCAAGATCTTTGCAACCTCATTGTTGCAAAACATATTAATGGAAATGGTTACAGATGCACTTCAAAACTTCAGAATCATCCAGCAAGCAGTATTGGAGCCATTATTTGCAAGTGGAAGGAACATCACTACATCATCAACTGGCCATGCACAGGATCTCCTTGCAATATTTCTGACCAGGACGTCAGAAGGATAGTCAGAAGAGTAGCCCAAGAGCCAAGGACCACTCTGAGAAAGCTCCAGAAAGATTTGGAGGCAGCAGGTACAATTGTTACAGAGAAAATCATAGGTAATGCACTCCACCGCCATGGCCTCTATGCACGCTCATCCCGCATGACTCTATTGCTGAAGAAAAACATGTCAAAGCTCGTTGAAAGTTTGCTACACAACATTTAAACAATCCTATGAAATACTGAGAGAATGTATTCTGGTTAAAAATGTAACTTTTCGGATGTCATACTACACACCATATTTGGAGGAGAAATGGTACTGTGCATTACCCTAAAAATACCCTACCAACAGTGAGGTTTGGAGGTGGTGGCATCATGGTGTGGGCTGTTTTTCATCTTATGGTACTAGCAGACTTCATACAGTTGATGTCATGAGCATTCTCTCTCCGTGGTAACAACCTTAATTGAATTCAATTCTCTGCCACTCACTCTCTCTCTACTCTGCCTAACGAGCTCCACCTGGCTCGGCCCTGCTCTGCTCTTGTTACCTGGCCAGCTGCGCTGCATTTCCCACTCACCATCCTCACCTTGCCCCACTCTGCTCTAATTACTCTGCCAGCTGCACTGCATTTCTCCACTAACCTCTCCCAGTATATAAAGCCCTGTTTTTCAGCCAAGCCCTGTCAGATTGTCTTCAAACCTGGACCAGTAACCTGCCTGCCTGCCTGCCTGCCTGCCTGCCTGCCTGCCTGCCTGCCTGCCTGCCTGCCTGCCTGCCTGCCTGCCTGCCTGCCTGCCTGCCTGCCCGCCCTCTGACTCCTACCTGTGATTCGGATCCATTCTTGACTGCCTCCCTGTTCTACTGCCCCGGTTATCCCGACCTGCCTTCCGGATCTTCTCGATTACTCTCCGATCTTCAGCCCCCCCGGTAACTCGAATCTGCCTTCTGTCTCTCACCACGTTTAGTGCCTAGCCCTGGTCTGTACTACTGCCTGCTGTTTATCTTGCTGTTGTGTGTGTGTGTGTTCCCCCAGGCCTCCGACCACCAGACGAGCGAGCCCAGACGCGTCACCACCCTCAGCCCGAGACGCCGCTCGATCACTGGGGGACACACACACTCCGCACCTTGGACTGGAACCCCCCGGAAACTTGGTGACCCCCGGAGCCCAGGTAACCCACAGGACCCTGAAAAACCCCAGAGCCCCTGGAACCCCTGGCACTCCTAGCACCCCTGGAACCGGAACCTCCAAGACCTCACGATTCTCTCACTCCTCTTCCCCCCTGACTCTGAATTTGAACTTGCGCTCTTGGGTCGTCTTCTGTCCGTGACCGTTGAAGGAATGATGAATGGAGTAATTTTGTTCTGGGAAAATCTTTACATCCACCAGGATGAGGATAAGACATGGCTAGACCTTCCAGCAGGACAATGATTCAAACCATTCAGCAAAGGAAACTCTCAATTGGTTTCAGAGAAAGGAAATCAAGGCCCTGACTTCAATTTAATTGAACAGTTTTGGAAGTTAACTAAAGATCAAGATTCACAAGAGGGACCCCTGAAATCTTCAATATTAAAGGACTATCTGTTTAAAAGAATGGGCCAAACGCACACCAGAATACTGTGACTGATTAGTTTCATCATACAGGAAATGCCTTGAAGCTGTCATTACGAATAAAGGCTTTTCCACAAAGTATTTAAGAAATTTCAGCAGGCGTGTTCAATACTTTTTTTTCCTGTGTTATTCCACTTTATTGCACATAACTCTACCTATGGACTTTAATGTTTGGATTTTTTTATATGGGTGGATTATCTGACTTAATACTAATGTCTGGTGAAAATTTCATGCAAATAGGCTCATTGGAAGTATACTTACTGAAAAAAATGTTGACGTTCAATACTTATTTTCCCCGCTGTATGTGTATTTGAATGCAGTAAAGCAATTTGTTACACTCGTTATACTTCCTGACACTGAGGCTGCCGGCCCGCCGGCCCACAATTGCAAGGGTGGTTTTTCCGCTCACAGGCGCTAGGGGGAAGTGAGATGGCCACCATTCAACCCGAAAAAAGTAATATAACCATTCCAATGACTCTGAAGCTGTTAAATGAAGGTAAATTAAGCTAAAAAACTTGCATATTAAGCTAAAAAACCTGCATAGTGTACCTTTAAATAGAACTTGTCTGCCAATGTGAAGTTGCCTAAAAGGTCTCAAAAAGCAGTACATGATGTGATCTAAAGAAATTCACAAACAGATGATAATAAAAGTCATTGACATCTATCAGCCTGGAAAGGGTTACAAAGCCATTTCTAAGGCTCTGGGACTCCAACAAACCATGGTGAGAGCCATTATCTACAAATTGAGAACTTGAAACAGTAGTGAACATTCCCAGGATTGGCCAGCTTACCACAATTCCTCCAATAGCGCATTGCATCAACAACTCATCCAGAAGGTCACAAAAAAACAAAACAGACTAACATATAAGAACTGCAGTCTTTGCCTGAATTAGTTAAGGTCAGTGTTCATGATTCCACAATAAGAAAGAGACCAAAAGAGAGGGCAAAAATGGCATCCATGAGATCTGCTGCTGACCAAAAAGAACACAAAGGCTCGTCTCACATTTGCCAAAAAACATACAGTAATGATGACCCCCAAGACTTGGGATAATATTCTGTGTACTGATGAGGTGTCATTATATCTGGCACAGTGTTGCGCGGGTTTGGTCACAAGCGGCCCGCGGTCGCCCGATATTTTAATCAACCCGACCGCAACTCGGACCGTGAATATTAATTAGGACAAAATTATACCCGACCCGCTTATTTACAAAATGTGTGCTTTTGGTTATAGCCTGCATGCAGTGTGACAGTAGGCCATTTCTGTAAAACAAACTAATTTATTTGCGAAACTTTATGCAGTAGAACTACACGCAGTAGGCATGCAGGACATAATCTTTGCGCAGGAGAGAGAATGAGAATAAGAGCGCAAGCATGCACGCAACCACCAAGGATTAGAACACTAGGATAAGATTTGAAGGCCATGGACATACATTTTTCTTTCGAAAACAGAAATGGTGAGGCAAGGTAGGCAAGAGAGATACACTGCTGGTCAAAACGTTAGTGTAAGAACTGGTTTATAATGCTGAATGAAGCACAAAGCTTTACTAAAGCACATCCACTGTTTAAAGGCACAAACACAACGAACTAAGGTAACTTTTATGCATGCGCGAACCTATACATACCGGTAGATATGGCTGTGTAGTCTGTGCCCATTTATTCCTGCAGGCTGCCCGCTTTGGCTGTCATACTTTTAAATGGCTTCGCAAGAAGTAGGCCTACATAAACCATAACTTGTACTACTGTCATCTTCTTTAAGAACTTTTCCCAATATTTCTCATAGCCTGTATCGCTTTTCCTGAAGGGGTGTCTTTATTATTTTAAGTCGCGTCAGCTTCTTTACTGTTGACTTTACTGTATTGATGCTTTAATGTATTGATGCTAGCCATCTCGTGATATTTTAAGTAGGCCTATTTGTAGAAAATATATATTTAATTAATTTTAACTGACCCGCAGGCAAATGACCCGAATATCATTAAAATATTTTGTTTATGACTCATAAGCGCGGGTGACCGCGGTCATCCGCGGGAGACCGCTTAATTTCGGGCAGACCGCGCAACACTGATCTGGCATAAAGCTAACTCAACTTCTACAATAAGCATCATACCAACAGTCAAACACGGTGGTACTGTAGTAGTCTGATGGTCTGGTGCTGCTTTGCTGCTTCAGGGCCTGGGCAACAAATGTAAGGTTTTGGAGTGGCCTAGTCGAAGTCCCAACTTGAATCCGATTGAGATGCTGGGGTGGCATGACCTTAAAGGTATAGCCTACTTTGCAGGTTTAGGTATTTTTGGCGAATGTAGAGCTCCCTCTAGAGTCGCGATGTATTTAGATGTTACTCTGCTATTGTAAATAGCAAACTTCACACAACTTATCCCCCTGTACACAATGCAAACGCTTTTGTTGTGGAGGTGAAGGATTAACAAAAGGCAAAAATCTCCAAAGAGTTACTGTATATCTACAGACAAGGTAATGTTTCACGATTCTCACGAGATTTGGCGGTGCCACTCTTGGAAGTTGCATGGCTGGTTTTCTCGGTAGGGACTCGCTACGTCTATGCTGTATAGCTATGCTAGGTGAACAATTCGCCTCTTACAAGTTCGTTTACCATCAAATTGGCTTTGTAAAGGTGAAAATCTCGCATAGTATGCTCAATTCATGCTCAAAACCTACCAATATGGCAGAATTAAATTCTACTCTGCAAAGAAAAGTGGAACGAAATTCCTAGTCTGCAGCAATGTAAACGACTTGTTTGAAACGTTTGATTGTGGTTGTTACCACCAAGGGTGCTGGCTCAACCAGTTATTAGGTTTAGGGGGGCAATTACTCTTTTCTCATGGGTTATATAGGTTTTGAAAAGCTCATTACCTTCAATAAATTAAATGATAATTTAAAAGCTGCATTTTGTGTTTACCCGCGTTGTCTTATATGTCATCAAAATTAGTTAGATGATCTGAAACATTTAAGTGTGACAAATATGCAAAAATAGAAGAAATCAGGAAGGGGGCAAATACTTTTTCACAGCACTGTACATTATATCTTGTATGTATGGGTTGTGTATGTTGTACTGTCTGTATGTATGTTCTGTCTGCTGTCCTGAGCCTAACACCTAATTAAATTCCAGGCAATGTTCCATCATACTGCAAAAATCCCAGGCATTGTTCCATCATACTGGCAATAAAGCATTGACTTGACTTGACTTAAAAACTGAGATGCCCCCCTGCTCACCTCCACCTGCCACTGCAACCACATCCCCACAGGCCTTCACAATCTCCACTGGCTTCAGTCAAACACAGGATCAAGATTTTAACTGCATAGAAATAGGGTCTTCCGATATTACTAGAAATTAAAAGAGAGAGAGAGAGAGAGAGAGAGAGAGAGAGAGAGAGATGTATTATATGGAGCACAACACCACTGTCAGTGGACATGAGCTCATCCTGTCAAGGACAAAGGCCCTGGAATGCCACTGCAGCTTCCTCCCCACTGTCACTGTCAGTGGACTTGAGCTCATCCTATCAAGGAAAAAGGCCCTGGAATGTCACTGCAGCTTCCTCCCCACTGTCACTGTCAGTGGACTTGAGCTCATCCTATCAAGGACAAAGGCCCTGGAATGTCACTGTCTCCCTGTCCCCAACAATCAAGCTCGGGCGGAGGAAAATCCCTCCCCCTCGTCCATTAATTCCGTATAACAGGACACCTCTGTGGCCTTTATCCCTTACTTATTAACCTGTTTAAGGGCCCCTCTAAAGGTCTGATCCTAGAACTGCCCCTGCAGAGGAAGGGGTGCATGACTTAATATATATGACATATTAACAATAACTCTGTTTGAAATATTTATAGTTTGAAATCATCAAAAAGACACATTACTAAGATGGCAGTATACAATAATTAAAAGAGCATTTTATATGGCAATATTATTTCATCTCACCAAGATTTATATTCTAATGACCCAGCCTCTGATTTTGCAACTGTTGCAGCTGTCAGAAATAAATAAAGCAGCCACAGCAAACATTTTGTTGTCAAAGCTGCCATGTTCAGATGTGTGTGTGAATAAAGGACTGGATCAGACACACCCCATATTACCTTGTATGGGACAGGGTCTTAGTGATATAGTTAGAATCTGGCTAGAGATGCTGGCAGCCAACATAACAGGCACACGGGATAGCTTTACGATCCAAGGGGTAAGAAAATGTCTTTTGAAATATATTTAATTATTTATATATTTGCATGCACATTAGTGAAATAAATAAGAGTCTGTGGGACATTTCAATAAGTGCTTGTGTAAAGGTTGCTACATGTTGAAAATATGACACTGAATTGATCTAATCCAGTAATAGAGCTTAGGCTAAATGATAAAGTATTGTATCAGATTAATAACTTTCAAACTTTGTAATCTTAGTAGCCATATGTTTGCAGATTATTAAAGTGTTTCTTAATGTCAGAAAAAAAACCCTAGGGGCTAGCTACTAGCAGATTATTGTCAGTAATAACGTCAAACAGGTGCTTGTGAGTTAATTCAAAAAAGGAAAGTAACAAAGTCTCTCTGTTATAAAGTCTTTAATTAAACATGGCAACTAGGCCATGTGCTTTTAACTAGTTGGCAAGTTTAATTAAAGGCTTTTTTTGTAGATTTGTGTTTCTTAATGTCAATTTTATGTTTTAACAGCACAGTATTCTTGTGTTTTCAGGCCACCATTTAGATGCTGCTGTGTAAATTTGTTTGGTTTGACCCATAAAATATAACATAGTAAGAATAAACAATGATTTGGTTTGGTCAGGCACAAGATTGCCGCAAAGATACGGCTCAAATTATATGTAAATTGTTTATTGTTAATCTAGAGGGGGAAATTATTTTAGAAACGTAGGATATATTAATAATGACATATTTGGGAACATGGTACTGCCAGTAGTAAATGCATAGGGGGAGGGTTGGTAGCTGGTTGTAACACTGTCAATAAATAATTTACTTGGGGAAGTCTTAACAAGCTGCTGATAGAGTGTCGACAACATAACAAGGAGAGAAGTTGTGGATCTCACAGCACAACTGCTCTTAAATGCAGTTACTCCTCTTACACACAAATGTTTCATTACCAGGGTTTCAATAGTACACATGTTATCCAGGGATGTTTATAGAGGCCATTTCTGTCATAATTAGATGTCGACCTCTAATAAGGCAAGATGTGTTTGACTGATGTGTTTGGATCTATTTAAACACCACCTCAACCTCACTGTCACATAAAAGGGCAAAATAGATGGTTTACCTCAAAGTGTCTTTCTGCGTCTTTTTTTGTGACTGACTCATTTTGTAAAATGATTTTGTGTGTATTTTAGCAGATTCATTTATGGGATATATTAGGATTTAATAATATTAAATAAATCATTTTAATAATTAAATAAATAAAAAAACATTTGAGCTGGCTCTTGAGCATAATACATTTCATGACTGATAAATACATGACATGACAATGAACTTGAACTTGAAAATCCCCTGTCACTTCCTGATGCATTTCTCAAGATTTGTACAAAAATAGATGTGATCAAAGGCACATCACACTCACTCATTCACTCACTCATATCCACTACAAGATCACACAATTGTACCCCCAAGGTACCAGTTCACACCAAGGACTGACATTATTTTAATCAGCCTAGTTCCCATGGTAGAATTTCATAAAATTTAGTATAAATATGGCACCATTGCAACCATTGGTTTCGAATTTTGATTGGCCTTTGGCTGGCAAGCTGTTCAGCAACCTAATCTGACAAACCGCAGAATTTTCCCTTAAAAGGATATTTTGTTGTGTTAGTTCAATGAGTCCAAAAGTCAAAGGGGACAGACTCAGAGGAGGGGGTGGGGGTATCAGATTTAATGAGAATTTATAAATAAGGTCAAGCATTGGGCTGAAACTAAGCACCATGTCTGCTAATCACTCTGGTGGCTGTTTTGAAATAGCTCTGCTTAGCATTGGGACATAGAGCATACATTTGTCCTGTGGTTTTGGATTAGTAAGCATTTTACAAACAGGACCCAAGAGTGTTCTGAAGATAGCTTAAACACAACGTGGATGAATATATGCAGACAAGACTGCAGAATCACCAAGGTCAACGGCAACATCACCCTGACCATTATTTTAATCATATGCTCTATGTAACAATTCAGCACTGAAATACATTCCCCTCAGCAAGGGCATCAATTATTGTCATTAACATAGTTTTGAGGATGTGTGAGATTTGTTTGATGGGCATGACATGTAATAATGATCAAATATTATGTGTGTAGGCAACAGATTCCTATTTCAAGGGGTTTAAAAACTAAAGAAAATAAATTTATTCTGACATTTTGTTTTCCTTTTTATTAAATTAAGCACAAATGTAATGCAACATATATATAGGTCTTCCTTGGCAGTAAGTGTCTTGCACTTAGTGTCTGAATGTATGTGTTTGTGTACCGTATCAGGCTTGTCTTTTGTTTGCCATTTGACAATGGCTCATTGGGTGTTTTTGTGTCCTTGTATTTGTTATTTTTGTGTGTTTGAGAACATCATTACAATGAGCCTATCAGTCACTTGAATAATACAATAAAACTAAAGAGGAATCTACCACACTTTGGCCAGCATGGAGAGCAAATGACCAGGGAGCAGTTACCATCCAGCAGTCCTTTACAGACCAACATAGATCCAGTGCAAAGGACGAGTGAATCTAACCACGCTGGAGTGCTGCTACAGCCATGGTACTGCTTGCCCAAACTTAGCTTTGTATAAGTCCAAAACTCTTTCTACGTCAACTAAGGAAAGAACTAAGATAGAGAGTGTTTTCACATTCTCCATCACAGTCTGGTTTGGTAACTTCTCAGTCGACGATGGCAAAGGCGCTAATTTGTCAAGGCAGCATAATCATTGGGCAGGACTTCCCTAACATCAATACTTAAAATAGGACGGGAAATAGTCAGAGACCACTCTCATCCTGGCAATATGCTTTTCATCCCTCTTCCTTCAGGGAAAAGGTTAAAAAGCATTACAGACAGAAATTCCCAATTCACCAACAGCACATATCCCCAGGCCGTAAAGAGCCGACATTGAATGATCAAAAACGACTGGCTTCCAGTCAAACACAGGATCAAGATTTTTCCTGAATAGAAATAAATACGGTCTTGTGATATTACCAGAGGTGGACAGTAACTAAGTACATTTACTTTATTACTGTACTTAAGTATGATTTTTGAGTGTATCTGTACTTTACTTGAGTATTAATTATTTTGGAAATATTACATTTGAAAGACAAATATTGTACTTTTGACTCCACTACATTTGAAATATGTGCATGAAGTTACTTTTAACCACATTTGATTATTTAAATGCAATAATGTGATAGACCATCTTGACGTTAATTTTTTCAATAGTTTAATTTGAACTTGGCAGAATTGGCTGTGGTAATGATGGTGACAACAGTCTTCATCAGAACATCCTCCATGTAGCCTGGGAGAACCCAGATGAACCTGTTAGCAATTGAGATTTGAGAAGTGGTCTGGTGTTAACCAGGCTATCCTCCATGATCATTGCGAAATTGGAATGAAATTAGACAATCACCTGACATTTACCACATAGCTAGATCTTTAGCCTACATTATTAAACTATAAATAATCTACTCATAATTGAGTTATCTGGTTTTGTATTCAGCAGTGAAAATGTTTTAGATTTGTAACAGAGAATGAATAATGATTTAAATGATATTATTGCATCCATTTGAACAGTTGCTGAAAAGTTATGAAAATAGGTAAAATGTTTCTGTTGGATGTAAGGAACTGAAGGTCTCTTCAAGTTCTATGACCGACAAAAGGATCAGGATATACACTCTAATGTCCAAATAAACATTACATTTCAACAGTGATGGGCAAGCTACCAGCTACTCTACAATAAATTCAGCTTCACTACAAAGAAGCTACCACCCATAAAAATGTAGCAAGCTAAGTTACAAACTGTCAAAAGTAGCTTGATAGGCTACATTGCACAAGTCAATGCAATTTTAGTGATCAACACAACTGTCAGTCAGATAAAGGCTAAAGTATGATGTATGCATTGAACAATAGCCCAATACACAAAACCTGTGTTCGTTGTATTGGATGTCGTTGACGTTGACGTCGACAGGAACTTTTTCTTTGGATTACACAGAAGGCATCTGAAAATATATTTATCTTCGCTGGTCTCGACTGAAGTGACGTACTTTTGAAGGTATGGCCACGGGGTAACATGTTCATGCTCTTCGGCTCTCTGCTATTCTATCTTTTCCCTCCAGTGTCTGTACAGTATGTGTGTGTGTGTGTCGCTTACTGTCTATGGTGTGTCGTCACCGTCAGTGTTGGGCAAGTTACTTCAAAATCGAAATGTATTATGCATTACTTATTACTGTCATTTCAAAGTAATTTGTTACATTATAATATTACTGTCTCTGAATTGTAAGGCATTACACTACTATTGCATTACTTTTAAGTTACTTTCACCAAAATATCTGGAAATATGGATTTGCCATTCGAAATGCAGTTTATTACGCTCAATCATAGTCAGAATTTTGTTAAAAACCGACAAAAGGTCAAAGTCTGGTAAATTGTGATATAAATACTGTAACTCTAAGGCCTAGGCCTGCTCATTAAAATCAATAGAGAGCCTACTATATTGTAAATCAAAGCTTAAAGAAACTGTATGTAAGATTGTGGCCAAAACTTGTACTGCAATCACTTTCAAACTAATGTAGAGCGATGTATCCCCTTCCCCTCCCCTCTGACTGGCAGAGCTGGCAACACGGATGCCGAAACACTACTGACTTTGTGATTAGTAGATAGGTGGAGGGTGGCGCATCAGGCCAAAACACAACATGACAACATCAATGTCAGTTGAGGGCTGCAACTCCACTTTTTAAATGACAATATCTTGGCCAGACTACTGTTGTCAGTGATATAAGTATTTGAAACAACATGATTTCTTACTGTGTAGTGACATATCAGGGCCATTTATGATTAATTGAAATACATGTCTTACATACGGTTCCTTTAATGAAGACATGTCAAGATGGTGGCCTACTGACCATTTTGGTGCCCTAAGTGAGTGGTTTTGAGTGAGTGACATTTAAATGATAACTCAAAAACCTAAAGTAAAATAAAAGGTATATTATTTACAGACCATTACTGTGTGTTTTTAAACATTCATGCTGTTTTCTTATAAATGGTGCACTGTCACTTTAAGAGCATTGATCTTTACGTTCTCATAATGCCTTTTTGCCAGCTCTTGTTTACAAGCCTTCTTTGTTGAGTTACATTGATAGCACAATATTAACAATAATATGCACAATGTTAAGTTGTTTTAAGCAGCCTTCATTGCTTTGGAAAGTATGCAATAACATGTTGCTTCACATTTCGTTTTGCAAATAAAAGTGAATTATGAGCCTGGTATCCACCTAGCTATCTGAATGGATTATTTTTTTGTCAACTCGGCATATCATGTGCTTCATGTAAATGCTTGGAAAACGAATTATTGAAGACCCACCAATTCCATTCTAGCACTACGTGGTGGAGATTGAGAGAACCCAAAAAGTATCAAACTTGCATGTACCATGGTGTTAGTGCATTGTGACATTGTAAACGCTATTGATGAAGAGTGAAATGCAGTTTGCAGTAAAGCTACTATTCATTGGTTACATGTGGGTGCCCCCTCTGTCCTTTGGTGCCCTACGCAAAGTGCGTGATGCGCGTGGTGGGAGCGGTGGCACTGCCAGGCTACACAATCTTTTTTCTGCATTTCTATCCCTTTATTCTCCTTAAGTTCAATTGTGAATTCAAGTTCACAGCTCAAAGCTGACATGCACTAGAAGTTTGTGTTTAATCAAGAATCAAAAAGATTAGCCTGGCACCACTTTAGATGTTTCATTAAATGACTTGTGCTATTTCGCGAGGCATTGTGAGATCTTTCGGTTTCGCACAAAGTGCACTAACTATTATGTTCTTCATATCCTTGTCTCTGAGTGTAGGCGTATGTCCATCCCGCAAATAGAGTCCGCTGCAGCCACAGTCATCTTCAACCAGTATCAGGAGATAAAGTTCTACTATTTTGCGCTGATTTTTCTCCTCTGTTGTTCTCGCGGTGGTGTTTGCGAACATGTATCAAAACAAAACACTGCTTAATTTTTGGTTAAAATGCATTGTAACACGCGTTACTTAAGTTTGTACCGAGTAAAATATTACCCAAATTTTTTTGTAATGCCTTACATTACCGCGTTACTGCAAACAGCAATATATTACAGTAATTACATTACTTTTGTAACGCATTCCTCCCAACACTGGTTACTGTGAACATTAGTCTGTTTGGCCTATGCATGCGCGTGTTGTCGACACAGAAACATCCTGTTTTCCTAATTTATGTGTTTGATGGCTGCAGGGAAACGCTGTTATATGTGAAATGTCAGAAATGTCCAGGAGAAATTAGCCTTCGAGGACGCTACTGCGCTACTTGATCAATAAAAGAGCTTAGCAACTGAAAAGTTACTTGGTTTTGTATGACGTTTTGTACGACGTTACTGCCAAGCTACTGACACATGTAGTTACTACTGCCCATCACTGCATTTCAATACATTAAAAAGGAAAAATACATGTACTTCTGAATACGTAAGTATTTTTTAAAAGCAAGTACTTCTCTACTTCAATTTAAACCGCATAGCGGTACAAAATATGACCGCCGCTCAGTCCTGTACATCTGTTCCGCGAAAATAAATCACACTTCAATTTGTCTCCATATTTTACTCCATCCCCCACTCTTGAAACTTTTGTGTATGCTTGTTTGGCATGCCTGAGTGTGTGTGTGCAGCTGCACAGAAAGTACCCTACTGGTGCTGAAAAGGTGAATAGATTGTAGAATAGCCAAAGAAGATGTAGAATTGTTATAAAACCTTTAAAATCTCTAAACAATCACAAGTAGGGCAGTTCATCACAGTTCATCCATTGCAACTGGATTGATGAAAGGTCACTTACACCTGTAGGCTACATTGTATTTGGGAAAAGCAAAAGGTATCAGCATAATGTTTTTTTTTTTTTTTTTAAACAAAAACATCTCTGTCAGTTCCATGCCGTTTTCAACAGCTATCAAAAACAAAGGTCATTTTTGGATGGATGGATTTTTTGTGAATGTTTCTTCTTCTACATAAGATTTTAGTCATCTTTAGTTCATGTAATACTTTATTGTCAATGCACAAATTAAGTAACAGTAGTCCAGAGGTGGAAAGTAACGAAATACATTTACTCACGTTACTGTATGGAGTAGTTTTTCTGTGTATTTTGTATTTTTTAAGTAGTTTATAAAATCTGTATTTTAAATTTTACTTGATTACATTTTGAGTGAAGTATTGTACCAGCTACATCAAAAATCCCATCCGTTACTTGAGTAAAACAAAAGTTAAGACTAACGGAAACGGAAGGGAGAGAAAAAATGGCCTTAAACCACTAGCCAAGTGATAATGATCAGCATGTAGGCTAGCCAACAACAGGACATGAATCAAGCTGGCGCCATGCAGTCTTTCTGAAAGTGATGGAGATGGATCACGAGATGCATCTACATGTGTATGTATTTTCCGCTATTTCAATGGGTTGTCTCAGTTCGTTTTAGCACTAATGATTGCGGAGACATTCAAGCAAACCCCATGGGATTTCGTGTTTTGACGTTTGTGCTCACCTTTCTTTGGAAAGAAGTTTTTAGCAGTTGTTTCCTCTGTCTCTCTTTTTCCTGTTTTGGCCTTTGTTTTTGGTAACCTGACTTGGCTTCCTTGGAGAGACATTGTACCAGCAGCACAACAATTAGCGGTCCACTAGGCCTACTAGCGATGCTCAACTAAGTAAACAAAAGATAGACTACTTATGAATCGTGCAGGCGGAATAAACAATTTAGCTCTTTAGCAAGGGAGAGTGAGAGTGACCTTAGACAGTTTTCACTATGTTGTATACAAAATCACAATCAGTCAAACTTTAAATTTCGTCTGACATTCATTTTGACATTTAAAGTAAGGAAAGAAGTTAAAATATTCAGGTAAAATAAATATATGGTGGAAATAAGTATTGAACGCTTAAATGTTTTTTCAGTAATTAGCCTAAACTTCCAGTGAGTCTATTCAAAATGTTCACCACACGTTAACACACATATAAAAAATCCAAACATAAGAGTTATGTGTAATAAAATGGAATGACAGAGGAAAAAAGTATTGAACGTGCCTACTGAAATTTCTTCAATACTTTGTGGAAAAGCCTTTGTTTGTAATGACAGCTTCAAGACATTTCCTGTATGACAAAACTTATTAGTCACAGTATCAGGTGTGCTATTGGTCCATTGTTCTAAACAGATTCCAGGGGTCCCTCTTGTGAATCCTGATCTTTAGTTACTTTAGAACTGTTTAATTGAATTGGCTGCCTTCAAGTCTTTCTGGAGCTTTCTCCGAGTGGTCCTTGGCTCTTGTAATTGACTATCCTTCTGACTCCCTGGTCATAAATATGGCCGGTTGATGATGCAGTGATGTTCCTTCCACTTGCAGATAATGGCTCCCATGCTGCTTACTGGAAGATTCTGAAGTTTTGAAATGCATCTGTAACCAGTTTCATTGATATGGTTTTGCAACAATAAGGTTGCAAAGGTCTTGGAAGAGCTTTTTGTTTTTATCCATCATGAAATGTTTCTTGTGTGACACCTTGGTAATGAAAAACCTTTTTATAGCCCATCAATATGTAGGCTACTAACCAAGCTTATATTAATTTGCACAGATAGAAAGGATAAGTAGGCTACTCTCTAACTACTTACAGATTCCAGCTCGCTCCTTCCCTTTCCTTGCCTTAGTGCCTTTTCTTAGCGTGTTCAATACTTTCCCCCTGTGTTATTCCACTTCATTACACATGACTCTACTAATGGACTTGTTTGGATTTTTATTGTGTGGATTACCTGAGTTATTACTAATGCCTGGTGAAAATGTTGTGCCCCATTATTCCACTTTTCAAGGGCCCCTCTCCTCCATTGGGGCCCTATACTTCCCACTTTTCCCCCTAGTTTGACGCCCTTTAATCTGCTGAACCTTCTGCTCGTTTCCAAATATAAAAAAACTCCCTGCAACTCAACATCAGTTTTACCTAGCTCGAGTTGCTGCAGCTACAGCGCTACACACTGGGAGCATGAACATGGCTGCTAGCTGCAGCAATTCGAGCTAGGACCAAAGTCCTTTTAGGCAAGTACCTCCACTCGGCGGCCATATTGCAACGCTTTTTGGGCACTTATCGGGCATCTATTTCTGCAGAAATGTGTGTTTGTAAGGCTTCACGACACCAAAAAAAAAGTAACTAAGTAACTTTTACTTAAAGTACATTTTAAATTAACTACTTTTTACTTTTACTTGAGTACATTTTCAGGTCGGTATTTTAACTTGTACTTGAGTAATATTTCATCAAAGTATTGGTACTTTTACTTGAGTACAATATTTTCATACTTTTTCCACCTCTGCAGTAGTCTGAAACGTTATTGTTAATGCACAAATTAATTAACAGTAGCCTAGTCTGAAACGAAATGCTGTTTTACATCTAACCAGTGGTGCAAATAACTGACATGTCCAAATGGGCCTTGATGAAATGCGTCGCTAGACTGTTCATACACATTTTAACGGGCCAAAGTTGAAGAGCTTTTGTCCGTTATTGTTAGTGCAAATATAGGCTGATTCATGTTCCCTTGCATTGTTTAACTGAGGTCCATGGCTAGTCTGGCTTTCATCAGACCAAGCTCAATCTTTTAAGAAATCAAAAAATAAATAGCGGGCAGATCAGGCTGGGTTCACCCAGCCTAGTCCATAGGCACCCGATATTGTTTAATTTTCCGATTGAGATATACACGCTCTGGCTATTCTAAATGCAAAATGCATCAGGGAGTTATGACAAAACGGTAACTAACAAACTAGATCCTAATAGAAAGCTGTTAGCTTCCCTAAGCTACAGGTAGGATTATAAGGTAGGCCTATTTACAACATAAATTGTCAATAGGCTATGCTGGCGACACAA
Source organism: Alosa alosa (assembly GCF_017589495.1). Classification (NCBI taxonomy): domain Eukaryota; kingdom Metazoa; phylum Chordata; class Actinopteri; order Clupeiformes; family Clupeidae; genus Alosa; species Alosa alosa. The sequence continues at coordinate 18,790,092 of NC_063200.1, forward strand.
ATAAAATCTCCTTTGGAAACCAATGGCTTACGCCTTACAGTATCAAGCGGACTTAAACTGTCATATCGTGGCGAAAAGTTGTAATAACATTCACGCAGCTCCATGAGTCAATGAAAGCGCGAATGAAGTAGCCACTTCTAAATGGGACCCACTACACAGTAGCTTAAGGTGTTTTGCTAAAGCAGCCATAATGAAATGAAGGTGTCATTGTTTGGATACTTCACACACACGTGCTTTTTAATTTCACAGACTACAACTACCAAGCTGTAATCAAAGCACATCGATTCCCCTCTCACACCCTGCACGCACTTAAAACAAAATAAACAGGCGTCTCAGTCTCACGCATGTATAGGCAAAACTGTATCAGACCGGTGTAACGTTGGTAAATCTTCCATTGCACAGAATGATTTTGTAGCACGTGCAATAAATGACAGTCGAAAGATACAAACAGTGCTGCTATACATTTGCTTGGTATAACCGCATTTATAGTTTTCTACAAATGCAATAAATCAAATGCCTCCATCACTCAACCAACGCTTAACGGTAACATTACCTAGGTCCTTATTGATATTACAAGATTAACGCATTACCTGCAGTAAAAATCAAGCATGTCCGATAAACATCCTCAGATTTATTTCGGGCTTCAAGAAGAAATGGGAATTACACTTCATGTGAACATCGCCCTATCCTTATTAGATGTTCGCTGCGTAGAAATTACAGTCCTTGTATGAGGCGCCCATTGTTTTTCCAACCCACTTTTAACTTCCAACAAAATTACGCCTCACTGCAACGATCGCCATCTAGTGGACAAACGACTACTTCTCGCCAATACTGAAAATGCAGCCATGATGATGATGATGAATATTTATTTTGGCTTTCTTTTAATCCTACTGATTTTCATTTTTTACCGGGGAATCACAAATGAGTGATTATGAGCCAGGTTGATGTGGGCCCTTGAGACCAACATACCATAAAAGATTCACAGAGAACTGTGTCTGCCCTACCCTCCTTTCGGGGGGTCCAGTCCAGCGGGGGGGCTGCAGATGAAAACGAAAAAATGACGGTTCCATGCTATCCATGTGGGGGTACATGCCCACCAAGTTTTTGTGTACCCCGGTCTTTCAGTGTCCCGGGAATCCTTGTTGGTGTACGTCACTAAATGTACACATAAATTATTTTATTGTAAGGCCCCCATGAACGAAAGTACACAAAACTTGGCATGCATTCAGAGGGTGTCATAATGATCCTACACTTTTAATTTCGTGCAGTTTGACCTTGTCAGCCAGAGATATTGAGATGAAAACACCTAATTTTTGCTTTTTAATTTTTAACTAGGTGGCTATACATGAAATAAGTGGTAATGGGATGGGTTGACATGCCCCCTTAAGACCAACATACAAAAAAAAGGTGGACCTCCTAGGCCCTACAGTTCTCGAGATATTCACAGAAAACTGTCTCCGGCCACCTACAGGCCAGTTGGTGTATAGTAACATAAATTAATTTATTGTGTGGCCCCCCATGAACGGAATTCCACAAAACTTGGCGTGCATACAGAGGGTGTCATAATGATCCTACACACAGTTTTGACTATGTTAGGTCACAGATACCTTCAATTACACCACCTCATTTTTACTTTTTTGTGTTTAACTAGGTGGCGCTATACATAACATGAGTGGTTATGGAATGGGTTGACATGGCCCCTTGAGATCAACATACAAAAAAAAAATGGTCCTCCTAAACCCTACGGTTTTCGAGATATTCACAGAAAACTGTGTCTGCCCTACCCTCCTTTCGGGGGTCCAATTCAGCGGGGGGGCTACAGATCAAAACGAAAAAACGATGGTTCCATGCTATCCATGTTACATGTCCACCAAGTTGGTGTACCCCGGTCTTTCAGTGTCCCGGAATCATTGACGGAAATTTGGGCATTTAAAAAGAAAAAAAAAAAAAAAAAAAAATCTGATTAAACTATATATGACCGCCACGGCGCCGGGCGGTCATAATAATTTTTTTACTTGTATTGGAGAGAGAGTTGGGGAATGTGTGTGATTTGTGTGATTTGTGAAATGGAATGAAAGCACACCTATAGTTAGGTCACTGAAAACAAAAAAGGGTTTCATGACAGTTTTAAGTCAAAACTAGATGTACCGCATAACGCACAGTCCTCTACATCCTCTCCGCGAAAATAAATCACGCTTGTCAATTTGTCTCCATCTCCTACTCCATCCCCTACTCTTGCAACTTTTGTGTATGCTTGTATGTGCTTGCCTGTGTGTGCATGTGTCTGTGTGTATGTGTGTGTGCGTGCATGCGTGTGTGCCTTTGTGTGTGTGTGTGTTTATGTGTGTGTGCTGTGTGTGCATGTGTGCCTGTGCGTGTGGATGTATGTGTGTGTATGTGTGCATGTGTGGGTGGGCGTGTGTCAGGAGCGGAGCCAGGGGATGGCTCCGGGTGACACGGGTCACCCCTGGTCTACAATTGGCCATTAACAGTCGAAGGCGGGGCCTTTTTTGATGCACTTGTAAAAGTGCAAGGACTTACTGTCCTAATGTAATGTTACTGTATTAAACTTTTCATTTATGGTTCATCAAGCTCACTCACTATAAACAACAGGTAGCGATATGATTTTTGACATGTAGTAGTTTAGTAGTTTGACATGACATGTAATACCATTCAAGCATTTGTTGTAAAATACTGAAATTGTTGGGAAGTTTACATAGCTCAAGCTAAACTGTATGTTTCTTTCATCCCCCATGCCCGTCGACCAGTAGGTATAAATGAAACATTGCGCACATTCCACTTTTGCTTAAATAATTCCTGAACGGTTTTGTTCAGAGCTGAAAATGCAACTGTATTTGACAGAGGACAGATGTAGGTTATTGCTAGTGACAAAATATTAGCTTTCAGTGTGGTATGATCTCTTTGTAAATTAAAATAAATGTAAATTAAAAAGTGTTTCAATTGTCCCGGCTGTCCCCTAGGCTAGCAGAGGTGTCAAAAGTATTCACATTCATTTGTGGCGCAAAAAGTGGGTATGCGCTATATGTGGTGTATAGGGGCGCAGCACCATGGGGGCGCCAAAGCGATGGTAAAAAATGTAAAATAAATAATAATAATAAAAAAAATGCTCTTTTCTATATGTAGTTGCTGTTGTGCGTTTCTAAATTGTTTCTGCATTTCCTCAATGTTATAACATTTTAAAGGATTAACAGGCTAGAGTATGTGCCCGGTCTCATTTCCATCAAGATTCCATCATAGAATTTTGACATAGAAGACGGAGCGGGGGCGCCGTGAGCGCAGAGCGAGCAGATACGAGTAGTGAGTAGTCATCCATGGAAAAAAAGGGATAATGCAAAAAAGCTGTCGAGGGCTAAACATAGAAAAAGAAAGAGGCAAAAGGAGATGGCATGTCAAGGGATGCGACAGCAGTTAAATAAGTGGATGGTGAGAGGCAACAGGTAGGATTTAAAGTGTGACATCTGTGCTTGGAGGCTTGCAAATATTCATGTCAACAGACTAGCTAACGTTTGTTAACACTGGAAATGTAGCAGCCAAATGGGGGTTTACGACTAGCTTAGAATATGCAAAACCGACCCAGCAAACACGCAACGTTCCGGGAACATTCCCTAAAGGTTCTCTGAAGGTCACAAAAAATAAACCTTTACATGACGTTCTGGGAATGTTCTCTAAAGGTATTGTTTTGAGTAACCTTCAGAGAACGTTCGAACGTGCTCTTACAGTTGTTTTTTTGTACTATTAGGGAACCTTTAGGGAATTTATCCTTCATATGACCATCAGGGAACTTTCCCTAAAGGTTCCCTAATAGTTGCACAAAACTACCTTTAGGGAACGTTCTCGGAACGTTCCTTAATGGATAAAAAATGTATCCTTCAAATGACCATCAGGGAACGTTCCCTAAAGGTTCCCTAATAGTTGCAACTATACCTTTAGGGAATGTTCTGAGAACCTTCCTTAATGGATAAAACATGTATCCTTAATCCTGAAGGATTAATTAAGGTTGATTTTTTGTATAATCAGCGTGTCATAGGCTACGAGCTGATTTTGCCTAGCTTGCCTGTGTGTGTATATGCGAGAGAGAGAGAGACGTTGTGGGGGTTGCCCTGACAATGCTAAACTTTTCGCCCCAAGTTTCAACTAAAGATAGGCTAGCATAAACAAATAAATGGTGAGCAGGTTAACTGGTGATATTTGCATAAAATCAGTGAATATTCAACAAGACCCTGCCTACTTCTTAAGAGCACTCTGCTCTGCCTCTGCCCCTGGAGTGCTAGAGGTTCACATTTTCACAAAGTAGGCTATTTGCAAGTGAGATAACATAATGGATATTGCTGAAAACATCACCAGTTTATGTCTAATACATGTCCGTTTAAGCATTATCCACACAAATAAGACACATACTGTATGAACGTAAAAAATAAAACAAAACAACCAGAGGTCTAGCTGGGATTCAAACCTTGGATGTCATTGACAAAAGAGGTGAGAAGATTGCTACTACATCTTCCATACCACTACACTACGAACCACTGAAATAATTTTGTGATTTCTATCTATATATTGGACTTTTAGTCTAAGTTATCACAGGTTAACATAGGGCTATGTGAAAAATATACGCCCATGTTAACTGGTGATATCACAATTTAACATGGGCATATGCAAGCCTCGAAACAGTAAAGTAGGTTCATCTTTGCCTCACATATCAAAACTTAACCGATGTACAACCAATTGGCCAATCACCAAACCAAACACGCAACGTTCAGGGAACCATGAGGTTCCATAATAGTTGCACAAAACTATACCTTTAGAGAACGTTCTGGGAACGTTACTTAATGGATAAAACATGTATCCTTATTCCTGAAGGATTAATTAAGGTTGAATTTTTGTATAATCAGTGGAGTAGATCTGTCACGGTGTTATACGAGCTGATTTTGCCTAACGTGCCTGTGTGTGTGTGTGTGTGCGTGAGAGAGAGAGAGAGAGAGAGAGAGAGAGAGAGATGTCGTGGGGGTTGCCCTGACAATGCTAAACTTTTCACCCCAATTTTCAACCAAAGATAGGCTAGCATTAGCTCTCCATCTGGTTCGACCATGGATTCAATAGGCTTAACAGCACCGGAGCTGTGCTGATTTGCAAAGCGTCTTTCATGTTGAGGTTGCAACACGTAATTTAGCTTTAGTTAGTCCCGGCATGAATTAATGAATTATAGTGGATGGAATCCACTCTCTTCTTCATCTTATAACCTTTTTTGAGATTTTTGTAGAACATTTTTTTACCTTTCAAAAATTAATGCGGCTCTAACCGCTTAACGTACAGACATTTTGAAATAACCGTTGTGTAGGTCTGGAATTGGACAAGAGATTTATAATTTCAGATTTTTTTTAAAAGTTTATACTTTTTGAGAAATAGGGGATTAAAAATGTTAAAAAAACGTATTTTTCTCTCTATGACATCACAAAGGGGGTTGATTTAGAAGGGTCGTAAAGTAATAAGGTGTGGGTCCACCTGCATACAATCTGGCGCTCCCTAAACTAGTCCTACACATCATGTAATTAATCGCTTTTGACCACACTCCTTTCACACTGCTCAATTCTCTTCAATAAAGTTTATGTTCTTGGCGTCTGCTTCGTCCAACAAACTACGACGAAACAGACGTTTTCCTACCACACCCAATGCTACAATTAATAATAGTGGATGGAATCCACTATCTTGACATCTCCTGGCTTCTTCTTCTTATTATAACCTTTTCTTTTTACCTTTTCAAAAATGAATGTGGCTCTAACCGCTTAACGTACTGTACAGACATGTTGAAATAGCCGTTGTGTAGGTCTGGAATTGTACAAGAGTTATCATTTCAGATTTTTTTTAAAAGTTTATACTTTTTGAGAAATAGGGGATTAAAAATGTTAAAAAGCTTATTTTTCTTTATATGACGACATCACAAAGGAGGCTCATTTAGAAGGGTCGTAAAGTAATCAGGTGCGGGTCCACCTGCATACAATCTGGCGCTCCCTAAACTAGTCTTACACATCCTGTAATTAATCGCTTTTGAACCACACTGCTCAATTCTCTTAAAGAAAGTTTACGTTCTTGGTGTCTGCTTCGTCCAACAAACTACGACGAAACGGACGTTTCCTACCACACCCAATGTAAGTTACAATTAATGTGTTTTTTATTCGAATGGAGTATGTGAAGTCTATTTTTAACGACTCGGCTAGACAAGTAAGCAAGCAAGTTGGCGTTGCCTGCCATTGATTAGCAACGAACTTGTAGCTGCTACGTCTAGAAAGGACGTTAAGTTTAATCTCTTGGTATTACGTCGAGTAGTTCATAACTTGATTAAGCGATAACCGAGGATTCAGTAGGTATGTTATCCCAGATAGCAATTTCCTTTGGGCCGGATCCGCATGAAAGCCTTTAGATCCGCATGTAGCGGACATACAGTATCTGACTGTGGGCCTCCTGATAGAGGTTTCAGCTCTGCTATCAATGCTGTTTTATCACCAGTTTACAGATTTGTCCCAGGTCCGATTTCCGCAACTCAACTGGAAGTCAGGAGATGCGTTTAAAATACAAACCTGGATTACGGATATGAGCCGAAGGACTATTTTTTCACAGCAGACCTAGGTGGTAATGACATTAATTAAGGTGCTGATTCTGCTAAATTGACTGTCCTTTCCCAACTTCATTGTCAACTGGCTGCTAAAGAAAAAAAGGTATTTTGGAATGGCACAAATTTAGAAACCATGGGGGTGCACTATGTTCCCATGGCCACTTCATTTCTACAGTAAGGCTGGAAAAGAATAACCTGACAATAGCCAGATGAATTTCGCTCCGCCTAGCTCCACTCATCCATCTGGAACCAATCCATTGAAGTGTTGCTTCAGAAGGCTGGGCCTAATCAAAAAATGCTTGCATATGATTAATAAGCCACTTGTCCGTCATCTATTGACGTGCTACTTCAACCACTCACATCGAAGCCAACCCGTGACGCTGATAACAGTCTCACAGTTGCTTCTACGCTATGTCACATCTATGAAACTCCCGCCCTGCGTCCTGATTGGCTGAACCATAAAGTCAGTTGCAGAAATCACTCTCAATGGAAGAGGTCCCAGATGGATGTGAGTGAAGCTAGGCGGAGCTAAGCGGAACGACATTCATCTGGCTATTGTCAGGTTAGGAAAAGAAGATATAGTTGGCTCAATATTGATCATATGCTCGTTTCATTATTTTTATTATTACCTAGCAGTGGTAAAAGTAGTCAATTGTTGTTTGTGTCAGATCTAACAGTGCAGTAACAGACAACCCCATATTCTTGCCACGCATGAAGAAGTCCAAGCATTAACGTTAATCAAGGATCTTTGGTTTGCTCACTATCAATCTTTTGACATGATTTGCCAGCCTGCGGTTGGACTAGGACGCAGCCCAACTTTTCAAGGTAAGCTATCTGCTTTTTATCTCTGTTGGATTATTCAGAGACAACAACAAGCAGCCGAGCGATTGATAACTTCACTGTAAGGTTATGCTATTATTTTCCAGCAATATAGGCTACTAGCTTAGCTTGAGGAAAACAGCCCTCACAATAACTAGGCTACTTTGGGAAAACAGTGATAACGCTAACAGGATCACTGATGATAAAAAACGAGTGTAATTGTGACTTAGCCTAGTTTCAAAAATGAATAAATGGCTGATGTTTATTTTGTGTTGTTTCAGATTGACCATGGAGAAGACTGAGGAAGACAGCCTGAATATCGATGAGAACAGTGGAATTAACATAACTTAAACTTTGTCTGGGATTGCACTACAGCCAGGTTGTTGAATAAAAAATAATAGACACTTATGTGTAGTTTTTTTCCCCCCCTATTGTGTTTGTAGCCTAGCTTATGTTTATTAGTTGAGCTGTTGGGAAAACGTTACGAACTTTAGCCTGGGTGAACCTATAACTTTTCAGGATAATTAATTACCAATCACATTTCACATGTCAAATAAAGCCGGCTGATATCTGATAAACGGGTCCGTACCACACACAATAAGCGAACTGGGGAACTGGGCCAGTCTTAGCCCTTATTGGCACCAGATCCGTCAAACGGATCCAGACCAATTTTGGACCGATGTGCGTTTGGACGCCGGATCAGGTCCATTATGCAGATCCGTGCCGGACGTTGTGGTAGGTGTGGCCCAGTTCCGTCCCAGTGTATTTTTACTATCTGGGATATTACGTTAGCTAGACCTCGGGAATGTTTCTAGGTTCGCGGTTGTGTGCGGCGGTAGTGTTTAGAGCTTCACACTCACATGCAGCTTCACACTCAAATTGTCAGCCGCCTTTCCTGGCGATAGCTTAGCCTGGTCGTTACTATCCTACGTACTTCCGCCCAAAATTTGATTTCGGTCTCGCATGTAGTCATGAAGACCGATTCCGATTACATTGTGCCAGACTGCGACTAGCGATAGCTGGCCTGATGAGGGAAATGGCCTTCTATGGCAAACAGTCACTGGCTGAAACTTAGCCATCGTTTTGAACTCGTTTGTATGAGTGGTAGGTTGTGGCGTAAAATTACTTGATTCTAGGCTTAGCTGTTAGTTTGTTGTTCAGTTGAACATATTTAACAACTGTCTCTTTTTCCCCCCTTCTATTTCTGTTAGGTGCCGCTTCACTCTGCTACTGGATGGTTGAGGATCAGGCTGACTGCAACTGCTATGGATGCTATACTGAATGGATGGCAGGAAAGAACAGCACACAAGAATTTCTAGATGAAGAAGAGTGAATGAATGCACTTGCTTTTCAAACTGATAAGTTGTCAATGGTTATTTATGCAAGCTTGTGTAGCCTAAACCAGACATACCTAGGCCTAGCCAAATTTATCCTGGCTGTAGATAAAGCAGGTTATGAATTTCCCAATATTTTGCCAGATTAGTGGTTTACTGAGGTTTAATATCAATTGAATTACCATTGAAATCACGTTGATCTTTAGTTTGGTTGTAATTTCAACATTGTTTCAATATTCATTTTAGTTGAAATACCATTGAAATCCCGTTGATCTGTAGTTAGAGTTTCAACGTTGCTTCAATATTAATGAAGGATGCAAAAGTGATGTAGAATCAATGTTGCAGTGCGATGTTGATTCAATGATTTAACGTTGACAAAGTAATGTTGATTTAACATAGATTTAATGACTAAATGTTATCTAGGTTCAGAATGAGCAGTCATCAACACCAACTGAAAGCCCCATTTTGCAGGTAGCCTATTGCATTGCATACAATTACATGTAGGCTTTCTCTGAACTACAGCTTTCGTGCTTGTGTCACAACTTCAGAACGGCTTGATGTACATGCTTCAAATTTGGTGTGAACATTTGTATGGACTCAATGATGAAGTCAAATGTCATAGTCAAACCCAACTTAAGTGTGATATCTCAAGAATGCCTGACACACAAGGTTTTTTGGTACGAGGGTTTGTATGAACTCAAAGATTAAGTGATTCAATGTTTTTTTTAATCTCCCCACCAACATTAAGCCTTTCCATCCACTATTGTAATTCCTCTGGCATTACATTTCTAGTTTCAATTGAAAGTTAGTTGCCACATTTATTGTTTTGATTTTAAATAGCCTATGGTTGAAACAGTAGATTTATAGCCTTCTCTTGCTGGTGTTTTTAATAATAACATGACGGGATATGCCCATTGAAAATGGTATAGTTAGGCTAGTTTATTGTTTATTATTTATTATGAGACACCATAAACGTGAAAGTAACCCGGTATATATATAGGAAACAGCTAATTTATAGCAGTAAGATGAAGGAGGAGGATATACTGTTACTATCGTCGACACTGGCATAAGGTGAGTAGGCCTACAAATGGATACACGCAGAAGGTATTGTACCGTCGGTGCCTTCTTGACTGAGTGCTATCCTCCCAGAATGCAATGTGTGCGAATGCTAGATTGTGTATTGTCGCTTTTAGTGAATGTAATTGCGTTTACCTTGTCATGTATGTGTTAGCTTTTGTAGTCTTTCTTTAGGTTGTACCTCATGTGTTTACCCTGTGTATTGTATGTGACTACCCTGTTTGTGTATTGTGCTTGTTTTATTGACTTCCCTTGTGTTTCCTGTGTAATGATGTCTAGGTGTATGAGTGATGCCCCCTTCCGCTAATAGACTTTTGATTGGACCATTGTGTGTCGAATCAATCGTTACAGTATGATGACTGTATATGATCAAAGAGTGACTATCACATATACGTGCACTTGAACTCTGACATTTCGTGAGTTGATATGTAGTCCAATAAAAATCATACGCAGTGCCCGGATAGAAAGCTACGATTTTTAAACATGGTTGAAAGAACGTTCTGCAAACATCCCCGGAACCGATTTTTCTCTGCTCGAGTTTTAAACATGATTCAAAAAACATTCCCAGATTGAACGATGAAGGAACGTTCCGGCGCTGTCAAGAAAACTTTCCTGAACGACCATGAGGGAACGTTATCAGCGAACGATCAGTGAACGTTTTCGCATCAAACATTCTCCGAACCGAAAATTGTTTGCTGGGGGGGTTGCTGAGCTGAAAACTGGAAAATATAAGCATGTAGCATGTATTGTAGGCTACAATAAATGACAAGAATCTGGAAAATATAACTAATGCAATAACTCAGGTTTACCATGGAATCATGCATAGATTTGCTACCAAACTTGGATGCTTGCAAATATTTATGTTAATGTTCAAGTTTTTCTAGCTCTAATGGCAAGCATCAGGCCCAGATCTCACATGCAAACAATGCAGAATCTATTTATAGTTTTGATTTCGATGTGCATTAAAACCTTCTGAAATGAGTTATCATCAAACATGCAATGATAATTAATACCTTTGGGTTTTCACAATCTCCGTGCAGCTCTACCTTGAACATTACTACACTATGTGTAATTTGTAACACATCTTGAACATGCAAAAGAAACAGAGACAGAGGCACCAGCTGTGTCATTGTTGCCATTTTCTATTTAATAAGAAATGATTCAAAGGAAATTACGAATTAAAGAAAGACTGGGAGGCTAGAATAATAGGTGACAGAGTTCCCACTGTCTCACCATTTATAAGCTCAGGTTGGTGAGAGGGCTCTTTAACATTGGCTGTACTCACTGATAACATGGCCAAGAATATAAAGACTACTTCTTTGCTTCTGAAGAATTGAGTTGGTGAGTCTTCAATAATTCGTTTTCCTTATCTGAGCATTTCCATGAAGCACATAGATGCCTATTGAAATGTAGCCTATTCCATTCAGATAGCTGGCTACCAGGCTCATAATGCACTTTTAATTGCAAATAGAAATGTCAAGCAACAACTCATTACATGTTTCCATCCTAACAATGAAAGCTGCTTGTAATGAATTAATATTGTGCTGTCAATGTGGCGCAAACAAACAAGGCTAGAGTTGGATCAGCCTTGTCCTTTGTGAGCAAGAGAACTCTGGCAAAAGGATGTTATGATAACCGTTTAGATTCAGCACCCCTTAAAGTGACAATGCAACAATGCACCATTTTGATGAACAACTTCATCAAAATACATTATTGGCCTTTTCTTTACTTAAGTTGTTTGTGTTATATTTTTGTCATCATCTAAATGTTATATAAATGTAAGATTACAGTACCATCGAAAACATAGCCTGAAGAAATCAACACCTAAGGACATTTATCCTGCAGAGGAGTTGCTGCTTACATCTTGTGACAGTGTGTCTTCAGCTGTGCTTCATATGCGCCTTTTGCTATAGACCAGTTTTTTCTTGGTCAGTGCCGTAATGCTTTTTAGATAGTGTAAGATAGCAATTTTTAGATAATGCGCCAAGACCACACCTTAGGTTGTTAACTGCCACACCCCTGAGCGCATTGTGTAATAATAGAGAAGGGCATGGCGAAAAAACTCGAGGGTATGATAGGAATACGCTTGGCTTTGTGATAATAATATGCTTTGTGCCGGGTTTGCATCACGAAAATAGGGCCCGAGGTGTTGCAATCGCAGGTATCTTTGGCTGACCTGTTCAAAACTGCACACAATTTAAAGTGTAGGATCATTATGACACCCTCTTAATGCATGCCAAGTTTCATGGAATTCCGCTCATTGGGGACCATACAATAAATGAATATGTGAATAATGAATATTTAGTGACTTTACACTACGCACACACACACACACACACACACATACACACACACACACACGCAAACACACACATAAAGATACATGCACACACATGCAGGCACACACACACACACACACACAGACACACACACACACACACACACCGGTATGCACACACTCACACACATGCATAAACACACACACACAATAAAGACACATGCACACACACAGGCACATACGCAAAGACTCATGCACGACACACACACACAGGCATCACACAAGCACACACACGCCACTTACAACAATCAGACAGACATAGAGGAGTATACAGACACTGTAACCTCTTACATCACAAAGTGCATTGATGATGTGACCCACACAAAAGACATCATCACTCGGGCTAACTGGAAGCCATGGCTGACAGGGGATGTCCTCAGGCTGCTGAGGGCCAGAGACAAAGCCTACAGAGCTGGGGATGAAGCTGGCATGAGAACAGCAGAGCCAACCTGTCCCCGTGGCATCAAGGAAGCAAAAAAGGAATACACACTCGCAAGATAACCACCCACTTCAAAGACAGCAGGAACGCACAAAGCCTATGGCAGGGCATTCAGGCCATCACGGACTACAAGCCCAGCCACAGAGCTGTGAGAGCAACATCCCTCTGCTCAACAATCTGAACCGTTTCTTTGCTGCTTTGAAGCACAAAACAGCACTTGCCCACAGAAGACCCTCCCCCTCCCACGAAAGCAGCAGCCCCTGTGCCTCTCTGCCAACAGCGTGAAGAGGACACTTGCTGCTATCAACACCCTGTAAGGCAGCAGGCCCAGACAGCATCCCAGGTCGGGCGCTGAAGGACTGCGCTGAGGGAGCTTAAGGATGTCTTCACAGACATCTTTAACACTTCCCTGAAGCAAGCCATCGTCCCATCATGTTTCAAAGCTGCCACCATCATACCTGTGCCGAAGAAAACTGCTCCATCCTGCTTCAATGACTACCGCCCCGTGGCACTGACACCCATCATCATGAAGTGCTTTGAGCGGCTTGTCATGTCACACATCAAATCCATTCTCCCCCCCCACCCTGGACCCCTTCCAGTTTGCATACCGAGCCAAACGGTCCACAGAGGATGCAATCTGCTCTGCCCTCCACCCAGCCCTCACCCACCTGGAAAAAAAGAGACTCATATGTGAGATTGCTGTTTATAGACTTCAGTTCTGCATTCAACACCATAATACCACAACAACTCATCTGCAAACATGACAAACTGGGACTCAGTACCTACCTCTGCAACTGGCTACTGGACTTCCTCTGTCAGAGGCCTCAAGTAGTACGTGTTGGCAACAATATCTCAAGCAGCATCACACTGAGCACGGGGGCCCCCCAAGGCTGCGTGCTCAGTCCGCTGCTCTTCACCCTGCTGACGACACAACTCTGGTGGGTCTCATCACCAAGGGCGACGAGACTCAATACAGGTTGGAGGTCGACCTTCTGACCACGTGGTGCAGGGACAACAACCTCCTGCTGAACGTCAGCAAGACCAAGGAGATTGTTGTTGACTTCCGTAGAGGTCACACCCAACACCTGCCACTGACCATCGACGGTGCTGTGGTGTAGAGAGTGAGCAGCACCAAATTCCTGGGGGTGCACATCAGTGAAGACCTCTCCTGGACCACCAACACTGCATCACTGGCGAAGAAAGCTCAGCGCCGCCTGTACTTCCTGCGGAAACTCAGGCGAGCAAGTGCTCCACCATCCATCATGACCACATTCTACCGAGGCACCATTGAGAGCATCCTCTCCAGCTGTATCGCTGTGTGGGGCGGAAGCTGCACTGAATACAACAGGAAAGCCCTGCAGCGCATAGTGAACACAGCTGGAAGGATTGTTGGTGCTTCACTCCCCGCCCTGAGGGACATTTACACCTCCCACCTCACCCGCAAGGCGACCACAATTGTAAGTGATGCAAGTCACCCTGCTCACAATTTGTTTGATCTACTGCCCTCTGGGAAGAGGTACAGAAGCCTGGCGCGCCTCCTCCGCACCACCAGACTCACCAACAGCTTCATACACCAGGCTGTTAGGATCCTGAACTCTCTCCCCCCTCCACCCTCAGCTACATAACATCCTGGACTTTTAGACCCACAATGGCTGCCTTGCACTACTCCACTTGCACTACTCCACTTGTACACTTGCACACTTGCAACTTGTTGTTGTTGTCCTGTTGTCCTGAACACTTCTGAACACACTTCTGCTGCTCTTACATAACTTGCACCACTATGCCACTTGCATACTTAGGTCAAACAAAACTACCTCAGCCAGTTATTGGCCTGACTTTTGCACTATTATATTGACTGTCTACTGTATGCACAATTGCACAATTTCTACCAAATTTTGCTGCTCTTATTTCTTCATTGTATGTGCCTTCTTATTTTTACTTTTTATATTGTTTACTTGAATGTTATGTTTGTCTGTGGACCTAATTGGTAAAATATGTCTTGTCTCCACCGTGGGATAGTAGGAAACGCAATTTCGATCTCTTTGAATGTCTTGACATGTGAAGAAATTGACAATAAAGCAGACTTTGAACTTTGAACTTTGATACACACATAAACACAAACACGTACATACGCACAAACACACACACATAAACACACCCACCCACACACATGAACACGCACACACACACACACACACATTAAAACACACACAATCAGGCCCCTACACACACACTCACAAGCGAATACACACACACACACACACACATAAGCAGACAAGCAGTGTCTGTGCTTGTGTGTGTGTGTGTGTGCCTGCATGTGTGTGCATGTATCTTTATGTGTGTGTTTTGTGTGTGTATGTGTGTGTGTGTGTGTGTGTGCGTAGTGTAAAGTCACTAAATATTCATTATTCACATATTCATTTATTGTATGGTCCCCAATGAGCGGAATTCCATGAAACTTGGCATGCATTAAGAGGGTGTCATAATGATCCTACACTTTAAATTGTGTGCAGTTTTGAACATGTCAGCCAAAGATACCTGCGATTGCAACACCTCGGGCCCTATTTTCGTGATGCAAACCTGGCACAAAGCATATTATTATCACAAAGCCAAGCGTATTCATATCGTACCCTCGAGTTTTTCGCCATGCCCACGCCACACCCCATTAGCCCCACACACACACTCACAAGCTAACACACCCACACACACACATATACACAAAGGCAAACACACACATGCACAGACTCATTTACATACATAAAAGTTGCAATAGGAGATGGAGACAAATTTATTTTTGTGGAGAGAATGTGCAGGACTGAGCGACGGCCATATTTTTTAACTTGTCTGATTTTACTGACTAGGGAGAGATAATGTGGAGGCAATGCAAAATAGTGTTGTTGATAATTTGTTGAAATGAAATGTGGAGACATTTTGGTTTGAAATGCTATTCCATATTTTATTTGATACTCATTATTATTGAAAAAATAATATGCTAGCCTAATAATTATTTTTGTACAAATATCAGTAGGCCTATTGGAAAGTAAACAAATGTAAATCGTACTTTGGTTTGAAAAAAATGTTTCTAGTTAAATCTTAGGGCTGTATATTGCACACTGGCGCCCAGAGCCCCGACCAGTGGGCTGCGGCTGAAGTGCCCTTGAGCAAGGCACCTGACACCTCACTGCTCCCCGAGTGCCGCCATTGTAGCAGGCAGCTCACTGCGCCGGGATTAGTGTGTGCTTCACCTCACTGTGTGTACACTGTGTGCTGTTTGTGTTTCACTAATTCACCAATTGGGTTAAATGCAGAGACCAAATTTCCCTCACGGGATCAAAAAAGTATATATACTTATACTTAATAAAAGGCTGTTTTTCCAGTCATATACTGTATCATTGAAGTTTTCTTAGAAAATATCTAGTGTTAAACATGTTAAAATATATCTTGTCTCGTTTCGTTCTCGTGAACCCAATATCATGTATCGTCTCACCCCTACTTAACTGTGTTGTCCATTTTGTACTTTTGGTAGTGCAGTGTGCCCAGGCATCTATGAAGCTTAAAAGAAATCGGTCACCAAACACCAGTAATAAAACTGCTGTGCTCTTCACTTTTGGAGTATTGCCCTAAAAGTTACTATAAACACTATACACTATTTCAATCACAGCCAAAACAAAACTAATGATACATGCTACATACAGTATGCATGGTAGACATATAAAATGCCGCACATTAATATTTGATGGAGATATTAATTACATGCAATTTATTTCAGGGAGCCTACAAATCAATGGGATACAACATTTAGCAAACTGATATTTACAAACCACTGAAAACTCACACAACTGCCAGACACATCTAAATACAGAAAGCCCTTGTCCATAAAAGCACAAATGCACAGACAAACAGACGTATGGGGCAGACATTGCACTATAATAATGATATATGACAAATGCATTTGTATAACACTGGCATCAAAGTATATGCCAACTGAACTATTCTATGTTGATAGTGAAAACATATTCATGGGCAACATTGCTGCAATAACTTCTTATTCCATATTTTTCTGCTCAGTTAAAAATAAAACGATTGTTATCATAATGAGCATCTCCAAATATCACATCTTACTATGGGGTAAACCATCTATTTTGCAGTTGTATGTGACAGTGAGGTTGACGTGATGTTTAAATAGATCCAAACACATCAAACACATCTTGCCTTATTAGAGCTCTGCTTAGTTGACAGAAAAGGTCAATAAAAGGACCTACTGGGAGTATGGGAGGGCTGCAGAAGAGGCCAGGGGGTTCCAGTGCACAGTAAGTCTTTCACAGACAGGCACAGAAAGGAGGTGGCTCCTATTAGAGAATGCATCATGGCAAACTGCATCTCTTCATCTCTAAAGCAACGAATAATCTTAAGATTACTACATTGTATTTATTGATATACTAAAATACTTGTCTTTGTATGTTTTGTCATTTTTAGATACTCCTAACAACTGTGAAATTTTCATCTTCTTTTGGGAGGAAAAGGTAAGGTACATCTGATTTACAGCACATCTGACTTATCTGAACAGCTAAACGATTAAAACAAGCTTGCTTTTACTGATTATTGCTATGACACAAGTGTAGCTCCTTTTACATTCTTATTTGTATAGACATATGCAATATTTGCAGACAGTGTCCATATGCCTACACCATTAATGACCTAATATCACTAGTTTTGACTCTAGTACCTTCATTGATATCTTACTGCCTAAAAAGCTTCGACAGGGAAATGGGTAAACTTGGAAAAGTTACATCATCATTAGAGTCAATTAAACCTGTGCCGCATGGTGGTCACTACAGTGGACAGCTATTCAAAAGCCATTTCCCTGTAAATGTATGGGTTGCAGTGGTGTAACTGCTTATCAGCCACTTCAGTAGACACTACTGCTTCACACCATAGCCTTCCTCCCAGTGGTACGATTGATTAAGCTACTTGCCATTGTGTGTGCATCCATGGTAAGCCGTTTTAACATTTAAAGTTATGGCAAGCCATCTGCAATTAGAATTATGCCTAGAAGCAATAAAACAGTAAACAATACAGATATTGATAATAAACTAAATATATGCCTGTGTTGAAGTATTTTGATTCCCAGCACTAGTAGGCATTTTAACAGCAACTATGCACAAAACATCGAGCAGCTTAATTAGCAATAATGTGCGATGATGTAGTTTGGAAGTTATCAGAACATACCGTTAAACAAAGTTTTCATATTACAACTTTGCTGATACTATTTCAAATAGATGCCAATTAGTGCATTAGCAAGTTTTTGTGTAAACTGTTGGTGTTGTTGCATAGCCTTTTGCTTGTGTGTAGTTGTTATTTGCTAGATTTTGACAAGAGCTTGTGATCGTATGGGCTCACACAAGCTGTCAAACACGGTCCACTAGCCTATGTGGTGAACCCCTATACTTTAAGCTTATATCTTGATGTGTTTATCAACACAAGTTATAGAACTAACTGTAAATGTATAGAATGTGGTGCTATCAGAGCAAGATGTTACAGATGGCAGATGGAAAAAAAAACGCCAGAGATTTAAGTGGCATCGAAATAAGGCACTGAAATCCATGTTGTTATTCGATGTCATTACTACAGTCTGCCGTACTGCCAACCCTAATCAACGTGTAAATTAGTATAATGGGGTATTGGATTAGATTTCAGGACAATAATGCAATAAATACATTGATTCCATTATTATTTAGATATCAAAGGACTATTGTGTATTGACTTTTTAAAGGTACTCTAAGCGATGCCACGCGTTTTTTAGTTTAAAACATTTTATGTCACTTACTGCAAACATCACCTAACAACCGCTAGCTGTCTGTGTCCTGAATACACTGTAAAAAAACGTGATCTCTGTGGACAGCCCAGGCTCCAAAAACGGCAACAAAGACAACCTAGGCAAACCTAGCCCATAAAAACATAACAAACTGTTCCAGCAAATCACAGACGAGATGTGCGTTTAGGAGAGTTTCAATTGCATGGGAGCAGCACGGGAGGGAGGGGGAGAAAGTAGAGAGCTAGCTTATCCAGCATCGCTTAGAACACCTTTAATGAAATGCAGTTTGAGTACCCTATATGTACATCGATAAGCTCCATATATGGAGGTCTGACAAACAACTGTGGTTTGTCCCCTAATGACTGTCAACCACTGTATTTACAGTACTGTTTCTGTACATGTCTGATTGCGCAAAGCATTTTATGTTGAAACTGTTTGCTCCTCATCTTTATGATTAATGCAGTAACCAGCAACCATGGGGGACGGTGATATGGCCACGTATGGCAAGGCTGCCATCTACCTTCGTAAGCCTGAGAAGGAGAGAATGGAGGCCCAAACCAAGCCCTTTGATGCAAAGACTGCTTGCTTTGTGGTTGATAAAGAGGAGTTGGACGTCAAGGGTACAATTAAAAAGAGCGAAGGCGGCAAAGTCGTTGTTGAAACGCTTGAAACCAAGGAGGTACTTTAGCAAGGCTGTTGAAATTGTTCTGATGTTAAAATTACATTTTCACAGAAAGTTTCTTGAATACATCTCTTTGTTAAAGCTGTTTTCTACTTTGGTTTTAGGAAAAGACAGTGAAGGAAGACGAAGTCTTCCCCTTGAATCCTCCTAAATACGACAAAATTGAGGACATGGCCATGATGACCCACCTCAACGAAGCCTCTGTCTTGTATAACCTCAAAGAGCGTTATGCAGCATGGATGATCTACGTAAGCATTACACTTTTAAACAAATTAAGAAATTAAAATGAATTTGAAAAGCTAAAAAAACTATCTTCTTTATTTCTTCATTCTAGACCTACTCTGGACTTTTTTGTGTCACTGTGAACCCCTACAAGTGGCTCCCAGTCTACGATGCAGAGGTGGTGAATGCCTACAGAGGCAAGAAGCGTGTGGAGGCCCCGCCCCACATCTTCTCTGTCTCTGACAACGCCTATCAGTTCATGCAACAAGGTATGCTTTCAGTTTTTAAATCCATTACTGAATAATACATTATATATTTGATTCATTTATGTAAAATGAACCATTCATGTCAATCTCTATTTTGCTCCACAGACAGGGAGAATCAGTCTGTCCTGATCACGTAAGTGTCCATGCATCCCTTAAAATGTTTACATTATTAAAAGGCTAAACCTTTACATTATAAAGGTTTAATTGTAATTGTGATTGCAATATCTTCTGTAAATACAGCGGAGAATCTGGTGCTGGCAAGACTGTAAACACCAAGCGTGTCATCCAGTACTTTGCAACAATTGCAGTGGCTGGTAAGAAGTCATCCGAGCCACCAGCCAGCAGTGGAAAAATTAAGGTATAGGACCACTTGCATATTTATAGGCTAATTATCACATAGCAACACAAACATGAACTTCAGTAACAATATATCTATTGACTTGCAGGGCTCTCTTGAAGACCAGATTATTGCCACAAACCCACTGCTGGAGGCTTATGGTAATGCCAAGACTGTGAGGAATGAGGAACTCTTCACGTTTTGTAAGTTTAGTCTTATTTTTTTTTTTAGATAGAATCAACTTCTTAGGGAGTTTCTTTTAACTCAAACTTATCATGCACTTTGTTTTATATCTATTAGTATCTCTTTTGAAAAACATCCTCCGACTTAAACCTCTACACTATCATTTTTTGCTTTTTGTTTTAGTAAAGGCTGTATTTATTGTTACCCTTAGGTCTATTACTGAATACCGGTATTTGAATATTTATTGAATACTTGAATATTTTCCTCATGGGTAACCTGCTTTGGTTAAAAGCATGAGCTAAATGAATACATGTTATGTCAAAATGTAATCTCAAACAGGGAAAATTAATCAGAATTCACTTTGGCACTTCTGGAAAACTGGCTAGTGCTGATATTGAGACATGTAAGTATAATTGTTCCAAGTAGAAATGTTCTTTTATTGCCTTGATTGTATCAAATGAAAATACATCCTTCCCTGCATAAAAAGACCTGTTGGAGAAGTCGAGAGTGACATTCCAGCGTCCTGATGAGAGAGGCTACCACATCTTCTTCCAGATGATGACCAACCACAAGCCTGAAATTATAGGTATATATAGTATACGTATAAACGTTCTAAAATCAATAAATATAATTCTGAATTTGTAAAATAATTTTTTAATCCCGACAGAAATGTCCCTCATCACTTCCAACCCCTATGACTTCCCAATGTGCAGTCAGGGTCAGATCGCTGTGGCGAGCATTGATGACAAAGAGGAGTTGGATGCCACAGATGTAAGTTTTCCAATGTGTTTTCCCCTCTTCGATTTCTTGAAGACAGCTTTAAAATAATCAAATAATTGATCATTCTAGGATGCCATTGACATCCTGGGTTTCACTGGAGAGGAGAAAAATGCCATTTACAAGTTCACTGGTGCTGTGCTCCATCATGGCAACATGAAATTCAAGCAGAAGCAGCGTGAAGAGCAGGCTGAGCCTGATGGCAATGAGGGTAGTAATACCACTCTACTCAGTCAGTTCTAGTGACAACTACAAGGTACTCTTATTTATTGAGGTAATTGTATTATGTTCATGTGTGCGACTGATTGTCAAGCAATAACGTTAACGATGCTACACCATGCACAACATTGTCATACCACCATGTTATTCATATTTATTCATGTTATAACATAATGTATATTCATGAATACTCATATTCTAAATGTCCTCTGGATTAAGAAATTATCCATCTTCATTTAAAGACAAACATTTACAAAACAATGATCACTCAGATACCTCAGATACCAGATACTCAGTTATGTTATGTGAGACATATAGCCTTTAACATATATACACATATAGCCTCCACCATTTGCGGAAATACACTCATTTTCCACCTCCCCTCGAGTTAAACAATTGAGTTTTACCTTTCACCAGTTCATCCAGCTGTTCTCTGAGTCTGACAGTAACACTTTTAGATCCAGCTCATTGAATCAGATTAGACCGTTATCTTATAGGAGAGATGCTAATGGCCTAATCTGATTCAATGAGCTGGAGCTAAAAGTGCTATTGTCAGACTCAGAGAACGGCTGGATGAACTGGGGAAAGGGAAAACTCAGTTGGCAAGATTTTTTTGATCATATTCACTGAAACCGACACTATGCTTCGACAGAACAACATAAATCAGCCGGTTTTAGAAAACAACCCGCACTTCTACCTCCACCTAGAGCAGGGATGCCAGGGTGAAATTGGACAGGGGGCCAGATTTTTTTCAAGTGAGACCTCAGGGGGCCGGATTACACTTTCGGACTGAAAATGCCAAACACTGACTCAACACATGGATAGGTAGGCTATTTGAAATTATTCATGAAGGCCTACACATCAAAAAGAAATTCCATTGGCACGAAAATAGCCTCACAATGAGGCCTACAATTACATAACCTAAAGCAGGAGACAATTACCCTCTAAAAACGTTTTCCTATCCATGCAAGTAGCCTACATTTATAAATTAGAAATGCAACAAAATAGACAAAAAAGTGTTACTTTGTATTATATTTATTGAAGGCTTGCACATGAAAACAAGTCAATTCATAATTAGACCAATTAAAAGAAGGCCAGGCCAAGTAGGCCTAAATGAGTCACAGAAAGTAAGCGCCAGAATAATGTAGTCCAACAATAGGCCATGTAATTGAATATCCAGTAGGAATTAGTAAAACAAAAAGGTTAAAAAGAAAAGTCAAATATGATCTATCTAAAAACATTAAATTGGCTCAACAACAGATGAGGCACATTAACTTTGCCAGTCATCACCAGTCAACTCATATTTCCATACACCCATAGCCTACAGTATGCCTATGGCATCAGTCAACCCCAACCCCTTTTATTCCCTACCACCCATATCACACTGGATTATGATAAATGACCAGCCTACTTCAGATACATTTTACTTGTCGAAGCCAGACACCTTTTAACTTTCACCAGCTTGTCCATATCGTGGGACAGTTTCTGGGCAGTGGCTATTAGTGGTGTGCGATACTGTAAAATCTGGTTTCGATCCGATACCAATTAAATATTGGGCCAGTATTGCCGATATCGATACCAATACTGATATTTGTGACTAAAAGCAGTTTATATACTTTTATATAGGGGAGAACAGTGTGTCATGATTTATGACATGAATAAAACATCAATATACTAAATTTGAATACATTTCTATGACTAATGATTTTTATGATTTCCACTGTTAATAGTTTACAAACATTTCAGCAACATAACATTGCAAAGCGGGCATGCAAAATGTGAAAGGAATGGTGTTTGCATGACTGTAGGCTAGCCCTTGGTGAAACAGGAACATTTTGAACAAATTAAGAGATATTGAAAGTGAACTAAAATTAAAGTATCGATCCCATCACGCTGGTATCGATCCGATACCAATACCAATGTTGGTATCGATACTATCGATATTTGGATCGATATGCCCACCCCTAGTGGCTATTTACAGAACATCATTCAGATGTCCATGCGTCAGGCGATTGCACACTTTCAATTTATTAATATTCATCACGGAAAAGGCCAGCTCACATAAATATGTTGTCCCAAACATACATCTACACAAGTATTTTTCCCTGCAAAGGCCGTGAGCATTGGGTACTGTGGTGGCAAGGATTGATCAAATGATTTGATTGCAACAGATCCGTAGTAGGCTAGGCTAATCCTTCAACGGTGCACAACACTGCAGTTTTATCGGTTCGGATCGCCTCTGGGACCTCGGAAGCGGAGAGCAAAAAAGTGCAAAGTCCTTTTCCAGTTCAGTAAAAACCATGAATTGATTGTCAAACTCATGCCTGAGTCCGGAAAGCAAGTTTGCGTAGACTACTTGTCCAGACTCTGATGATTAACAAGCTGAGACAGAGGAAGTGGGCTGCATTGCGCTTGGAGAGCTGTGTCTTCCATAACACCAGTTTACTTTGAAAAGCATGAACACTATCATACTCTGTGATGAGTTTGATAACATCTCAATAGCGACTAGTCTACCATCAGCACTACCGGCGCTGCTGCAGCTGAGGCGAGCAGCAGCAACAGACCAACTAACGGATTCCACCAAAAATTAAATAAAAATAAAATAAAAAAATATATTCTCCCCTTATCAACCGCGGGCCGGATGTGACATACAGACGGGTCCGGCCCGTGGGCCGTTACCCTGGCATCACTGACCTAGAGCCTGCAAAAATCCACAGCTCCCGGTTCTGGTCCAATCAGAGCAGGGCTGTGTGAGATCTGACTGTCAATCACAGTCTGGTGCATTCTGGTGCGCACTGACGAGCACAAACTCAATGAGGGGGTGCTCGGTGGTAGTGGGGGAGGGGCATGATGTAAACATTCAACATTTTGGCTAAGTCCCCTCAATCTGTCAGACTTGCCAACTGCAACACTATCTTGGACAAATGTTTTGATTTAGGGAGAGGAGATTGAGGTGGACAAACTTGTTTCATATGTTGTCCAAAATTTGAGTGTGGAGTATGAAATTGGTTGCTATAAATTTCAAACCACCAAAATGCTTCACTGTTGCACTTTGTTAAGGTGCTGACAAAGTCGCTTACCTCTTGGGCCTGAACTCCGCTGACATGCTGAAGGCTTTGTGCTTCCCAAGAGTAAAAGTTGGAAATGAGTATGTCACCAAGGGTCAGACTGTGACACAGGTATTATTTTGGTCACTAAAATGTTCACTTAAGATGACCAACCACTTGGCAGTATTTGGACAGAATTACCGTACTAGTAGTAAAATGACCTGAAAGGGTTTCCCAAGCAGAATCCTTTATGGTGACTTCAAGCAGAGGTGAACTTAGAAAGCCAATTAAGTATTACACATATTCAAAACTGCATTTAGAGAGGAAAAACTAATGCTCTAGATCATTTATTTATTCTGTCCAGATACAAAGTGCTAAATGCCAGTGTCATCCCTGACGGCCAGTTCATTGATAACAAGAAGGCTGCTGAGAAGCTCTTGGGATCCATT
Organism: Alosa alosa; assembly: GCF_017589495.1. Lineage (NCBI taxonomy): Eukaryota > Metazoa > Chordata > Actinopteri > Clupeiformes > Clupeidae > Alosa > Alosa alosa. The sequence continues at coordinate 18,814,724 of NC_063200.1, forward strand.
GATGTTGATCACACGCAATACATGTTTGGACACACAAAGGTTGATAGCAATCTATTATCTGTATCTCATGAGTACAAACTACAGAGCACAGCTTTTTCTGTGTCGAATAAATGCTTATATTTTCATTCATCCCTCAGGTGTTCTTCAAAGCTGGTCTCCTGGGTGACCTTGAGGAGATGCGAGATGAGAAACTGGCTAACCTAGTCACAATGACTCAGGCTCTCTGCCGTGCATTCCTGATGAGGAGGGAGTTTTCAAAGATGATGGAAAGGAGGTAAATTTGTATATCAAAAGAATGCAAAAGTCTGAAAGAATCCTATAGTATGAGTAGTAGGCCTATTAATTGTATAGTCCGCCCCGGTATCCCTCTCAATTGATTGTGCATTGCTTGTTTACAAAATGAAATGTATTTCCCAAAAAATATGTCTGAAAAGATCGTATTACACTTTCTACTAGGGATGTAACGGTATTGTCAATTTCACAATATCGCAATAACAAAAGTATCTCGATATTGTCATGGACATGTGACGGTATCAAACCATAGGTCTTCTGGACAAAAAACTGTTTTAGTTCGAGCTGATGATGGGATCTGTCCATTTTATCATGTTATGGTTAATGGTTATGGTATTTACCAGACGCTTTTGTCCAAAGCCACATAGAAATAACAACAATACAATACAATACAATAGAGTTTGAATTCACAGAGATGTTTTATGTATCAACCGAATGACTAAACGTGTCTATAAACGCATCATTAGCCTACTTTCTGTCTAATGTAGGCTATTGGTGTCGTAGTTCAAAGACGGAGTCAGACTGAAACATAGTAGCCAAAAAAAGGTAGAACTGTGAATCTAAGAGAATGGTAATCTGGTAGTAAATGTTTATTTTCTGAGTCTTAATTTGCCTTTTTTTTAACAAATATCACAATAAATATTTTACCATTGACTTGTTACCGAGGTATTGTATTGAGAGATTTATATTGTTACATCTCTGCAGTATTGCAATACATATCGTAACGTGGACTTGTTATCAGGGTATTATCGTATCGTAAGATTTTGATATGGTTACATCCCTACTTTCTACACAATTCATGTAATAATTCTACAACCTATATTTAAGGATACATTTCACCACCCTTCTTGTGTAGGGAGTCTGTCTACACTATCCAGTACAATATCCGCTCATTCATGAATGTCAAGACTTGGCCTTGGATGAAGGTTTACTACAAGATCAAGCCTCTGCTGAAGAGTGCTGAAACTGAGAAGGAGCTGTCCAACTTGAAGGAGAACTATGAAAAACTCAAAGAGGACTATGCAAAGGCAACAGCCAGGAAGAAGGATCTAGAGGAGAAAATGGTGTCTCTTGTGCAAGAGAGGAATGACCTGGCGCTGCAAGTGTATATTGTATAGTGTATATATGTAAGTGTATATTGTACCATTTCAATATTCACAATCATACAACTACCCAGTCTCAGCATTGTGTTTTCAATAGAAATCAGATGTCATGCTTTCATCTTATATTTACAATAGGGATCTGAGGGTCTCAATGATGCTGAGGAGAGGTGTGAGGGTCTCATCAAAAGTAAGATCCAGCTCGAGGCCAAGCTCAAAGAGACAACCGAGAGATTGGAGGATGAAGAGGAAATCAATGCTGAGCTGACTGCCAAGAAGAGGAAACTGGAGGATGAGTGCTCTGAGCTCAAGAAGGACATTGATGATCTGGAGCTGACCTTGGCCAAAGTGGAGAAGGAGAAACATGCCACCGAGAACAAGGTTGGCATTTATAAAAGGGCCGATCAATATAGTCTGTCGAAAATAAAGTATCTTATTTACACTTTTATCGAATGAGTTAGTTTGTGTCAAATCAGACAAAATCCAGGAAAATGGTATTAGCACCGACTCCGATTTTCCTCAAAGTTTGTCTACCCAATATTTAAGTTCCATAACTAAAACCTGTAAAATATTTTTGGTCAATTCTATTGCTTTCATAGTCTTTTTGCCTTTGATTGTTTACACTCTCTAAAAGGCCTTATCTTGGGGGCCGTGTTTGGACATTCATGTCTTAAAAAGTAATATTCCTAGCCTGACCAAACTTTGTAGAATGGAAGTCAGTATTTTCTCTAAAAACATAATCCTTTGTTAATGTTGTCCCAAAATGTGAAGTCTCCAAAACAAAAGACCATGACAATAATAAGGATAAAACAATGCATGTTTGTATTTTTGTGTCATTTTCATATAACTGAAATGAAATGGTATGTGGGGTAGCTAGTAGGACCATAAAAGTCTATGTGGAAATAGCTAAGTATATGGACATTTAGTGTGTAAAGTACCAATATTGTACCAAGTCCCATTCACAGAATAAATGCATGTATTTTGTATTCCCATTTGTATTTATTCTGCATTTATTCTGTGAATGGGACTTATTGGGAATGGGTACAATATTGGTACTTTACACATTAAATATCCATACACTTAACTATTTCCACATAGATTTTTATTGTCCTACTAGCTACCCCATATACCATTTCAGTTGCTTGAAAATGACACAAAAATACAAACACGCCTTGTTTTATCCTTATTATCGTCATGGCCATTTGATGTGTAGACTTCAAATTGTTGGAAAACATTTAAAAAATGGATATATTTGAAGAGGAAATTGTGATTAATACCAAATGAAAAAAACAAAACGTTTTCTAATACCCTCAATATCATACTTAATGCACATTTTCCCGAAATCTAGGGCCCTTTCGAAGGCCAGGAGACATTTAGTACAGACTTTAAATTGTTTACACATGCTTTTTATGAGTTTAAAAAGTTAAGGAGACTAGGGAAAATATTTGTCAAGACATTAATGCCCAAACATGGCACGTGTTTTTCAAATGAAAAATGAAAGAATTTCAAGGTCTGAAAAAGATATGAAGACAAGATTTGCACAGAAATATTTCACAGGCCTTGGTTTTAGGACCCAGTCATGAAATAAACAAGGTTTAAACAAAATCTGAGACGGTGCAGCAACAACCTTATCTGATTTGACACGGAATGACTCGAATGTAAAACTTTCTATGTGCAGGTCAAGAACTTAACTGAAGACATGGCCTCTCAGGATGAGTCCCTTGCTAAGCTGACAAAGGAGAAGAAAGCCCTCCAAGAGGCCCACCAGCAGACTCTTGATGATCTTCAAGCAGAGGAAGACAAAGTCAACACTCTGACCAAATCCAAGACTAAGCTTGAACAGCAAGTGGATGATGTAAGTACAAAAATCAACATGTGACAACCTTATTCCACTGAAATTTGACCATTTACCACATACTCACCTCACACTTCAAATTGGCAGCTTGAGGGTTCCCTGGAGCAAGAAAAGAAGCTCCGTATGGACCTTGAGAGAGCCAAGCGAAAGCTTGAGGGTGACCTGAAGCTGGCCCAGGAGACCATCATGGATCTGGAGAATGACAAGCAGCAGTCTGATGAGAAGATAAAGAAGTAAAGGCATTATTTATTACAAAATATCACTGTTGAATTCCCATGTGTGCAGCCAAATTTAGAAGTTATTTTTCCTTTTCTTCAATCCTTTTTTAATCAGGAAGGACTTCGAAACAAGTCAACTTCTTAGTAAGATTGAAGATGAACAATCACTTGGTGCTCAGCTGCAGAAAAAGATCAAGGAGCTTCAGGTTTAATTATTCTCCACCAACTCAATTTCTGAGCGTTTTCGCAGTTTTCTGTCTTACTAATATAATACAATATTTTGTTTTCAATAGGCACGCATTGAGGAACTGGAGGAAGAGATTGAGTCTGAGCGTGCAGCTCGTGCCAAGGTTGAGAAGCAGAGAGCTGATCTCTCCAGGGAACTTAAAGAGATTAGTGAAAGGCTTGAGGAAGCTGGTGGTGCCACTGCTGTTCAAATTGAGATCAACAAGAAGCGTGAGGCTGAGTTCCAGAAGTTGCGTTGTGACCTTGAAGAGTCCACCCTGCAGCACGAAGCCACTGCGTCAGCTCTCCGCAAGAAGCAGGCCGACAGTGTGGCTGAGCTGGAAGAGCAGATTGACAACCTCCAGCGTGTCAAGCAGAAGCTTGAGAAGGAGAAGAGTGAATACAAGATGGAGATTGATGATCTCTCCAGTAATATGGAGGCTGTTGCTAAATCTAAGGTTGGTGAGATGTTTACCCACATGCTATCTTGTAAACAAATCAACTTACAATAATTTCATTAACTTTTTGCTACAAACGAGTTTATGATATCATAAACAGGGAAATCTGGAGAAGATGTGCCGTACCCTTGAAGACCAACTCAGTGAAACCAAGGCCAAGAGTGATGAGGCTGCCCGTCAGGTCAATGACCTCAGTGGTCAGAGAGCAAGACTTCAGACTGAAAATGGTGAGCTTGGCCGCCAGGTTGAAGAGAAAGATGCTCTTGTGTCTCAGCTGACCAGAAGCAAGCAGGCCTTCACTCAGCAAGTTGAGGAGCTGAAGAGACTGAATGAAGAGGAAGTCAAGGTACTGAAACCTAGGCATGAAATTAAGAAATTGGATTACATAAATCACATTTGAGGAAATGCTTTCATAAACACTCTTACTTGTTCACAAACAGGCCAAGAATGCCCTGGCCCATGCTGTTCAGTCTGCTCGTCACGACTGCGACCTTCTAAGGGAGCAGTTTGAGGAAGAGCAGGAAGCAAAGGCTGAGCTTCAACGTGGCATGTCCAAGGCCAACAGCGAGGTTGCTCAGTGGAGGACCAAGTACAAAACTGATGCCATCCAGCGCACTGAGGAGCTTGAGGAGTCCAAGTATGTGCTAAAGATGCAAAAACATAATTTGGATATGGATTTTCTCCATTAAACCATAACCTTCTATTTTCTTTCTATTTTCTAAAAACCATCATGTTTTCTTACTTAAATGTGGTCCTTTTTCCTTCAGAAAAAAGCTTGCCCAGCGTCTCCAGGAAGCTGAGGAGCAAATTGAGGCTGTCAACTCAAAATGTGCCTCTCTGGATAAGACCAAGCAGAGACTCCAGGGTGAGGTTGAGGACCTCATGATTGATGTGGAGAGAGCCAATGCTGTAGCTGCCATACTATACAGTTAATATGTAGTATGACACATATTTTGTTCTTCCATGTTATTTTATTAGGATGCCCAACTGCACCTTGATGATGCTGTCAGAGGACAAGAAGACATGAAGGAGCAGGTTGCCGTGGTGGAGCGGAGGAACAACCTGATGGTGGCTGAGATTGAGGAACTCAGAGTTGCTCTGGAGCAGACAGAGAGAGGCCGCAAAGTGGCTGAACAGGAGCTGGTTGATGCCAGTGAGCGTGTTGGCCTTCTACACTCTCAGGTAGAGAGAAGGGTGTTCAAAAATGAATGGATTCAACATGTACACCTTTCAGTTTATAATTGACATGATCTGGTTTGTGAATTTTAGAACACAAGTCTGATTAACACCAAGAAGAAGCTTGAGGCTGACTTGGTTCAGGTCCAAGGTGAGGTTGATGATATTGTCCAGGAAGCTAAAAATGCTGAGGACAAGGCCAAGAAAGCCATCACTGATGTAAGCGATGTTTTGTTTTGAACTTTAGTACTGTATATGATGAGCTAAATACTGTACTGTATGTAGCTTGTGTGATCTAAAATACAATGTCCCATTATTCAGGCTGCCATGATGGCAGAGGAGTTGAAGAAAGGGAAGGACACCAGTTCTCATCTGGAGAGGATGAAGAAGAACCTGGAGATCACTGTGAAGGATCTGCAGCACCGCCTGGATGAGGCTGAGAATCTGGCCATGAAGGGTGGTAAGAAACAACTCCAGAAACTGGAGTCCAGGGTGAGTGGCTAAACTTGGGTGAGATGAAAATTGTTCAGAATATAATGAATAAAATGAAGACCTTGTCTGAAATGAAAATTTTGCTCATCTAAAGGTTCGTGAGCTGGAAAGTGAGGTTGAGAATGAACAAAGACGTGGTGTTGATGCTGTCAAGGGAGTCCGCAAATATGAGAGGAGAGTGAAGGAGCTCACCTACCAGGTACAAAGTTTCTTCAACCACTATTGAACAGCACTTGAGGAGGACAGCAATTGACAGATTGTTTTTCTTTTCAGACTGAGGAGGACAAGAAAAATGTCCACAGACTGCAGGACCTGGTAGACAAGCTGCAGCTGAAGGTCAAAGCCTACAAGAGGCAGGCTGAGGAAGCTGTAAGTAGTTTCTTGTGTTGCCTATATGGTCAAATATCTTGCTTTTTGTATTAATAAAAATTATAGTTTAATTTGAAAACACTGGACCAAAAAGTAGTGTATAAAAGACTAATATATTTTCGTCTGCTATCACCTAGACCAGTGGTCCCCAAACTTTTTCTTCCGAGGGCCAGCTCACTATGCCTGGCTCTAAGAGAGGGCCAGAGACTCGGAGTATATCAGTAACCATAAATAGCTTAGTGCTGTGAACAACAACAGTCTACTGATGCAGTGAGCATAGGCCTCTTACAGGGGCGCCGCTAGGGTTGTATTCCATAGTACGCACCATACGTATTTTTTTAAAATAAGCCTACAGAGGTAAGCAAACAATTCAACATTTTAAACATGTGTAGACCGTGACCGTAGAGGACAATCTCTCACTGCTGTCAGTGTCAGCATCACTGCTAAGAACAGTAGGCCTAAGTCTTTTAACGTTACGGTTAAACGCCTGAAAAATATTTAGCTGCTGCTGTTGTTTTCTTTTCATGACTGAATGATTTAGCCTATGAATGAATGGAACGTTGTGTTTTTAAGCGCCAGAATTGACCCATCCAAAGCCACGCCCGAAAACCGCCACAGGTCAATCGTTATCATGTCATGACAATGCTACGTTTTCATATTTTATAGTCTATGGTTTCTTTCCATGCACACCATATTCCGGTTTTATTTGGAATAATGCCAATATTCAGATTGCACGTGAGTCGATAAATATAGGCTAGTTGTCACACCAGTTTTTTTTTTTATTGTTGTAGGCTAATATTGAATGATTTCACAAATAAAGCCTTGAATAAATTGTACGCACAGTGCGTACAGGATTACGCCTGCCGGCGCCACTGGCCTCTTACATTGTTTGCAGGTAGGTTCATTCCGTTTTCGATGGCAAACGCGAAACAGTGCCAAAACAACCACCAGTGGACAAAAAGAGTATTACATGTGTATTGTTAGACTCGCCATAGCGAATGAATGGGGGAAATTATGGAGGTTATAGTTTGACCATGTCGTACTCCCGTGCGGGCCAAATGCTATATACCACAGACATGTTTTGGGGGGCCACCCAAAATGAGGTGGCGGGCTGTATCCGGCCCGTGGGCCGTAGTTTGGGGACCACTGATCTAGACCCTAAATAAATCTTCAAAGACACAAAAAGTGATTGGTTTGCATCAAATCAGAAGCCTCTTCACTCATCAAAAATATGTGCTCATTATTAGGAGGAGCAATCCAACTCCCACCTGTCTAAGTTCAGGAAGGTTCAGCATGAGCTGGAGGAGGCTGAGGAGCGTGCTGACATTGCTGAATCCCAGGTCAACAAGATGAGAGCAAAGAGCCGTGATTCTGGAAAGGTAAATATAATTTATCATATTTCAGTGTATTTTAAGCCATCATATATTCATAGTCAATTTCATTTCTTAATTTCTCTTTCTTAGGGCAAGGAGGCTGCAGAGTAAATCCTGTGAAATCTTCTATCTAGTCACTCATCTAGATTAATATCCTGATTATTGTGGCTCTTCTGTAACTACAACATAATAAAAGTCTCTTCAGAATATATAAGTATATTGTTTTTAATCACAATCAGAAATAATTGTGATCAGAATTTGTAACATGTTTTGACCTCCCTATTTGCCTTTAAAATCACAAGATTTCCTGGTCTGTTAGGCTAAAACCAAATTGTTTGCCAATAACGAAAGATGCTTTCTAGCTATCAGAAAGGAACACAAAACCTTTACATTTTGCCGTATTCGACACTGCTCTTTCTTTATCATGAGGGTTTATCTAAACTTAATAACTCAAACATAGAAGCAGCTCACACACAAATTAGCACTGAACACATAAAAAAAAATCAACACACATAACAAATAATGTCAGTACATTTCACTCAGGACCTTGTCATGCCATGGACTGCACAAACTGTACAAATGCACAAACAAATACACAAATGCACAAACTTGGACCTGGTTTCTTTTAAGGTTTCCTGATCTATTAACTCCAAAATAATTCTGTTTTAGCAGCTCTGGACAGAGCCTAGGACAAAGCCCGATTGTAGTTCATATCACATGATGCCACAAAATATACACAGACTAAAATTAGCTGGGTTAATGGATAATTCACAGTGTACACATGGCACATGGCGCTTTACAGAGTGTTAAAACATTCAGAGAAAGCCCATGAGTAACAGGGGCGAGGAAAAACACCCTAGAATCGGAGATACATATAGGAAGAAACCTCGAGCAGATCCATGACTCAAGGGCCTGACCCATCTGCCAAGGGTCAGTTACAGGGCAGTAAGGTCTATGTATGTATGTATGTATACATACATAGACCTTTGGCATGTTATAAATGAAAGGTTAGTTAGGTGTAGAGAATAGAACATGGTGTTTAAAGCCACCTGAGGTATATGTTACAGTACAAAGAGGTAGGATGGTTACATATCCAGTATGATAATGCATGAATCCTATTTAGTGTCAGAAAGTTCAAATAGTCCAGTGGAGGGAATGAATTGTCCATAAGGATTAGGAGTTGTCGTAGGGCAAGTGGTGGGTCACTAGGCTGCGAGGGCCAGGAGTCAGAGCAAGGGGACAGCAACGGTAAGGCAGTCATAGGGATGGGACTTCAGGTGCGATGAGGGCCAAACACAAGGATGGCTGATGACTGGTAATGGTTTACCTCACAAGTGTGGTAAGGGGAAAGAAAAAGATATAGAGTGGGTTAGTATTATTATAAGTCATGGTGGTTAGTATTAATAAGTATATCAATGGTACTATATAGTGTTATACTATAGAGAGAAAAGGCAAGAGAGAGAGAGTTGAGAGAGGGGGAGAAGAGGGAGTTGAACGACAAGACAGAGAGAAGAGGTAGGAGGGAGAGTTGAGAGAGAGAGAGGGAGGGGGAACGAAGAGGGTTTGTACGACGTGACACATGACAAGTCCATGACAGCGCTATGCTATAGCAGGATAACTAAGGCATGGTGAGGGGTAGTCAGCATCAGTGCAGGTATGGTCAGTGACCACCATTTGTATGTTAGAACTAATATTTTGAAGTCAATGCGACTTTTAACAGGTAGCCAGTGTAAAGATGCTAGGATGGGGGAAATATGTTCATATTTTTTTAGTCCTGGTGAATGTGCGAGCAGCTGCATTTTGTATACACTGTAAGCTCTTTAGACAGGTGTTATTGCAGCCAGTGTATAGAGCATTGCAATAGTTTATCCTTGAAGTGACAAAAGCGTGGATTAATGTTGCAGCGTCTAGTAAGGATAAGGACTTCCTTATCTTTGAAACGTTCCTTAAGTGGTAAAATGAAGTTTTGGTGATCTTTTTTATGTGATTATTTAGTGAAAGTTGAGAAACCAGTGAAGAGTCTAGGAAGGTGGTATGATGCAAGCATCAGTGATAAGTCACAGGTTGAAGACTTGAGACAGGACACTAGGCAAGGTATTGCAAAAATTGACAAGTCAGGGCTGCCAGGTAAGCTTAAGTTGTGGTGTCTGCAGTTTGGTTTATTGCCTCGGGTAATGTGGCCATTGACAGTTTATGAAGTTCCTCTGTCAAAGGTAGAAACAGGGATGGATTACTGCGCGGGCCTACCGGGCCCAGGCCCAGGGGCCCAAGGGGTCAGGGGGCCCTGAAGCCCAAGCCTTTGCATGGAATCATTGCCTCAATATCAACAAATCAGGATGTAGGCTATGAATCTGATTGAATTTAGTATTGGCTATCCCCAAAATGCACCAGAATACAGGAAATCACATCAAACAAATTGTCATGAGCCCTCTCACTCCACCGGGTTACCACCTTAATTGGTTTCCACTATCTTCCACTCTGCTCACCACTCTCTCTACTCAGCCTAACTAGCTCCACCTGTCCCTGCTCTGCTCTGCTCTAATTACTCTGCCAGCTGCGCTGCATTACCCACTAACCTCTCCCAGTATTTAAAGCCCTGTCTTTCAGCTCTCCTTTGTCAGATCGTCTGCAAAGCTCACACCCGGAACCTGTTTGCTCGCGCTTCTGGCTCACTCTTGTTTTGTGACCCTGGACCTGCCTGAATCTTGGATACTCTTCTGCCCCAGAGAACCAGACCTGCTTTCTGCCGTAACGACTCCTGACTACTCTTCGATCCCGGTAACTCTGACCAGCCTTCTGCCTTGCTACTACGAATTTGGATCTCCCTTGAACTGTACTTCTGCCTTGTTTCATCCGCCCCGTTGTGTCTGTGTTCCCCCCCAGGACTTCCGGACCACCCACCACCGTCGTCATAGGACGCATCGCTGCCACTGGGGGGCACACAGACCCAGCGCATTGGACGGAATCCCGGTTATTCCCAGTAACCCCTGGAGCCTTCACTCACTCCCTACTTCCCTTTTCCCTTAAGTTTAATAAACTTTCTGGTGTGACGCAATTGTGGTCCTCTGGTCGTCTGTCTGAACCGTGACAGTACGATCTGACCATCATGGACTCAGCGCACACTTCCCCCGACATGGAAACCGACGAACCTGAGCAACCCACCGCCATGCAACGCCTGGAACACACTGAGAGAGGGCTAGCCCGCATGAGCGGCGACATCACCTCCCTGCTTCAGGTCGGCCACCAACAGCATCAGCAGTTCCAGCAGCACCAGCAGCAGTTCCAGCAGCAACAACAACTCGCCATGATCATCCAACTCCTCACCAACCTTACCCCAGCCACTCCGCCCACCGGCCCAGTTCCAGGCAGTCTGCCCACCAGCCCTGCCCCCGAGTTACCTGCCCCGGTCATTGCAGCCGCTGCTCCGGAACCCAAGATTGGAAACCCCGAGCGGTTCAACGGCGATTCAACCCAGGTCCGGCCATTCCTGACTAGCTGCCGACTTCAGTTCTCCTTGCAGCCAAGGACCTTCGCCACGGAAGGGGCCAAAGTTGGGTATGCCATCACTCACCTGGCGGGCGAGCTCGACTCTGGGGAACAGCAGAGTTCGAACGTCAAACCCCCGCATGTGCAACCTTCGACCTGTTTGCTGAGGAGATGCTGAAGGTGTTTGACCTGGATTCACCAACCGCAGAGGCGTCTCGTGAACTGTTCAGTATTCGACAAGGCAGACGTACAGTCGCAGACCATTCCATCGACTTCCGAACCCTGGCAAGACGAAGTTCTTGGAACACACCATCGTTGGTGGACGCGTTCTTCCATAGCTTGGCCAACTATATCAAGGACGAGTTGGTCTCCCATGAACTGCCTTCCACTCTTGATGAAGCCATCGCACTGACTGTCCGGATCGACAGAAGGATACAGACCCGTCGTCGTGAGAGGGGGCGCCAAGGTCCACCAACTACCGGCATTCGGAGAGATCCGACTGGGCTCCTGTCATCTACTGCCACTCACCCAAGTCAGCTTGACCAGTCTGAGCCCATGGAGATTGGGCGAGCCTCTCTCACTCCTGCAGAGCGCCAGCGCCGCTTCACCTCAAACCTCTGCCTCTATTGTGGAGGTGATGGACATCGTGTGGTAACCTGCCCTTTTAAAGGCCGAAGCTCACCGGGCATAGGGAGAGTCCGGTTGAGCTCAATGACCATCCAGTCCTCCGACCGCAAACCCCTGCTGCAGGTTCACCTCCGCCTCTCTGACTCAACTCACACCCTGGCTGCTCTGGTGGATTCTGGCGCCGAAGCCAACATAATGGACATCAAGCTGGCACGCCAACTGGGACTGGAGAACCACCGTTTGACACCTCCTATTCCTGCCCGGGCACTGGACGGACACTTACTCGGATCGGTCACTCATGTCACGGCCCCGGTCTCGATGGGTCTGTCCGGAAACCATCAAGAAACTATCCAGTTTCACCTGCTCCCTTCTCCAGGCCAACCCCTCATCCTGGGTTACCCATGGCTCCGCCGGCACAACCCTCAGCTCGACTGGGTGACCGGGGTGATCAGGGAGTGGGGAGAGGACTGCCACCGAACCTGCCTGCTTGCTGCCAAGACTACCCCTCGGCCAGTACCCACTAACTCCGCTCCTGACCTCTCCAATGTCCCAGAATGCTACCATGGTCTCAGAGAAGTGTTTAACAAAGCAAGAGCCACATCTCTGCCCCCTCACCGACCGTACGACTGTGCCATCGACCTCCTCCCTGGAACGGCCCCTCCAAAGGGCCGTCTTTATTCGTTGTCTGCTCCTGAAAGAAAGTCCATGGAGGACTACATCAACGACTCTCTGTCCGCAGGATTAATCCGTCCATCTTCATCTCCTGCTGGTGCTGGCTTCTTCTTTGTGGGGAAGAAGGACGGATCTCTTCGCCCCTGCATCGACTACAGGGGACTCAACGACATCACAGTGAAGAACCGTTACCCTCTGCCTCTGCTCACCTCTGCCTTTGAGTTGCTCCAGGGAGCCACTGTTTTTACCAAGTTGGATCTCAGAAACGCTTACCACCTAGTGCGGATCCGGGAGGGAGATGAATGGAAAACCGCATTCAATACACCAACAGGCCACTACGAGTATCTGGTTATGCCTTTTGGCCTCACCAATGCTCCTGCTGTGTTCCAGGCTCTAGTGAATGATGTGCTGCGGGACATGTTAAACAAGTTTGTCTTCGTTTACCTGGATGACATCTTAATCTACTCCAGAAACCTGTCTGAACACACCCGCCATGTCCAGCAAGTCCTTCATCGTCTCCTGGAGAATTCCCTCTACGCCAAGGCAGAGAAATGTGAGTTTCACGTCAAGACAGTGGCCTTCCTGGGGTACATAGTGGCAGAGGGAAGTATCCAGATGGATCCTGCCAAAATATCAGCAGTCACTTCATGGCCAGTTCCGGAGAACAGAAAGAAGCTGCAACAGTTTCTGGGGTTTGCTAACTTCTATAGAAAGTTTATCCGGAACTACAGTACCATTGCTGCCCCTCTCACTGCTCTAACCAGCATCAAGCAACCCTTCACCTGGACCCCAGCAGCTGACAAAGCCTTCAGTACCCTCAAGGTAAGGTTCACCTCCGCTCCCATCCTCCAGATGCCTGATGTGGACCGGCAATTCATTGTGGAGGTGGACGCCTCGGATGTGGGAGTTGGTGCTGTGATTTCTCAGTGGGCTGCGGAGGATAGGAAGCTCCATCCCTGTGCCTTTTTCTCACGTCGGTTGTCCCCCTCTGAGTGCAATTACGACATAGGGAACCGAGAGCTGCTGGCTGTGAAGCTTGCCTTGGAGGAGTGGCGTCACTGGCTGGAGGGGTCCACCATTCCATTTCTCGTTTGGACCGATCATAAGAACTTGGAGTACATCCGCACGGCCAAACGGTTGAACTCCAGGCAGTCCCGCTGGGCCCTGTTCTTCACCAGGTTTAATTTCACTCTGTCATACCGGCCTGGATCACGCAACACCAAGCCAGACGCCCTCTCCCGTCAATTCCAGAAGGATGACACCCCCTCCAAGGATCCTGTGTCAATTCTGCCAAGTCCCTGCATCGTAGCAGCTCTGACCTGGGCTGTTGAGGAACAGGTGCTGGAAGCTCTCCGTAACCAGCCAGGTCCCAGCGCTTGCCCAGCTGACCGCCTTTTTGTCCCCGAAAACCTGAGGTCCCAGGTCATTCAGTGGGGACATGACTCCCGCCTAGCTTGTCACCCTGGCTCCACCCGCACTTACAACCTGCTCGCCCAGAGGTTCTGGTGGCCCTCTCTGAGAAGGGATGTACGGGAATTGGCCCAAGCCTGCCCCATCTGCAACCAACACAAGTCGCCCTGCCAGCCCCCAGCCGGATTGCTGCAGCCCCTGCCTGTGCCCAGACGCCCCTGGTCTCACATCGCCCTTGACTTTGTCACGGGCTGCCCCTTCAAGTGGCATGACCGTCATTCTCACCATAGTTGACCGATTCAGCAAGATGGCACACTTCGTTCCCCTCCCCAAGCTCCCAACCGCCAAGGAGACCGCCCAGGTGGTCCTGGAACACGTCTTCCGGATCCACGGACTGCCAAAGGATGTAGTTTCTGACCGTGGCCCACAATTCTCCTCCGCCTTTTGGAAGGAGTTCTGTCACCTGCTGGGAGCCACAGTCAGTCTGACTTCCGGATTCCATCCCCAATCCAATGGGCAGTCAGAGCGGGCAAATCAGGAGCTCGAGAAGGCACTGCGATGCATGACCTCACGCAACCCCCACTCCTGGTCGCAGCAATTGACATGGGTAGAGTACGCACACAATTCTCTGACCTGCTCTGCCATCGGTATGTCCCCCTTCCAATGTGTTTATGGATACCAGCCTCCTCTATTTGCCAGCCAGGAAGGGAGGTTACTTGCCCATCTGCACTTGCTTTTGCCCGTCGATGTCGCCGCCGCACCTGGTCACAAGCCCGAGCCACACTCCTCAGATCCGTTGCCAGCTACACTACCGGGGCCAACCGTCGGAGAATTCCTGCTCCCACCTACCATGTTGGTCAAAGGGTGTGGTTGTCATCGAAGAACCTGCCACTCAGGGTGGAGTCGCAAAAGCTGGCACCTCGGTTCCTTGGCCCATTCCCTATCGTAAGAGTGATTAGCCCAACTGCTGTCCGGCTCCAACTGCCTAATTCCATGAGGGTGCACCCCACTTTCCATGTGTCTAAGATTAAGCCCATTCATGAGAGTCCGCTGGTCCCTGCTGCGCCTTGTCCTCCTCCTCCACGGCTCGTCGATGGTGGTCTGGTTTACACCGTCCGCCGCCTGCTTCGGTCCAGACGGAGGGGTAGGGGCCTTCAGTACCTCATTGACTGGGAGGGCTATGGACCTGAGGAAAGGACCTGGGTGCCAGCTAGTCGGATTGTGGATAGGACTCTCATCACCTTTCCACCAACGGCATCCTGATCAACCTGCAATCCGTAGGGGCCGCCCCAGAGGGGTCCCTAACCGTCCTGCCCGCCCAGCTTCCCGTCCTGTGCCTGACCCTGTCTCGGGACCTGTCCCATCTCCCGACCACGACCCTCCGGCTTCCTCCGAGGATGAGGACGTTCACTCGGACCGTTCGGAGGAGTTCTAGCCCTCCTCCGGCTCCCCTCCTCCCGCCCGGCGTGGTGTTGCTCTTGGGACTTCTGGGGCCGTCCCTTGGGGGTTCTGTCATGAGCCCTCTCACTCCACCGGGTTACCACCTTAATTGGTTTCCACTATCTTCCACTCTGCTCACCACTCTCTCTACTCAGCCTAACTAGCTCCACCTGTCCCTGCTCTGCTCTGCTCTAATTACTCTGCCAGCTGCGCTGCATTACCCACTAACCTCTCCCAGTATTTAAAGCCCTGTCTTTCAGCTCTCCTTTGTCAGATCGTCTGCAAAGCTCACACCCGGAACCTGTTTGCTCGCGCTTCTGGCTCACTCTTGTTTTGTGACCCTGGACCTGCCTGAATCTTGGATACTCTTCTGCCCCAGAGAACCAGACCTGCTTTTTGCCCCTAACGACTCCTGACTACTCTTTGATCCCGGTAACTCTGACCAGCCTTCTGCCTTGCTACTACGAGTTTGGATCTCCCTTGAACTGTACTTCTGCCTTGTTTCATCCGCCCCGTTGTGTCTGTGTTCCCCCCCAGGACTTCCGGACCACCCACCACCGTCGTCATAGGACGACATCGCTGCCACTGGGGGCACACAGACCCAGCGCATTGGACGGAATCCCGGTTATTCCCAGTAACCCCTGGAGCCTTCACTCACTCCCTACTTCCCTTTTCCCTTAAGTTTAATAAACTTTCTGGTGTGACGCAATTGTGGTCCTCTGGTCGTCTGTCTGAACCGTGACACAAATTAAACATTTTCTGGGGGAGGACCCCCAACACCCCCCCCTACCACATATACGACAATAAGTTCATAATCCGCCCCTGGGTAGAAAGGATGGAAAAAATGATCAACTCCTTTGGCAGATAACTGGTTGCTTTAGAAATGTTAAAGAGGACTAATTTATCGCAAAGCTGCATTATATAGGGTCAGGCTGGCAAAGAAATTCCCTAAGACAGGTGCTTGGAGATGACATCACAGAGATGACTTCCCATTGGTGGCAAGTTCCTGCAGCCCTACATGAGTCTTATCCTCAGCTTATAATAACTAACTTTTAGAGACAGTCCCCTCTAACAAAGTTGCATTATATTGAAATCTACAATTGCTCATTATGAATTATACAACAGTTAGGTCCGGTCGAGCTATTTATTAATTTCTGATTGGACAAGAGTCATTACGAGTGGCGATATCCCAGCATAATACCACTCAATACTTTTAACTGCTAGTAATTACTCTGCATAATATTGCATTGAATTACCAACACAAATAAAGATTTCATAACGTCACCTTGGAGTGACTAAAACACAAAGTAGGTGGCTGGCAGATAGGTGGTAAATGAGCTCAGACTTATTTTTTGGTCACAAAACCTGGGTTTTTAGATTTAATAGTGATTGTTTCACGCTACATTTTACAAAATATAAGGGCACAAACCCTGAACTTATTTAATACAGAACTACTGCCGTTTTAGAGTTAGCTCCGCCATTTTTACATTTTTTCAAGTTCACTTTCAAGCAACGTCTCTCGAATGGTGTCACATTGCTTGGCAATGGTAAACAAAAAGGCTAAATTAGAACTATTTGTGTGGGTGGAGGATGAACAAACAAAAAATTAAATAAACAATAGAAAACACAATTTTGTATCTTAAAACTAAATTAGTTGGTAATGGAACTGTTGTATAAAAGTACCTATGGCCGAATTACAGCCGTGACGATATCCTTTACCATCCCCACTCCCACTTGTGTCATATTGCTTAAATATTATTATTAGGCCTATACACCAACATTTCTATATAGACATACTGTACAACTGTATACATTGTTATTAACTAGTTTAAGGATTGATTTAGCAGGGGGGTTGAAGACATTTGTAAGGCACTACATATCAGTGGGACTCATCCAAATGGGTCGAAGGACAGTGCCCCACCAAAATATTTATCCACTTGTAAAATAGATGTCAATCAGGTTTTATTTGTTAATGTGGGTACATTCGGAAAGATCTTCAAGACTCAGCTAAACTTAGCAGACCTATTCCTTGGCTCAAGAACCACTGTCAGCTGCTCATTAGGGGCTGAGCCCCTCTAAAGGTCTGATCCTAGAACTGCCCCTGCAGTGCATGCATGTGTGCTGTCAGAGCCTGAAAAGCAAAGAAAACAGAAACCGCTCTGCATGAACAGATAGCCTATATCAGGGGTCTCCAACCTTTTTGGGAATGAGGGCTACCTGGAGAACCCGAAATCATATGGAGGGCTACTCATTTTTTGCGAGGGTAATCCTCCTAAATAATAGGCCTATGTGATTTTTACAATTAAATTATCAATATTATGAAGACCAGTGTTTCTCAGTGTGGTCCGGGGACCACTGCTGGTCCGCAAGCTATCCCAAGCGGTCCACGAGCAGACTTGGTAAAATATAATAGATGAGTTTTTTGCAATATTGAACCAACTTGAATGTAAACCCAAACAATTCTGTAACACTACCTATGTAAGCTACTCCATTTTAAATCATATGAATGCTCTGACACAATAAGCAAGATGCAAAGACGGTAAGCAAGGTGGTTCAGTGAGTAGGCCTACTGTGTAATATACAGGTGCTGGTCATATAATTAGAATATCATGAAAAAGTTGATTTATTTCAGTAATTCCATTCAAAAAGTGCAACTTGTATAATGTCTACATTCATTCCACACAGACTGATATATTTCAAGTGTTTATTTCTTTTAATTTTGATGATTATAACTGAAAACTAATGAAAACCCCAAATTCAGTATCTCAGAAAATTAGAATATTGTGAAAAGGTTCAATATTGAAGACACCTGGTGCCACACTCTAATCAGCTAATTAACTCAAAACACCTGCAAAGGCCTTTAAATGGTCTCTCAGTCTAGTTCTGTAGGCTACACGGGGAAGACTGCTGACTTGACAGTTGGCCAAAAGACGACCATTGACACCTTGCACAAGGAGGGTAAGACACAAAAGGTCATTGCTAAAGAGGCTGGCTGTTCACAGAGCTCTGTGTCCAAGCACATTAATAGAAAGGTGAAGGGAAAGAAAAGATGTGGTAGAAAAAAGTGTACAAGCAATAGGGATAACCGCACCCTGGAGAGGATTGTGAAATAAAACCCATTCAAAAATGTGGGGGAGATTCACAAAGAGTGGACTGCAGCTGGAGTCAGTGCTTCAAGAACCACCACACACAGGCGTATGCAAGACATGGGTTTCAGCTGTCACATTCCTTGTGTCAAGCCACTCTTGAACAAGAGACAGCATCAGAAGCATCTCGCCTGGGCTAAAGACAAAAAGGACTGGACTACTGCTGAGTGGTCCAAAGTTATGTTGTCTGATAAGAAGTAAATTTTGCAGGGTAAATCAAGGTCCCAGAGTCTGGAGGAAGAGAGGGGAGGCACAGAATCCCTGAACTATATAATCACTACATAATCATGCAACATTTGGAAGAAACCAATATCTTAGAGAAGGGGGTGTATGACTTAATGAGATATGAGACATAACAATACCTATGTTTAAAATAATTATTGTTTAAAATGATCAAAAAGACATATTACAAAGATGGCAGTATGATCAAAAGTGCATTTTATACAGCAAAAACATTCGATCTCACCAAGATTTATATTCTGATGGCCCAGCCACTGATTTTACAGCTGTTGCAGCTGTCAGAAATAAATATAGCAGCTACAGCAAAAATGTTGTTGTCAAAGCTCCCATGTTCAGATGTGTTTGTGAATAAGGGACAGAATCAGACACACCCCATATAACCTTGTATGGGACAGGGTCTTAGTGATATAGTTAGAATCTGGCTAGGAGCTGCTGGCGGCCAATGTAACGGGCAAACAGGACAGCTGTACAATCCAAGGGGGTAAGTAAATGTCTTTTGAGATATCTTTAATTATTTATATACTTGCATGCACACTAGTGAAATAATTTGGCAGAGTCTGTGGGACATTTCAATAAGTACTTGTGTAAAGGTTGCTACACATTGAAAACATGACATTGAATTAATCGAATCCAGTGATGGGGCTTAGGCCATATGATAAAGTATTGTATCAAATGAATAACTTTCAAACTTTGTAATCTTAGTAGCCATATGTTTGCAGATTATTAAAGTTTTGAAAAAAACCTATAGCTAGCTACTAGCAGATTATTGTCAGTAATAACTTCAAACAATTGTTCTTTTGAAGTGGGTGTGAGGTAATTCAAAAAGGTAAGTAACAAATGCACTCTGGTTTGAAATATATATGATGAAGTCTTTAAATAAACATGGGGAACTAGGCCATCTGCTTTTAACTAGTTTTAACAGCACAGTATTTCTGGTCGTTTCTTGTATTTTAACAGCACAGTATTCTTGTGTTTTCAGGCCACCATTTAGATGCTGCTGTGTAAAATAGTTTTGTTTGACCCATAAAATATAACATAGTTAGAATAAACAATGATTTGGTTTGGTCAGGCACTCATAGAAAACAGGATTGCAATAAAGATACAGTTCAATTTATATGTAAATTATGGATTGCTAATCTAGAGGGGAACATTATTTCAGAAATGTAGGATCTATTTTCAATGACTTATTTGGGAATATCATACTGTCAAATGCTTAGGGGGAGGGTTGGACAATTGAACCATCATTTTGCATACAACTTTTTAATAAATTGCAACATTATGATTATTTTATCTCTGTGGTGGATTGTTTTTAAATAACACAAAAGTCTGGTCAGCCACACAGTCTCTTCACCCTCCTGCATCTGGTAGAAGGTACAAGAGCATTCAGACCTGTTCCAGCAGATTCAAAGACTGCTTCTATCCACAAGCCATCAAGATGCTGAACCGTCACTACACTTCCTCATAATGTGTTCAACTTTCACACTTTATCAGCGTTTTTTGCACTTGCCACTTTAATTAGTATCTTCTTATATCTTCTTCAGTCTTATTTAATTAGCAATTAATATACTTTTTTTTAATTATTTAGACTTTAACGTTGAGCTGGCTTTTGAGTATAACATTTTTTTTATTACTGATAAACGCCTATTTATGAGTACATAAACTTTGACTTGAACTTGGAAATCCCCTGTAA
This sequence comes from Alosa alosa, assembly GCF_017589495.1. Classification (NCBI taxonomy): domain Eukaryota; kingdom Metazoa; phylum Chordata; class Actinopteri; order Clupeiformes; family Clupeidae; genus Alosa; species Alosa alosa. The sequence goes on from NC_063200.1 coordinate 18,834,992, forward strand.
CTTCTGGATACATGTGTTCAAAGGCACATCAAACTCACTCATTCACTCACTTATATTCACTACGAGGTTACACAATTGTACCCCAAGGTACTGGTTCACACCAAGGACTGACACTATTTTAATCAACAGCTTGGCTACCTGCGACCATCACCCCCATGGGCGGAATATCACAAAGTTTGATATGAATATGGTACTAATGCAGCATGTCAAGAGGACTTTTAACCTTTATATCACAAGATATTGGCACAAGCTTGTTTTTTTGTTGGCCTTCAGCAGGCAATTTCTTCAGCAACTTAATCTGACAAACGCAGAATTTTCCCTTAAAGTGTAACTCCGAAGTAAAAACAACCTAAGGTCTTTTTATGGTAGTTAACAACTTCAAACTAGAGCAAAATTACGTTAATTGGTGGCGTTTTGTAGCCTCGTGAGACCATTCTGATCTCGCGAGCTCCATTTTATTTTACTTGCAGATCAGTCTGGCTATTTGCGATGGAGAAAATTTAGAGCCGTTCGCCAAACGAATGGCCAATCAGCGATGGTTTTGAGGTGGGTTTAGGTGTGACGCAACGAGAATTCTTTTGGAATATGGACCGGACACCTGAAATGGTGCCTTTTTTATATGTAAATTCTTGTTACACAAGCGGCAAATATCCTTTACTGACATGTTGCTTGCTTGCTGAGCTAAGGAGCTATGCTTTGCATGCAGCAGCAGGGGTAGCCTAGCTTGTGGTTGTATTTTCGTTGACGCTCTGGTAGTACATCATAGGCTTCATACATTGATCTGATTGGTTGATTTGGCCCGTCTATCACCAACATAGGTGGTGATAGACAGATGGTTTATCCAATCAGCTAACCAGTATTTTCGCCCCTTCCCAAAAGTTCTCCAACGAAACGTTCCCAGATGGATATGCCGAGCAAATGTGAAGCAATCCATCTGGCGGAGTCGGGTTAGGCGTTTTGAGCGAGACCGTTTATTTGCATTATCACTAAATGGGCTTACAGTGATGCTAACCGGGGCCTAAACCGAAGTATTGTAAACTTTGAAAGTGTACAGAGAGGTTTGACAATACCAGACCAGGAAACCATGGCATTTTCTTCCTACAGATACAGGTCTTGTTAGGCTATAACCTCTCTGTACACTTTCAAAGTTTACAATAGGTCTACAGCACTTCAGAAGACATTCTGAAGTTTTTACACTCCACTGAAGTGCGAATCCCAATCCATTCAGCAAAAGTGACTGACCCAGCTAAGTATGTCAACTACTTCGGTTTGTCTGTAGAAACCCTTACCACACTACCACCAAAGTGTAATTATATTTTGAACATTGTTAGTGGTATAAAATAGAGACGTGGCACCTTGCCCAGTTAACATCACTGTAAGGGCCTGCCCCAATACCTCCCCTTCCCCTAGATTTTTGCTCTTACCCTCGTTTTTGCGCATTCACATGTAGGGGTTACCTTGCGAGCTTAGCGAGCCAGACACATTTTTTAACCAAGATGGTGGACACCGCTAGAAATGAAGACTTGCATTGTTCATATATTTTCGCAAATAAGCATGTTAAAATGTCAAAATATGTTGGAATATGTTAGTTTAATGCACATCCAAAGGACTGTCGAGTTTTGAACACTAATGTTAGAAAATATCTCACGATGCTATCTGACTATGTTCATGATATCTGCCGAGTGCTTTGAGAGAGTCTGCCCATCAAATAACGTTATAGGCTACATCTGATCTGGGTAGTTTTGTCGATATTTACGATGTGTGTTCCAGCGTTCACATGCACACGACTATCTCTGTTGATTAACCAGATGTAGATTAAAGGTGCTCTAAGGGATGTCATACGTTTTTAGGCTAAAACATTTTTTGACACACACACAGCAAACATCACCTCACCACCTAACTGCCTGTGTCCTGAATACACTGTAAACGCAATCTCTGTGGACAACCCAAGCTCGTAAAAAAGGCACAAAACAACTTGGGCAAACCTTGCCCATAAAAACATAACAAACTGGTCCAGCAAATCACCAACGAGATGCACGTTTAGGAGAGTTTCAATTGCACCGGAGGGAAGAGGAGGAGGTAGCTAGCTAGCTTTCTGTTTTGTTTGAACGTCAACAGAAGTGACATTACCCAGCATCGCTTAGAGCGCTTTTAACCAACACAGCCCACACAACAGGCAACACGACCGATGGAATCGGTATGTTCCTGAATGAAAATAGTAGTATCTACTACCGGTAGACACGTCGACGCTACGCGTGATGTAGGTGAGCATGTTCGCTATGTTAATGTGCATATAGTGGTGTACCATTTCAGAGGGGAGCCCACTTCCCTCGTCGACTTTACTGTCGAGGGCAATCAAAACCAAGTGGAAGTTTTAAGGGGGGAGAAATGGGACGGGCCCTAAGCCCATTCAGTGATAAAGAAAATATGTGCTCAAAAAGCCACCAATGAACGTAAATTTTGCTCTCAATCAAAAGTTTGAAGTTGTTAACTACCGTAGATAGACCCTTGGTTGTTTTTACTCCAGAGTTACACTTTAAAAGGATATTTTGTTTGTGTTAGTTCAGTGAGTCCAAAAGTCAAAGGGGACAGAGTCAGAGGATACTTTGTTGAAATGTGTAGGGAGGTGGGATCACTTAAGCCTAAAAGACATTTTTGGAGAGTATTTATAAATGAGATCAAGCATGAGATCTGAAACTAAGCACCATGTCTGCTGATCACTCTGGTGTCTATTTATTGGTGTGAAATAGCTCTGCTTAGCACTGGAACATGCTGTAGAGCATGCATTTGCCCTACACATGTCCTGTACTTTTAGATTAATAAGCATTTTCCAAATGGGACCACAACATAGTGTTCACAACAGAGTGTTCTGAAGATAGCTTAGCAAACATAAAGTGGAGGAATATGCAGACATGACTTCAAAATCACCCTGATCATTATTCTAAAATACTAGATGTACCGCATAGCGGTACAAAATATGACCGCCGCTCAGTCCTGTACATCCGTTCCGCGAAAATAAATCACACTTCAATTTGTCTCCATATTTTACTCCATCCCCCACTCTTGAAACTTTTGTGTATGCTTGTTTGGCATGCCTGAGTGTGTGTGTGCAGCTGCACAGAAAGTAGCCTACTGGTGCTGAAAAGGTGAATAGATTGTAGAATAGCCAAAGAAGATGTAGCATTGTTATAAAACCTTTAAAATCTCTAAACAATCACAAGTAGGGCAGTTCATCACAGTTCATCCATTGCAACTGGATTGATGAAAGGTCACTTACACCTGTAGGCTACATTGTATTTGGGAAAAGCAAAAGGTATCAGCATAATGTTTTTTTTTTTTTTTTTTTATGTATTTATAAACAAAAACATCTCTGTCAGTTCCATGTCGTTTTCAACAGCTATCAAAACAAAGGTCATTTTGGATGGATGGATTTTTTGTGAATGTTTCTTCTTCTACATAAGATTTTAGTCATCTTTAGTTCATGTAATACTTTATTGTCAATGCACCAATTAAGTAACAGTAGTCTGAAACGTTATTGTTAATGCACAAATTAAGTAACAGTAGCCTAGTCTGAAACGAAATGCTGTTTTACATCTAACCAGTGGTGCAAATAACTGACATGTCCAAATGGGCCTTGATGAAATGCGCCGCTAGACTGTTCATACACATTTTAACGGGCCAAAGTTGAAGAGCTTTTGTCCGTTATTGTTAAATTGCAAATATAGGCTGATTCATGTTCCCTTGCATTGTTTAACTGAGGTCCATGGCTAGTCTGGCTTTCATCAGACCAAGCTCAATCTTTTAAGAAATCATCAAAAATAAATAGCTGGGCAGATCAGGCTGGGTTCACCCAGCCTAGTCCATAGGCACCGATATTGTTTAATTTTCCGATTGAGATATACACGCTCTGGCTATTCTAAATGCAAAAATGCATCAGGGAGTTATGACAAAACGGTAACTAACAAACTAGATCCTAATAGAAAGCTGTTAGCTTCCCTAAGCTACAGGTAGGATTATAAGGTAGGCCTATTTACAACATAAATTGTCAATAGGCTATGCTGGCTGACACAAATAAAATCTCCTTTGAAACCAATGGTTTTCGCCTTACAGTATCAAGCGGACTTAAACTGTCATATCGTGGCGAAAAGTTGTAATAACATTCACGCAGCTCCATGAGTCACTTCTAAATGGGACCCACTACACAGTAGCTTAAGGTGTTTTGCTAAAGCAGCCATAATGAAATGAAGGTGTCATTGTTTGGATACTTCACACACACGTGCTTTTTAATTTCACAGACTACAACTACCAAGCTGTAATCAAAGCACATCGATTCCCCTCTCACACCCTGCACGCACTTAAAACAAAATAAACAGGCGTCTCAGTCTCACGCATGTATAGGCAAAACTGTATCAGACCGGTGTAGTGTAACGTTGGTAAATCTTCCATTGCACAGAATGATTTTGTAGCACGTGCAATAAATGACAGTCGAAAGATACAAACAGTGCTGCTATACATTTGCTTGGTATAACCGCATTTATAGTTTTCTACAAATGCAATCAATCAAATGCCTCCATCACTCAACCAACGCTAACGGTAACATTACCTAGGTCCTTATTGATATTACAAGATTAACGCATTACCTGCAGTAAAACCAAGCATGTCCGATAAACATCCTCAGATTTATTTCGGCTTCAAGAAGAAATGGGAATTACACTTCATGTGAACATCGTCCTATCCTTATTAGATGTTCAAGCGGGTAAATTACAGTCCTTGTAGGAAGCGTCCATTGTTTTTCCAACCCACTTTTAACTTCCAACAAAATTGCATAGCCTCACTGCAACGATCGCCATCTAGTGGACAAACGACTACTTCGCCAATACTGAAAATGCAGCCATGATGATGATGAATATTTATTTTGGCTTTCTTTTAATCCTACTGAATTTGTAATTATGTATCGGCCGTTCTAATACCGATAGTATGTGGGTGCCTGTGTGTGTGCATGTGTATATGTGTGCACCGCCATTTACAGGCCAATGAGTGTACAGTCACTAAATGTACACATAACCTAATTTTATTAGACCCCCCCATGGATGAAATTCTACGAAACTGGGCATACCCCCAGAGAATGCCAGGTCAATCATACACATAAAATTTGGTGCAGTTCTGAACATCTTAACTGAAGATAGGGGCGATTAAAGCAGAATAATATTGCATTTTCATTTTTTACCGTGGGGTGGGGGTGCAAATCACATGAGTGATTATGAGCCAGGTTGATGTGGGCCCTTGAGACCAACATACCATAAAAGAGTTGAGGGGGGGGGGGGGGGGCGAAATTAAATTTTTCCGTAAAAGTCTAGTGGGGCTACATACCCACCAAATTTCATGTACCCGGTGGTTCGGGTGTCCCGGTATCAATGACCAAAAATTCAGGGAGTAGATTTTGGGGAAAAATTTTGAATTGTGTGCGTGTACAAATTTATGTTTATGTGTGTGTGTGTGTGTGTGTGTATGTGCGTGCTTGTGTGTTTGCCTGCGTATGTGTGTTTGTGCATGTGCATGCATGCGTACATATGTCTACTGTGTGAGTGTGTCATACGTATGATTACTGTAAATGTATGTGTGTGCGTGTGTATCTCTGTTTATGCTAACATGACCCCTGGAGGCAAACATACGGAAAAAATTGGTCATCCTAGGCCCTACAGTTCTCAAGATATTCACAGAGAACTGTGTCTGCCCTACCCTCCTTTCGGGATGTCCAGTCCAGCGGGGGCTACAGATCAAAACGAAGAATGACGGTTCCATGCTATCCATGTGGGGTACATGCCCACCAAGTTTTGTGTACCCCGGTCTTTCAGTGTCCCGGGAATCCTTGTTGGTGTACGTCACTAAATGTACACATAAATTATTTTATTGTAAGGCCCCCCATGAACGAAAGTACACAAAACTTGGCATGCATTCGGATGGTGTCATAATGATCCTACACTTTTAATTTCGTGCAGTTTTGACCTTGTCAGCCAGAGATATTGTGATGAAAACACCTAATTTTTGCTTTTTAATTTTTAACTAGGTGGCGCTATACATGAAATAAGTGGTAATGGGATGGGTTGACATGCCCCTTAAGACCAACATACATAAAAAGGTGGACCTCCCTAGGCCCCACGGTTCTCGAGATATTCACAGAAAACTGTCTCCCGCCACCTACAGGCCAGTTGGTGTATAGTAACATAAATTAATTTATTGTGTGGCCCCCATGAACGGAATTCCACAAAACTTGGCGTGCATACAGAGGGTGTCATAATGATCCTACACTTCCAATTTCGTGCAGTTTTGACTATGTTAGGTCACAGATACCTTCAATTACAACACCTCATTTTTACTTTTTTTGTGTTTAACTAGGTGGCGCTATACATGAAATGAGTGGTTATGGAATGGGTTGACATGGCCCCTTGAGATCAACATACAAAAAAGGTGGTCCTCCTAAACCTTACGGTTTTCGAGATATTCACAGAAAACTGTCTCCTCGCCACCTACAGGCCAGTTATGTATAGTAACATAAATTAATTTCATTGTGTAACTTCCATGAACGAATTCCACAAAACTTGGCGTGTATACAGAGGGTGTCAGTACGATCCTACACTTCCAATTTCGTGCAGTTTCCTTTGACTATGTTAGGTCACAGATACCTTCAATTACAACACCTCATTTTTACTTTTTGTGTTTAACTAGGTGGCGCTATACATGAAATGAGTGGTTATGGAATGGGTTGACATGACCCTGGAGGCAAACATCTGGAAAAATTGGTCATCCTAGGCCTTACAGTTCTCAAGATATTCACAGAGAACTGTGTCTGCCCTACTACCCTTCGGGATGTCCAGTCCAGCGGGGGCTACAGATCAAAACGAAGAATGACGGTTCCATGCTATCCATGTGGGGGTACATGCCCACCAAGTTTTGTGTACCCCGGTCTTCAGTGTCCGGGGGAATCCTTGTTGGTGTATCGCCACTAAATGTACACATAAATTATTTTATTGTAAGGCCCCATGAACGTAAAAGTACACAAAACTTGGCATGCATTCGGATGGTGTCATAATGATCCTACACTTTTAATTTGTGCAGTTTTGACCTTGTCAGCCAGAGATATTGTGATGAAAACACCTAATTTTTTGCTTTTAATTTTTAACTAGGTGGGCTATACATGAAATAAGTGGTAATGGGATGGGTTGACATGCCCTTAAGACCAACATACATAAAAGGTGGACCTCCTAGGCCCCACGGTTCTCGAGATATTCACAGAAAACTGTCTCCTCGCCACCTACAGGCCAGTTGGTGTATAGTAACATAAATTAATTTATTGTGTGGCCCCATGAACGGAATTCCACAAAACTTGGCGTGCATACAGAGGGTGTCATAATGATCCTACACTTCCAATTTCAGGCAGTTTTGACTATGTTAGGTCACAGATACCTTCAATTACAACACCTCATTTTTACTTTTTGTGTTTAACTAGGTGGCGCTTATACATGAAATGAGTGGTTATGGAATGGGCTGACATGGCCCCTTGAGATCAACATACAAAAAAAAGGTGGTCCTCCTAAACCTTACGGTTTTCGAGATATTCACAGAAAACTGTGTCTGCCCTACCCTCCTTTCGGGGGGTCCAGTCCAGCGGGGGGGCTACAGATCAAAACGAAAAACGATGGTTCCATGCTATCCATATGGGGTTACATGCCCACCAAGTTTCGTGTATCCCGGTCTTTCAGTGTCCCGGGAATCATTGACGGAAATTTGGGCATGCGAAAAAGGAAAAAAAATAAAAAATAAAAAAAACCTGACTAAACCTATATGACCGCCGCTTCGCTGCGCGGCGGTCATAAATAGGCTATGCTCTATGTAACAGTTCAGCACTGAAATAATGTTCCCCCAGCATACGGACATGCAATTATTGTCATTAACATATTTTGAGGATATGTGAGATTTGTTTGGCAGGCATGACATTTAATTATTATCAAATATGATGCGTGTAGGCAACATGTTACTCAGATTCACATTTTAAAGGGTTTAAAAATGTAGGCTATTCTGACGTTTTGTTTTCCTTATTATTAAATTAAGCACAAAATGTAATGCAAGATATATGTAGGTTTTCCTTGGCAGTAAGTGCCTTGCTTGAAAGTGACGAACATGACTTGACACTAATATGGCCAGACCAACCTTACGAAAATATGATTTACACAGGGTATACCTTGCTACGAAAGTTTCAGGGCACTTGTCAACATCAGTTGGAGCTAAGGTGTGGATTTTTGAACATTCTAACATAAGATTCCTCAACAATTCAAGGTTCTAATATTCATTGTTGAATTCAATGAACCCAGATATTCTTTAGAATGTTCATTTTCCAACACCTTTAACCCTTAAAGGAGTACCGTCACACCGGTGTGACGGGAATGTTGAGAAATGAACATTCTAAAGAATATCTGGGTTCATTGATTTCAACATAGAATTTTAGAACCTTCAATTGTTGCGGAACTTAGAATGTTCAAAAACCTACACCTTTAAGGGTTAAGGGCTGAGCTACACCAGGCACGTAACTGAAGCGTTCCGTTCGCGTTGCGTCTGCTGCAACAATTAGCTTCCACTATAATCATTGGAAGTAACTAGACCAGCGCGTACGTTCGAAAAAAATAGACCATTCATCTAAAATGGATTTTACGCGTCGCGAACGGAGCGCTTCGGTTACGTGGGTTAAAGTGTACTTCCGGAGTAATTTGAACCCAGGGTCTTTTTCTCCATGACAGCGAGTCGAACACCCCTTTGAGAGCTACTGTAGATTACGTTGATCGAAGGAATATCAAGTTTGACTGGGTTTTGCGCTTACAGCGCAAGCAAGTACTAAGGGCTTACAGCGCAGTGCAAGTATTAAGGGCGGCCTTGAGGGCTTTATCTTTGGTAATAATCAGCCGTTTGAACTTTGACAGTGGTCCCCCGCGCTGAGACATGTCGCTCCTACCAGGGCCATTCGCTAAGCGTATCCAAAACGCCATTTTAACCACCAATAATGCTCAAAATAGCACCACACTTCTGCAGTAGTATGAATAGGGTCCCTGCACATAATATGAAGCATCAAGAACTTAGTAAGTGTACTGGGAGTATATTTTAAAAAAAAGATGGTTACACTTTACTTGACAGTATCGACATGAGGGTGACATGACACTGTCATGAATGAGTCATAAACTTAATAATTAAACATAATTAAGTCTTTGTAATGCAGAATATGATTCCTATTCTAAAGTTGGGTCTTTGTTCACATCTAATTCACAATTAATTTGCCACTTATTAACCCCCATGTGTTATTAACCCCCATGTGTTCCCTAAACTAAAGTTGCCTCCTATTCACACTTTTTAAGTGTATTACAGCGTGCACAAGAAGCAGACAGCCAAGTTAGCACAAAAATCGATTTTAGACCCAACTTTAGAATAGGGAACATATTCTGCATTACAAAGACTTAATTATGAGTTATTTGTACACTATTAGCACTTGTGGCTTATTGTCTAGTTCCATTTGAAAAGAGTATTATTAGGGGTGAATAATAACTTGAAAAAGTATTATTAGGGGTGAATAACTGTTCTTGTGGTACTACCACCTTACAAGCCCCATACTGAGCCATGCATATTTAGGTCATAATTCATATGCAACAACGTATTTAATAACTATGAATAAGGCGTAATTAGGAGCTTACATACAGGAAATTATTAATTAAGGGTCTAGTATGGACTTTGCGCAAGTTGCTTTGTGGGGGAGGATCTTGGGCGCTGTTTCTATTTTACCGGCGGGATAATGACTGTTGCACCCGACGCAAATCTAAAATGGGGAGGTCTGTAGTAGCTACATTACTCATGGGTGTGGTTTGGGCGTAACATACAATAAACCAATCAGAGCGTCATCTCACATTCCCTTTAACAATAGGCACGCTTATTCCATAGCGGATTGCTATTATGATGCCGGATTTGCCAGGCGCAGCCAGGAACGGTTCACATCGCTATAGTCAGTTGGGAACAGTTTGCTATTGATTTTTCCTCTTGACAAAATGTAATACAGAAATGTCACTTTCCGATGTATTGGGATCACTCTCACTGAATCGCAAGGTTATGAATGCATGGTGATCTAACATTACCTCACTATAGACAATGCAGATCTTCTGTCAGATAAGCTCTCCTCTCCCGTGCTGCTGCTGGGGCATTTGGGTTAAATGGCATCGGCATGCAGTTCAACATCACGTCTCATTAAGTCCTCTAATATTTCCTAATTTATGTCATCAACACATCCGTGATTTGTGGAAATGTGTACGCTAGATTTATACCTATTTTCACATCGGACACCACACGGATTTCCCTCGTGTGGTAATATTTGTCCTTATGTATGATTTGGAGAAATGGGAACTGCGTCGTATAGATGAGAGGAGCGAAGTGCATTGCGCAACACAGGCGCCCAAGCAAGCGCTCCTGCAGGTGTAAGCTACTATACCTTACCATCAGGCAACTCAACAATGAGAAACAGTTTCCAAGTTGAACTTTCCAACTCTGCACAGTATCCCATTAACTGCATGACAATAGGCTATGTAAAATATTTTATGTAAAGTAGAGTTTGTAAACACGTTATCATCAACTTAATGCACGCACAACTTTTGTTTGAGCAGGAGAGAGAATAACAATGAATGGACGCAGCAACTACAGAAATTGTAGCCAAGGCTACTTGCTACTTTCTTTTACTATCTATGGTTGCTGGTTAACAGCACATAATAAGCTGATTTAAGCTAATTCACAAACTCAAGACTTCCAGCCATCATGGATATAAAACGTTTTTTGAAAACAATAAAAGGATGGAGGGAACATAGCAAAGCTTGGAGTTATTTCAGATGGGCTGTACAACAAGGTAGGCAAAATTGTGGTGCTTGTCAAAACTTTAGCGCAGCTGGAATAATGCTTATAGGCTGATGTTAAAGCGCACACAATGTTTAAAGCCATACACAACGGTAAATTGGAACAAAACTAAAGGCAACTTTAGCCTTTATAGGGCTGTATAAAGTTGTCCAAATTAATAGGTCGTAATTAGACGTGGTTGTTGTAAAGATATTGCATGTAGATGTATTATATAGGCTACTAAATTTTTAGCTGACCAATGCATGAACAAAACCGGGAAACGGACAAATATTATCAAGGCTTTGAATGTTTCCATCTGTGCACGGGGTGTCTGTAGATCGGTGTTCATAGCATTCATTCCTGCAGGCCTGTGGCCATGCAAGCGCCCTTATACAAGGATACAAGGATACAAGGAAGTTTATTGTCACATGCATATAGTTACTGGAAGTAAGAAATGCAGTGAAATTATGTCTGGTGTCAGCCTATTTGTGCATTAATTGGGGTAAAAAGTGCAGTAGAAGAGGGGTTTAGTAGATTAAGTGGCAAGGGCTGCATAAAAAAAAGGTGGGGGAGGATTGGGATTGGGTGGGGGGCACCAACAAGGAGCACGGAAAACAGGGGCAAGGAAAAACTCCCTTACCAAGGAAGAAACCTTGAGCAGATCCACGGCTCAAGGGGCTAACCCAACTGCCAGGGGTCTTGGTGTGTGTGTTGGGGGGATGACAGGGGAGATGGGATAGTGTGCTGTGTATGTGGGGAGAGGGCAGTGTGCAATATGTGTGTTGGAGAAGCTTCCTCATGAGACAATGTGCTGTGTATTGGGGGCAGTGTGCAGCAAGTATGTAGAGGAGGCTTACTGTAGCAAGCAGTGTGCTGTATGTATGTGAAGTGATGATGTAAGTGTGTGTGTTGGGGGTGGTCAGGGACTTACTATTGCAAGCAGAGTACTGTATGTAATGTATGTGAGTGATGACAGTGAAGATGTGTGTGTGGGCGGGAGTGGAGCAGTGACTGTGTGTGTGTGTGTGTGTGTGTAGTGTGTGCGTGTGGGTAGGTGGGGGCAGTGTGCTGTAAGTATGTAGAGGATGTGTGTTGGAGAAGATCCTGAAGACAATGTGCTGTGTATGTGGGGGCAGTGTGCAGCAAGTATGTAGAGGAGTGCTGTATGTATGTGAAGTGATGACAGTGATGATGTAAGTGTGTGTGTTGGGGATGGGGGTGGGGTGGGGGGGCAGAAAGGCTAGGCAATCAAGGACATGGGTAGATGGAGGAGAAATCAAAATAATAAATAAAAAGTGTGCAAAAGTTGAGAAAGTCAGATATGTGTGTGTGTGTGTGTGTGTGTGTGTGTGTGTGTTTTGACGTGTGATGAAATAAGAAAATAAATAAAAGGTCTGTAGCATAGGGAGAGGGATGTAAAAGTGCTAAAAGTCTTGTAGGTGTGTGTGGGTGTGTGTGTGTGTGGGGGTCATGAGTGCTGAGGAGTGAATGAGTGCAAAGTCAGTATAGTGTGAGTTCAGAGTTAGGATGGCCTGGGGATAAAACTTCTCCTGAGTCTCTCAGTTCTGGCTTTGTGACTACATAGGCGTCTTCTTGATTTCAGCGGTAGGAATAATCCATTGTTAGGATGAGAAGAGTCCTTCAGAATCTTTTTTGGGCTCTTTACTCTTCTGGAATAGATATCTTGTAGAGCAGGGAGTTGAGTTCTTATAGTACGTTCAGCTGAGCGCACTACTCTCTGCAGAGTACTACAATCTCTAACTGTGGAGTTCCCATACCAGGTGATGATGCTACCAGTTAGAACACTCTCAACCGCTGAAGTGTAGAAGGCCTTCATGATGGATGTAGAAACTTTGAATTTCCTTAGCTGACGAAGGAAGTAGAGTCGTTGTCTGGACTTCTTCAGAACATATTGAGTGTTAACAGTCCATGTTAAGTCTTCAGTAATGTGGACACCAAGGTATTTAAAACTTGTGACTCACTCTACAGGTTGCCCGCTGATCATTAGTGGGCGAACCGTGAAGTTCTGCTGCTGCCTTCTGTAATCCACTACCATTTCCTTGGTTTTATTGATATTCAGTGTCAAGCTGTTAGATTGACACCACTGTGCCACCTCATCAACCTGATCCAAGTAGAACTGTTCATTGTTGTTACTAATCAGGCCCAAGATCACTGTGTCATCTGCAAACTTGATGATGGAGGTATGACTACTGTTGGCTTTGCAGTCATGTGTGTAGATGTTGTACAGCAGTGGACTCAAAACACAGCCTTGGGGAGCACCAGTGCTGATGGTTAATGAGTCAGATGTCAGACCCCACTCTAACCACTTGTGAACGGTTGGTGAGGAAGTCAAATATCCAGTGACACAGGGTGGTGTTCAGTCCTAAGGCCTTCATCTTTGTGACCAAGGTGAGAGGTACTATCGTGTTGAATGCTGAACTAAAGTCAATGAACAGCATCCTCACATAATTCCCATTCCCTCCAGGTGAGTTAAGGTGGTGTGCATGGAGGTTTGAGATGGCATCCTCTGTAGACCTGTTGGCTCTGTAAGCAAATTGAGGGGTCGAAGGAGGCAGGGAGGGATGAGCAGATAATGTTTTTCACAAGCTTCTCAAAACACTTCATCACTGTAGACGTCAGGGCTACTGGGCGGTAGTCATTCAGACATGATGGACTTTTGTTTTTCGGTACTGGAACAATAACAGACCGCTTGAGGCAAGTAGGAACTGTCTCTTGAGCCAATGATGTGTTAAAGATATAAGTGAACACAGGAGCTAACTGAGCAGCGCAGGATTTCAAAACCCTGTTAGAAATTCCATCCGGTCCAGTAGCTTTTCTACAATTTACCCTCCTAAAGGCATTGCTCACATCATTGCTCGACCTCAGAGACACAGAAAGGTGCATCCTCATTTGCTTCACATGCTGCAGCTAGTCCAATATAGTCTGTGTTTTTCATGTCAAAGCGAGCATAAAAAGCATTAAGTTCATCAGGGAGGGCTTTACTCACATTCATCATAGGAGGGGACTTTCTTTCAAAGCCAGTGATGGTTCGGAGTCCTTTCCACACCGTGCTGGATCACCCTCCAAGAAATCAGCTTCAACTCTGTCTCTATAGCCGCTTTAGCATCTTTAATTGCACTACGTAAACTATAAGATGCTGCTTTGTAATCCGTCATATCCCCTGAAATAAGCCCAGCATTATAAGTCATGGTGCGTGTCTTTAATGCCGTTCTCACTTCTCTATCCACCCATGGTTTCTGGTTAGGGAAGCTTCGGATCTTTACAGTTGGGATGATGGAATCAGCATATTGATGTAACTCAATGATACTTCCGTAAACTCATTGATGTCAGCAGAGTTTGTCTTGAACATCTCCCAGTCAACGTTGCTAAGGCGCCCTGTAGCCTGGCTTCCGATTGGTCAGTCCAGCTTGACCTCCTTCGTCACTGGGGGTCCGTCCGACTTCTCTGTTTGTACATAGGCAGTAGGAAAACAGCGGCATGATCTGATTTTCCGAAAGCTGGTAGAGACTTCGCTTTGTAACTGTTCTTGAACTGTGTGTAGCAGTGATCCAGTGTGTTGTCACCAAGTTTAGGGAAGTGAATGTGTTGAATAAATTCAGGCATGGACCGGTTCAGATGTACTTGATTGAAATCACCGGCCACAATAAGCGCAGCTTCAGGGTGCGTGTGTTGTCTATTTAACACTTCTTGCAATTCTGAAACCGCAGCATCTGTGTTGGCTTGTTATAGCATCTGAATTTGCACCACTGACTTTAGACCAGGAAGTTCCTGGCGCCGGAACACGCCCCCTCTTTTCGCTGAACTGCCCCCGTGGGGCCTGTGGAGGGAAAATTCCAATATGCGCTGACCGCAAAATAGGAAAGACAAAAGCGCGAGTATACAAAGTCAATTGCGCTGGAGTGCAAGATAGAGCCCATAATGACTAACAAATGGCTAGTATGCTACTAATATACATGTTAGTAAGCAGCTAATTAATGGTGAATATGTGTGTCTTAATATAAAGTGTTACCATGTTTATGACATAACGCTTCTGTTATTAAGTGACATTTGGTTTTTGACAAGTTAGGGTTAGGTTTACGGTTAGGGTTAGGATTAGGGTTAGAGGTTAGGATTAGGGTTAGGTTTCATGTGTCATGACAGTGTCATGTGTTCATGGGAGTGTCATGTCACTCTTATGTCGATACTGTCAAGTAAAGTGTTACCTTACCTTACCTACCTCCATGTTGTGGGAAAGTCTGTTCAAGTCGATAATCGAATGCAATGGAAAAGGTGTCCATTGAATCTTAGTTCCAGAAATCCACGTAGACTTTGCTGTTTGTGGCAGTTTGGTCAAATATCAGTTAACAATAGTTCTGTCAGGACCACGTAAGTAAAACATCATTTTCTTATTGCAAATATTACAATTTGTATTTGCACTGTTAGCCACTTGGGCTGTAATCGCTAAAGCCGGTCAAACTCGGTACTCCTTCGATCAACGTAAGTTGTACGTAAGTACTGTGGTTAAAGTGAACATTTGGGTTCCAATGGTAAGAGACTTTTGTGGTATGATAATTGTCTCCGATACAGTTTCCTGGTATATGGTATTAGTCTACAGTGTGTGTCTGTAAGTAAAAAAACAAGAACAAAACAGATTTAGCTAGGATATGTTTTGATATGTTACCTCTTTTGGCAGCCACTTAACATCCATTCAGCTGCAGTTTTTTCAACAGCGGTATTAAGCAAATGTACATGGTATGACAACCATAGACCTCTAAGGCAACATCTAAAATAATTGGGCAAGATTAGGGTTTAATATTTTTCCCGAAAATGAGATGTATCAAATCCCGGGAAAAGACGATGCATTTCCCGGGAATCCCGGGAAATAGCTGCTTTTTTGTAGTTGTTGTTTTTAGCCCAAGTAATGTATGATATCACTCAAATGCGTTCCCAAATCGCAAACTGACAATTTTATATTATTTGTATCATTATTAGGCCAAAAGAACACAGTTTATGTCCATCGACAAAGTTTGCCATTATCATTTCTGCTCTGGTATGTGATAGGCCTATCTGCCGCAGCACTATGAAATGCCAAGTGGATTGTCTAGGCAACCCTTATAAAACCAATATATTACAGAACTCCATTATAAAAACTGACGAAATCTCCTAAAGTAAACCATGGAATGATTCCTAAACCATTCTGATAAACGAAATCCATGATGTGGCTATTGAGATTTGTTAACGGCTGCAAACGGGAATAATCACTTGAAGTTAACCAAATGTTTCTTTATTAAGGCAGGACAGGCATATTTATCTTTTAAACATCACAAAGTTCAAATAAATTAAATAACCCCCCAGAACACCTGACAATCCGGTCACACAACATGCACTTTGCGTTTTCATTTTCAAGTCTTTTAAAATGCTCCCATACAAAGCTGGCAGTAGACATCCTTAGGCGGTAGATACTGCTGCGTAGGCTACTGAATGCAACGTTACCGTGAAGACAACAATAGACGCGCAAGACTCCAATAGGAGCGCACTGGATTTTTTTTACTTTCATTTCCCGTTTCCCGTCATAACATTTCCCGGGAATCGGGAAATAGTTTTGATCAGATTTCCCGGGAATCCCGTCTCCTGGGATTAAACCGTAGGCAAGACCTCCCTGACATCAATACTTAAAATGGGACTCCTCCTGTCAATACCCTTTTCATCCCTCTTCCTTTAGGGAAAATGTTAAAAAGCATTACAGCCAGAAATTTCCAATTCACCAACAGCACATATCCCCAGGCAGTGAGGGCCTTCAACACACATCATCCCTCAGGATCTGATCTGCACATAACTTGGGTATGTCCCTTTCATATTTTATTTTAAGACACTTGTTTTATTTATCTATTTTATTAATCTTAGTTATTTATTGAACTATAGCGGCCCAGACTTTCTGTATATGTTTTTAAGACATCTTTTATTTTGCATTTTGTACTGTCTTCTGCAATATACATATATTCTGTATGGTAAAAATGATTATTTTTTAAGGATTTTATATGGTAAAAAGGATTTATTTTTTAAGTGGAACCTACTCTTATATTATGTCTTGAAATTGAACAGTGAGAAAGTTAACCTTGGAAGTGATATATGTGAGCATGGATATGTATAACAATGTAAATTCTAAATGTATATATACTCAGGTTTTGGGCATTGTCGTGGGTAACGTATGGACTATGTACTGTAATGTATGTGAACTTTGATGTGAGGACTTTAGACTGGATTATATGGGAGCCCAGATTGTTAATTGGGTGGTATCTTGCACTAATTGGTGTGGTCATGTGACCTGGTAAATCACCTATATCACCTGTCGGTGGCATGTGGAGATTAAGAATGAACCTGATGAAGCATTGGCGAAACGCGTCGTTCACTAAAAAATAAACCAGCAAAGAACATCCACCAGTGTGCGGTGATCCTTTACTTTCCTTTTAATATTCTTGTATGGGTTGTGTATGTTGTACTGTCTGTACTCTATGTTCTGTCTTTTGTCCAACACCAAACCAAATTCCAGGCGATGTTCCATCGTACTGGCAATAAAGCATTGACTTTATAAAGCAAAACTCAGATGCCCTCCTGCTCACCTCCACCTGTCACTGCAACCACATCACCACAGGCCTTCACAATCACCACTGGCTTCCAATGAAGAGGATCAAGATTTTTACTGAGATAGAGGCTTCTGATATTACTCAATTAAAGAGAGAGATGAAGAGAGAGCTCTTATGGAATGTCTGGAGCACAACACAACTTTTGAAAATGTTGCCATGTGTGATTTGTGAAATGGAATGAAAACTACAGTTAGGTCACTGAAAACAAAATAGGCTTTCATGACCATTTAAAGTCAAATAAGAAGATGGGTTCATATAAAAGGGACAGCATTGAATTGCAGTTATTCTTTACCACCAATGACAGACAGAACTGATAATGGGCCTAACCTCAATAACAAAAATGTAAGCTTGTAAAATAACATTTTTATGAAGTTGCATATGTTGTTATTAACATCAGAGAACAAGATAAAATACTCCGTTCATCCATTATATGACTCCTTTAACTTGATAAAGTTGCAGAATGGTAAAAGTCTTTGCATGTAAAAAATATTCATCTGTTAGAACTTGTATGGTAAGAGGCTGGTAATACTATGAACACAAGTAAGGCTTCCTTTTACTTACAGTTTTATTCTTATAATTCAGCACATTGTCATGTTTAACTTATGCAATGTTGCAGAACATACATGGTTAAAGTTTTACATTTTACAGTACAGTTCTGCTTATTGAGTAAATTCTAAAAACATCAGAAAAAAGGACCCAGTATTTAATATAATTGTCCCTGCAGATGTCACCAGGTAGGTACATTGAATAATATTATAAATGCGTGGATTGGTGAAAAAGTATTATAAGAACAAGTCATTTTGTAAAGTTGTATCTTACTTTCTGGGTAAAACATGAGTAAACCTGGCTTGGGATAACTACATCCGACCACTTTATTTTTTAAATGAGCATTGTAGCTAGAAATAAAGGGTAATACAGAAGGTGTTTCTAAGAACTACTTGCCTACATTCATGGAAAGTACACAGTTCTATCTTGAGTAGTTACCAACCTCAACCTCCCATAATTACTTCGTAGTTGAGTTGATGGCTTTTTCTTGGTGTTTTTTGCAGTAGCTTAGGTACTATGTAAATACTTATTAGTAATTAGGAGACTGTAAGGGCACATTCACACTAGACTGTTAAGTCCAGACCCAAGTTCATTTGGACCGATGGTTCGGTGATTTTTGCTAATGTGAACGCAATCTACCAAACCCGGGTCTGGAACAGGTTCCGCTAGAAAACGGGGGTCTGGGGTAGCCTGGCTCTGCCCTCCTACGTCCTTTCGCTCAATTTTAATTTCCCTTCAGTACGTCGTCTGGGTCTGCGGTATATTCGCGGGTTTTCTCCCGGCCAATCTTTACCTGTCCAATCAGCGTGGCTGAGAACGATGACGATGAGGTTGTGCGAAGACGAAACCGAAACCTATTGTGATAAACAGAATTAGCAACGCCTGCAAACGTCAAAAAATGCAGTTGGAAAATTTCAGAAATTGCACACTGTACAATTAGGTATAGGCAAGGAAGTACTTAAAACATGCAATCACATCCATGGTTGGATTCACTGACAGTATGTACAGTACATTCAGGCAGGGACAATGAGAGAACAGGCATATAGGAAAGACACAAACACAAGTTGGACATGTATACAAGGTACATAAAATGTCAAGAAGCAGAGGAAACATAAAACACCCTTAGAGGGCATACAGTACACTGAGCACAAAGTAAAGACTAGCATAGAGAAAAAGACATATAAAAACAGGGAAAATAAAATAAAAGAGGCAGTGCAAGTAAAAATCAGGGGCCTGACAGGAAAGCTAAGATAAAAGATGTGTTTTTAACTGAACTGGCATTTCACAGTTGGGGACCTAGGTAGGATGGGGCCAGATTATGTAGGGATTTATAAACAAGCATAAGGATTTTGTAATGAATGCAACTGCTGGAGGATGGGAGTAATGTGATCCCAGGGCCTGGAGCAGGTGAGTAGCCTTGCAGCAGAATTTTGGACATACTGCAGCCTATTTAAGGTTTTTGCTGGGATGCTGTAAAGTAGAGCATCGCAGTAGTCAAGCTTAGATGTAATGAATGCATGTATAAGTGTTTCTGCTGCAGATGAGTTGAGGGAGGGGCAGAGTTTGGAGATGCTTTTGTAGAATGCAAAATGTAATAAAGAAAAATAAATGTAATTTTAACCACGTTATTTGGGCTACCTAGGTCTTATATCGTGGCCATTATATCGTGGCCAGCTGAATGATATGGCGTCTCTAGAGTCTTAAAGGCCATAACTAGGCTAGTGACAATGGCCCCAAATTTTTTAGATACCCCTACCGGAGGTAGAACTAAACGCAACAATGTTTTTCCTCATCTCTAAGGTCTCCCATATATGAAATGGATTCTTGGCTAAAAATATTTTACTGCTAAGATTGTTAAATTAATAGATATTGTTATACACCCCAAAACAAGGATACAAGGATACAAGGATACAAGGACGTTTATTGTCACATGCATATAGTTACTGGAAGTAAGAAATGCAGTGAAATTATGTCTGGTGTCAGCCTATTTGTGCATTAATGGGGGTAAAAAGTGCAGTAGAAGAGGGGTTTAGTAGATTAAGTGGCAAGGGCTGCATAAAAAAAGGTGGGGGAGGATTGGGATTGGGTGGGGGCACCAACAAGGGAGCACCCAAAAGAGCAACAGGGGCAAGGAAAAACTCCCTTACCAAGGAAGAAACCTTGGGCAGATCCCTAACCCAACTCAAGGGGTCTTAACCCAACTGGGGGATGACTTGGTGTGTGTGTTGGGGGATGACAGGGGAGATGGGATAGTGTGCATGTGACAATGTGGGGTGATTGGGGGCAGTGTAAGTATGTTGGGGATGTGTGTTGGAGAAGCTTCCTGATGAAACAATGTGCTGTGTATTGGGGCAGGGACTTACTATTGCAAGCAGAGTACTGTATGTATGTGAAGTGATGACAGTGATGATGTAAATGTGTGTGTTGGGGATGGGGGTGGGGTGGGGGGCAGAAAGGCTAGGCAATCAAGGACATGGGTAGATGGAGGAGAAATCAAAAATAATAAATAAAAAGTGTGCAAAAAGTTGGAGAAAGTCAGATATGTGTGTGTGTGTGTGTGTGTGTGTGTGTGTTTGTGTTTTGGCGTGTGATGAAATAAGAAAATAAATAAAAGGTCTGTAGCATAGGGAGAGGGATGTAAAAGTGCTAAAAGTCTTGTAGGTGTGTGTGTGGTGTGTGTGTGTGTGCTGGGAGTGCAAATGTATAGTGAGTTCTGAAATGTTTGAGAGTGCTGAATGTGTGCAAAGTCAGTATAGTGTGAGTTCAGAGTTCGGATGGCCTGGGGATAAAAACTTCTCCTGAGTCTCTCAGTTCTGGCTTTGTGACTACATAGGCGTCTTCTTGATTTCAGCGGTAGGAATAATCCATTGTTAGGATGAGAAGAGTCCTTCAGAATCTTTTGGGCTCTTAGGAGTACTCTTCTGGAATAGATATCTTGTAGAGCAGGGAGTTGAGTTCTTATAGTACGTTCAGCTGAGCGCACTACTCTCTGCAGAGTACTACAATCTCTAATTGTAGTAGTAGTAACCAAAAAAGGACTAAAATCTAGCCTGTCCGTATGGGAGTTAAGGCATATAAACTAGTGCAGATCAATCACACAAGCTCTGAGAACTTTGAAACTTGGCATGTGTATAGGAAGTTGCTTTACCTACTAGAAAAGACTGGATGTGAATATCTTGATGTATGGAATGAATAAAGACATGTACACACATACCTAAAATAAGCAGACATGCAAAAAATGAATATCTTTGCAGAATGTTTTCATGTACTTTGTGGCTGCTTAACCAGTGATTATCATAGAAACACATATGATGGCTTGTTTGAAAGGTGGGGTTGTACTGAATCCAACAATACCAAATATGTAAATATAGTATGACAAATTAGGGTGTTCTGTCACTCAATGTATGAGGTGTCCAAAATGAAAAAAAAACTGTCCAAATCACATCAATGGTGAGAAGAATGTTGACAAATTCATTGTTACTGCAAAGTAAGTGCTGATCTATATTTACATTTAATAATAATACATTTCATATGAAACACAGATCCAATTGAATCAGGTTAACATTGGGATGGAACACCTTTATTAAAATATTTATATTCACTTGAATTTTGTTTTGGTCAAGTCATTACTGAATAATGGAAAATAATATTGTTAGCTTTTGTCTGTCCAGACCAGCAGTGGACAGTAGAGCCTACACTGCTTACTTCACCCCTAAGTAGCGAAACAGTTAGTTGTAGAAACTACTTTCCCTAGCTAAGAAAGTACTTAGCCCTCTGACCAATGTTGCATGTGTAATTCAATTGATTTGCATTTTCAATGAAAATTCTGAAATGTATATCATTTTTCCTTTTCACTAGTCTCTTGAATTATGGAGAATGTCTTACAGACATTGGATCCAAAGCATTGTATCATTTGTGGGAAACATTTTGAAAAGGGCAAGAAAAAAGACCCCTATGTCCAAAACCCCACAGTAGAAGGCCTCCAACGCATACTTACCCTTGCTCAGCATAGAGAGAGATGGTGAACTCTGGCTCCATATAGGCTACAGATGATATTTCCTCCAAAATCAAAGTTTCATATCATGTATCATGTAGAGCGAACTACTGCAGTAAGACAAAAATCAGTGAGCAGCAGCAAGTTGCAACTTGAGCCAGAGTTTCATTGAAATGCAAATCAAGTTGAATTACATACATAACAGCACAAACGATCATTTTTACGGCACAAACCGGCACAAACGTAGCACAAACGAATAGCAGTGTTTTTAATCATTTTTGAATAGTAACATAATCTTTTCTCATTAGATGAGATAGTATTGATGTGCATCCACCATGTTTTGAAAGTGAGTATGAAAGTGACGATCATATTGATGTAAGAAAATGTCAAAATAAAAACATGAAAGTGTAATCCTCCCGTTTGTCATGACTGACTTAGCTGCCTCTCTGGCATAAAAAAAAATCGTATGGCTGTCACTGTGAAAGTCAATTTGAGTTTAGCTAGCACCAGCAAAATATAGGCATAATTCAGTGATGGGTCATGGCCTAATTAACAATAAAGTTTATGATAAACCCATGCTAGGTTTATTTGCAGTTATATCTTAACACATACCATTAACATTACCCCTTTCTGGCATGTACAGTAAAGCTAACATTATCGTTATCCCACTTACATATAGTTATTGCAAACTACTACTATGTCTCTCTAAATGAGTTTTTATGTTGACTAATAACCAAAGCAGGAACCACCGTTGTGTTTTCTGCTTATGGATGTCAGGAAAATGTATTTGTATACAAGTAGGCCAATGTCTCGTCATCTTTGTGATTACAAAAAGCCTAATTTGCTACCTTCACTGATGTGAAGTTAGTCTGAGACTCATAATGTTAGCACAGGATAGGTTGAAGGTTAGTGAACGAGTGCAACAGGTTCATTATCATCAACTGATCAAGTTTAGATAAATTATATAACACGTAAATCAATGTCAGGTTTAACAGTCCCTGTTCTTGGCGACATGCTTATCAAATGAGTCACGATTTCATGCGCTATGCTTTTGGCCTACGTTCATATCCTCATCATTTTTTAGCTGTAAGGCTCACTGTCCAGCTAAATCCCAAATAAGTGCAAGATATGCCAGTTTATTTAAATGAAATCATTACTCATATAGTATCTTGTTTCCCAGCTTCTAATACAGAAATATGTGAACCATATGTATAACTTTTTGTTAGTGAAAGACTTTAAGACTGTAAGTGAGTAGGCCTATGGCCGTCTATAGGAAACATGAATATATGATTCTTAATGGATAATCAAACTTACAATTGACACTTTTCATTAGATTTTTAGTTATTCTTGGTTATTTGAAATGTTTCTCAAATTGCCCTTTTCTCTTAGAATTCCTAGGAATCTGGGGCATTGTTCTAGAATTCCACTGGGGTATTGAGGGTTAAGTCAGTGTTCCAATTTCCATTTTACCTCTAAAATAGAATAATGAATGAACGCAAAAGTACACGGAAATCCATGAAATAGTCGAATATACGGGATCATTTTCATTTAGCAAGTGACTATAGAACTTCAAAAAGTCATATAGGTCCATATACCACTTACTTTTCCTCTTTCATTTCACTTCCAAAATAGAATTACGGAAGCGTATTGCTGCTACACTAAAATAAATAAAAAGGCTCAGTATTATGTAATTACGTGAAAAGTTTCTTGTTATAACAATATATTTTTCATGTTTTAACAAGATATATATCACGTTATTACATGAAATTATTACGTTATTCAAGATAATGAAACTAAACGAAACGAGAAGCAAGAATAGGATATGCTCGTTTACATGACTCAATCAAATTCTATTTTAAACTCGGTTTAAGACATTCTTGTTATTGAACACGGTGGATGATATTGTTATAGGCCTATAGCCTATTATATGCGAACACCCAAGCATTGTGCAGAATATTCTGCACCTGTGTGCAGTAGGCTAGCCTAGCGGAGTGCCAGTCGGGAGAGTCGGGAGGATTCCTGGTGTGGCCGGCCTGTTTAAGTGTGATCTCAAAAAGCGAATGCTATTGCTGTTTGAATATTTTCTTTGCTGTGCTCTCCAGCAGCCTGCACTGTGCGACTGCAGCGCTTCACTACTCACTCCCCGCGTCCCTTCCCCACAGCCTTAGAAATGACAGCGATGACCTGACATGCAGGCTACCGAGCCAGAGCGCTCTATACATTCACCCACATTGCGTGAAGATTCACATATTTATCAAAGCCCTTTCTCCCTCTTGCGGCAAGTTAGCGAAAGTTTTATTTATTGTGTTGATAATAAGATAAAGCAGAACTATCAGGCTGTGTGAGCTGGCTATCCTGCACAGAACCTCTCTATCGGCCTCCTTTTCAGCGGCTCTCTGCCGATACACAAACATCCCTCTTCGCTGCTCCTCAGTCAGCTGGGAATTGACCACACACGTAGCCTACACACATGCACAAAACAAACACTCATCAAGCAGCACTGTGTAATAGCAATCAGGGTGCAAGTTCATAGACACGACTAGTTATCATTTATGCCAGCCATGAGCTCTCGTGGCCTCGTTTAGTTTAGTTTCGTTATTTTAAAATAACATGATAATTTTGTGTAAAAACGTGAAAATATCATTATCATGAAATAACGTGATAATTTCATGTAATAACGTGATACATATCTTGCTAAAACGTGAAAAAGATTTTGTTATAACAAGAAACTTTTCACGTAATTACATAATACTGAGCCTTTTTATTTATTATAGTGTGGCAGCAATACGCTTCCGTATAGAATAATGAATGAACACAAAAGTACACAGACAAAGAAGCTATGGTTATGACATAAACGGACCCAGCTAGGTTCACAAACAAAAATGTAATGTAAACACATTCATAGCCATCCTCTATCATCCATCTAAATTCATTGTTGTTGCAACCCAACCCAACGAATCTTCATCCATGTATCCATCTATCATCCATCCATCTACTCACATCTTCCCATCTACTGTATCTACACCCAACCATTTTTCTACCTGTCTATCCATATTCATCCATCTATTATTTTACCTCCATCCACTCATCCAATTATCCATTTTATCCATCCAATTATCCATTTTATTTATATCCACCTTCATCTACACTGAAAAGAAAAATAGCTGGCATTTACTTGATTTTACCATGTACATCGGCTGCACATGAATGAAATGTCTAGAATTAGTTCAGCATTTCTCTTTCGGTTTACAAAATTGATTTATGCTGTGATAACCCAGTTTGATCAAGTAATTCCAATTAAATTGATTAGGTTTAGGCCTACATTAAAGAAGCACTATGCAACAATTTTTGCAAAAATTACCTTAATTATGCAGGTTGAGAGTTGTTCTGATGGTTCTACAACACTTTCTGGGTCGTTTGGTGGGTGCTTCGTCTCCCCCTTTCGCTTCTCCGCGGAAAAACTGAATATGCAACTTTCTGTTCCCGGTCCGAAGAAATCCGGATGTGACTCATTGGAAGTATCCAATCGCGCCTCGAAAATGTAGTCAGATTGTAGTTTCGAAGAAGAATCCAAAACGGATGCCGACTTGGCTTTGTTGCTGTTGTAAGTAGCCTACCCTGGCTTTGTTGCTGTTGTAAGTAGCCTACCCTGAACTTCGTTTTTGTAATGTGGTTTGATAGTCTCTTGAACAATGTGTTTGCTCGACCGTTTTATTGTGAGCCCTGTATGTGTTTAGCTTGGTTTCTTGATGGCTAGCTCGCTAGCTAGTGGGGGTTTAGCGTAGCAGTCATTTGCTACCGAAGCTGCAGGGGGAGGTGTGCCGTGAAAAATGCGAGCCCAAATCCAGCGAAAACCCAGAAACAGCGAAGGAATAGGAATAACCAGACCTGATAGTGATTCTTTAAATATGCATGTAATTTCAACGAGATTGTGTTATAAGTGGCATAGAGAGTAGGCATTCAGATGTCCTGTAACATTGATGCTGCAACATCAATGTTACAGGAAGATAACTTTGATATTTAAGACTTAGGATGAACTTCAAGATGAAGACTGAACTCATTCACTCTGAAAGTATCTTGGAGGAGGCAGAACAGCAGCTGGGACTGGAGCGAGACAAAGAGCCGAAACTGGAGCCTGTGAGGAACCAGAATGAACGGGAACCATCTCAAGCATCGGAACCACCTCAGACATGGGCTAGACATGGTGCAGGGCTGTAATATCTCTATGGCAGAGGGCTGCTGGGCACAATATTGGCGGTTTTGATCACCAACTGGGTTTCCAGAATGGAAACAGGGACAGGAGCTGGAGACCCAGAAGCAGGCACAGCCTGGAGGGAGCACAACAAGTGCTCTTTCCATTCACTACAGCCAACAATTGCTTAAATAATAAAGTTGATCTAAAGTGTTATTCATCTTATATCAAGATAAAACAAATCTAGTTGGTATTGTTTTCAATATAAATAGACTTACCTTTCTTGTCAAATATGTTTTACCTTTCTTGTCAAATATGTTTTCTTAATTTAATAAGAGTTTGACTCATTTTAAGACGTCTCATCATGGAAACAAGCAAATTTGTTGAGCACATACTGTATGTCTTGATTAAAATCAGTCAATATCAGATTAATAACATTTGGTTAGATTGTATTTGTAAGCTGAAGTAGTTTAGAACACACTGGGAAATACAATCGTCCTTCAAACTGAACGGAACATAATACACAGTCTCATAATAAATATGACAGCATGGTGTTTCAACTATGGAGATGGAGGCTGGTTGCAAATACTTGAGGAGTCACCATAAAAAAAACACACGGCTAGCCTGGGAAAGACTCACAAGTATTTAAATAGTGTCACAGTTTGAAAAAGAACACAAGAAATCAAAGTGTCTTATTATTTGTGATACCTAATTTTAAGATTTAATTTATTTACTGTGTCCATTTTGCACTTTTGCTAGTGTAGTATGTCCAGGCATCTAGGGAGCTTAGAAGAAGACACTTAACACCAGTAATAAAACTAGTGTGCTCTTCACACAGAGTATTGCCCTAAACTTTACTATTTCAATCACTGCCAAAACAAAACATAGTGATACATGTTATGTATGTGTAGTGAGCATTTATAGAGTAGCCTACATTAATATTTGATGGAGATATGAATTACATGCAATTTATTTCGAGGATCCTCCTACAAATCAATGGGAAACAAAAGTTAGTAAACTGATATTTACAAACCACTGAAAACTCACATAAAGCTGCCACAAACATCTAAAAACAGACAAGAAAGCCCTTGGCCATAAAAGCAAAAAAAATCATATGCAGACGTATGGGGCAGACATTGCACTATAATAATGATATATGATAACAATTGTATTTGTATTATACTGACATCAAAGTATATACCAACTGAACTATTCTATGTGGATAGTGAAAACATATTTATGGGCAACATTGCTCAATGTGCCCCTTCCATTAACTACTTATTCCATATGTTTCTGCTCAGTTCAAAATAACAACAGATTTGTATCATAATGAGCCTCTCTCCAGATATCAAATGTTTTTTTTTTTTATTAATGATTAAATCCTAATGTATCCCTTAAATAAATCGGTTAACATACACACAAAATCATTTCACAAAATGAGTCACAAAAAAGGCACATATTTTGATTATGGCCCTTACTTTGAGGTAAACCATCTATTTTACCCTTTTAAGTGACAGTGAGTTTGACGTAATGTTTAAATAGATCCAAACACATCAATCAAACACATCTTGCCTTATTAGAACTCTGCTTAGTTGACAGAAGAGTGTCAATAAAAGGACCTGCTGGGACTATGGAAGGGCTGCAGAAGGGGGGGTTCCAGTGCACAGTAAGTCTTTCACAGACAGACACAGAAAGGAGGTGGCTCCTATTAGAGAATGTGTCATGGCAAACTGCATCTCTTCATCTCTAAAGCAACTAATACACTTAAGATTACTACATTATAATTACTGATACTAAAATACTTGTTTCTGTATGTTTATCATTTTTAGATACTCAACAACAACTGTTGAAATTCATCTTCTTTTGAAAATCATCTTCTTTTGGGAGGAAAAGGTAAGGTACATCTGACTTATAGTACATCTGATTTATCTGAACAGCTAAACGATTAAAACAACCTTCAAGTAAATCTTTTGGAGGGCATTTACTGATTATTGCTATGGCACAGGTGTAGCTCCTTTCAAGGTCTTATTTGTATAGACATATGCAATCTTTGCAGACTATGTCCAATTTACCTGGGGGCAGCCGTGGCCTACTGGTTAGGGCTTTGGGCTTGTAACCGAAGGGATGCCGGTTCGATCCCTGATCCAGTAGGAAAAATGTGGGAGGGGGAAGTGGTTGAGCACTCTCCTGTGCCCACATCCACGGCTGAAATGCCCTTGAGCAAGGCACCTAACCCCTCACTGCTCCCCAAGCACTGCTGTAGCTCACTGCTCCGGGTTATTGTGTGTTTCACCTCACTGTGTGTTCACTGTGTGCTGTGTATGTTTCACTAATTCATGGATTGGGATAAATGCAGAGACCAAATTTCCCTCACAGGATTAAAAGAGTATATATACTTATACTTACCTACACAATTAATTACCTAATGTCACTAGTTAGGACACTAGTGCCTTCATGAATCTTGAATGGAAGCTTATGTTTAAACATTGCCACCCTCCACCATAATTCAGTGATATTTTTACCACCTAAAAAGCTTCAACAGGGGAAATTAAAAACTTGTAAAAGTCATCATAGTCAATTAATATGCTTTTAATACGTGTGTATATTCAATGTTTATATTACTATGATGGGGATTGGATTAGATTTTAGGACAATAATGGCGTAAATAAATGGGTTCCATTATTAATTAGATATTAAAAGATTGTGTTGTATTTGACTGTTTAATGAATTGTGGTTTGAGTACCCTATGTACATTGATAAGCTCCATATGGAGGTCTGGAAAACAAATGTGGTTTTGTCCCCTGATGATTGTCAACCAGTTTATTTACAGTACTGTTAATGTCTGATTGTGTAAAGCATTTATGTTGAAACTGCCTGCTCTACATGTTTATGATTAATGCAAAAAAATGAGGCACCGAAATCCATGTTGTTATTCAATGTCATTACTACCGTCTGCTGTATGGCCAACCTTATATTTAATGTGTAAATTAGTATAATGGGGGATGGGATTAGATTGGTTCCATTGTTATTTAGATATCAAAGGAATGTTTTGTATTTGACTTTTAATGAATTGCAGTTTGAGTACCCTATGTACATTGATAAGCTCGGAGGTCTGGCAAACAACTGTGGTTTTGTCCCCTAATCACTGTCAACTACTTTATTTACAGTACTGTTTCTGTTTCTATGTCAGATTGTGCAAAGCATTTTATGTTGAAACGGTTTGCTCCTCATCTTTATAATTAATGCAGTAACCAGCAACCATGGGAGACGGTGAAATGGCCGTGTTTGGCAAAGCTGCCATCTACCTTCGTAAGCCTGAGAGGGAGAGAATTGAGGCCCAAACCAAGCCCTTTGATGCAAAGACTGCTTGCTTTGTGGTTGATAAAGAGGAGTTGTACGTCAAGGGTACAATTAAAAAGAAGGAAGGTGGCAAATGCGTTGTTGAAACACTTGAAACCAAGGAGGTACTTTAGCAAGGCAGTTGAAATTGTTCTGATGTTAAAATAACATTTTCATGACATTTTCTTGAATACATCTCTTTGTTAAAGCTGTTTTCTACATTGGTTTTAGGAAAAGACAGTGAAGGAAGACGAAGTCTTCCCCTTGAATCCTCCCAAATATGACAAAATTGAGGACATGGCCATGATGACCCACCTTAATGAAGCCTCTGTCCTGTATAACCTCAAAGAGCGTTATGCAGCATG
Source organism: Alosa alosa (assembly GCF_017589495.1). Classification (NCBI taxonomy): domain Eukaryota; kingdom Metazoa; phylum Chordata; class Actinopteri; order Clupeiformes; family Clupeidae; genus Alosa; species Alosa alosa. Next base: position 18,864,986 of record NC_063200.1, read on the forward strand.
GATGATCTACGTAAGCATTACACTTTTGAATATATAATGAAAAACAAAATAGAACAGTTGAAAAGCTGAAAAACTAATCCTCTTTATTTCTTCATTCTAGACCTACTCTGGACTTTTCTGTGTCACTGTGAACCCCTACAAGTGGCTCCCAGTGTACGACACAGAAGTGGTGAATGCCTACAGAGGCAAGAAGCGTGTGGAGGCCCCGCCCCACATCTTCTCTGTCTCTGACAATGCCTATCAGTTCATGCAACAAGGTATGCTTTCAGTTTTAAAACCAACACTGAAAAAATACAATATATATTTGTTTCATTTATGTAAAATTAACCATTCCTGTGAATCTCTATTTTGCCCCACAGACAGGGAGTGTCAGTCTGTCCTGATCACGTAAGTGTCCATGCATCCCTTAAAACTTTTTACATTATTAAAAGGCTAAACCGTTACATTATCTTCTGTATACTCTTCTGGTACACTTTGTAATTGTGATATAGAAAAATGGCAATATCTTCTGTTTAATACAGCGGAGAATCTGGTGCTGGCAAGACTGTAAACACCAAGCGTGTCATCCAGTACTTTGCAACAATTGCAGTGGCTGGTGGCGACAAGAAGAAGGCAGAACCTGTCCCAGCCTCAGGAAAAATAAAGGTAGGAACCCCTTGCATTTTTATAGGCTAAATACAGCAACAGATATGAACTTCAATAACATAATATATGGACTTGCAGGGATCTCTTGAAGACCAGATTATTGCCGCCAACCCACTACTGGAGGCTTATGGTAATGCCAAGACTGTGAGGAATGACAACTCTTCACGTTTCGTAAGTTTAGTCTCTCATATAAACTCTTACCTCGGTTCTGTCATTTTTGATAGAATCAACTTCTTAGGGTTTTTCTTTAAACTAAAATGTACTTTGTTGAATATTAGTATTTTAAAAAAAATGTCCTCTGGTTTCTACTTAAACCTCTACACTATCATTTTTTACTTTTTGTATTAGTAAAGGCAGTATTTATTGTTACTCTTAGGTCTATTATTGGATATTTGAATATTTATTGAATACTTCAATGTTTTTCCTCACTTGTAACCTGGTTTGGTAAAAGCATCAGCTACATGCATAAATGCAATTTCAAAATGTAATCTCAAACAGGGTAAATTCATCAGAATTCACTTTGGCACATCTGGAAAACTGGCTAGTGCTGATATTGAGACTTGTAAGTATAATTAATCTTTGTGTTTAAAGTTTCATTGTTGCCTTAAATGTATCAAATGAAAATGCTTCCCTGCTTAAAAAAGACCTGCTTGAGAAGTCCAGAGTGACATTCCAGCTTCCTGATGAAAGAGGCTACCACATATTTTACCAGATGATGACCAACCACAAGCCTGAGCTGATAGGTATGGTTAATATTGTCAATCAACGTTCAAAAATCAATACATGTAATTTTGAATTCATAAAATTGCTTTTTAACCCCTACAGAAATGTCCCTCATCACATCCAACCCCTATGACTTCCCAATGTGCAGTCAGGGTCAGATCACTGTGGCCAGTATTGATGACAAAGAGGAGTTGGATGCCACAGATGTAAGTTGTTCAATAATGTGTTTCCCCCGCTTAAATTTCTAGAAAAAAACTTTAAAATAATCAAATATTTATCATTCCAGGATGCCATTGACATCCTGGGTTTCAGTGGAGAGGAGAAAAACACCATTTACAAGCTGACTGGTGCTGTGCTCCATCATGGCAACATGAAATTCAAGCAGAAGCAGCGTGAGGAGCAGGCTGAGCCTGATGGCAATGAGGGTAGGTTACAACACTACTGAATCAGTCAGTTCTAGTAACGACACGGACTGGCAATGGTTAAACATGACTGATATCTAAACACATCTATCAAAAATGTCACAGACTGGCACTGGCAGATTCAGAAAGTGAACCCGGGTCTTGTTCTGTTTTCCCTGTTTAGTGTTTTTTCAATTATGTCAGCTCCTCTTAAGTGACTTCCTGCTAGCTTTGTTTACTTCCTGTGTCCTGTTCCATGTGCTCCTTTGTTTACCCTTGCCATGTGTTCTTCATTACCTGTGTCGCCGCCCCTCACCTGTCCCTGATTATTGTTTCAGTGTCACCTGTGTCTTGTTCCCCAGTATATTTAGTCCTCTTGTTCCCTCAGTTCCTGGTCGGTCTTTGTCCATGTTCGTGTTGTGTTCAGTTCCTAAAGATTCTCATAATTCCAAGTTTGCCTTGCCCTGCGTTTGGGTCTGACACTCCCCTATAAACCGTAATGCTGGGACGATTGTCAAGCAGTAACTTTAACGCTGCTGCACCATGCACAAAATTGATATGCCATCATGTTATTTATATCAACATATGTGTATACTCATGTATATTTGAATTTGCCTCTGGATTAATAAAATACAATGGTCACTCAGATACCTTTATGTTTTTGCCTTTAACCTAACATTATCTTGGACAAATGTTTTGATTTAGGGGGAGGAGATTCAGGTGGACAAACTTGTTTCATATGCTATCCCAAATTTGTTTGGAGCATGGAGTATATTAAATTGGTCATTTTAAATGTTAAATCACCAAACTGCTACACTGTTGCACTGTTTTTAGATGCTGACAAAGTCGCATACCTCTTGGGCCTGAACTCCGCTGACATGCTGAAGGCTTTGTGCTACCCAAGAGTGAAAGTCGGAAATGAGTATGTCACCAAGGGTCAGACTGTGCCACAGGTATTATTTCATTCACTAAAAAGTTCACTAAAGATCACAAACCACTTGGCAGTGTCTGGACAGAATTAATTGTTGTGAAAATTAAATGACCTGCTTTTATTGCATAAGCATTTGACTTTATGGTCTCTGAACATAGCATGACCATTGCTTTATTCTGTTTCAGGTCAATAACTCAGTTGCAGCCTTGTCCAAGTCCATCTATGAGAGGATGTTCTTGTGGATGGTCATCCGTATCAATGAGATGTTGGACACTAAACAGTCAAGGCAGTTCTTCATTGGTGTGCTGGATATTGCTGGCTTTGAGATTTTTGATGTAAGCATAAGTTAACTCCATTTTTCACTCATACCACAATGTAGTATACTTCCAGTTGGGAAGTGACGTTGATTGACTTTGCCCAAAAATAACACACCCGCACGGCATTGAGTAATTGGCGCGAGACCCTACCTGTCTAACTTCGACAATTATATTACAAACTATTTCTCAATCACAGTACAACAGCATGGAACAGCTATGCATCAACTTCACCAATGAGAAACTGCAACAGTTCTTCAACCACCACATGTTCGTTCTGGAGCAAGAGGAGTACAAGAAAGAGGGCATTGAATGGGAGTTCATTGACTTCGGCATGGATTTAGCCGCTTGCATTGAGCTCATTGAGAAGGTCAGTTTCAATCAGTCAAATGAGCCAAATACTATATTTGTATTGTTTTATAATACCCACTTTAAAAAAAAGGTTATTTCCAACAGCCTATGGGAATCTTTGCCATCCTTGAAGAGGAGTGCATGTTCCCCAAGGCCTCTGACACCACTTTCAAGAACAAGTTGTATGACCAGCATCTTGGCAAAACTAAGGCCTTTGAGAAGCCGAAGCCTGCCAAAGGCAAGGCTGAGGCCCACTTCTCCCTGGTGCACTATGCCGGCACTGTGGACTACAATGTTACTGGGTGGCTGGACAAGAACAAGGATCCACTGAATGATTCTGTTGTGCAGCTGTACCAGAAGTCGGGAGTAAAACTCCTGCCTGTCTTGTACCCACCTGCTGTTGAGGGTAACAAAAAACCTATACAAGTCTACAAGCTAATGCAAAAAATGTATTATGTATGAATTTCTATATATGTAACTTAATTACTGAATCCATCATTTGTATTTCAACAGAGGCTGCTGGTAGTAAGCAGAAGAAGAAGAAGGGTGGCTCCATGCAGACTGTGTCATCACAGTTCAGGGTGTGTATATTAAACCAATAACAACAAATCAATCATCCTAAAGAAAGGCGAGGGGATGTTTTAATTGAATTCTTATCTCAACAGGAGAACTTGGGCAAACTGATGACCAACTTAAGGAGCACCCATCCTCACTTTGTGCGTTGTCTGATTCCAAATGAAATAAAGAAACCAGGTAAAGGGTGTTTGGTAGTGAATAAAGATATATATATATGTGTGTGTGTGTGTGTGTGTTATATTACATTGAGAATATGAGATCTCATGACCTGTTTTTGACATGCAGGTTATATGCAGAACTTCCTGGTCATCCATCAGCTCAGGTGCAATGGTGTGCTAGAGGGTATCAGAATCTGCAGAAAGGGTTTCCCAAGTAGAATCCTCTATGGCGACTTCAAGCAGAGGTGAACTGTGAAAGCCAATGAAGTATCATATATATTCAATACTGCATTTAGAGAGGAAAAAGTAATGCTCTATGTGTTTATTCTGTTCAGATACAAAGTGCTGAATGCCAGTGTAATCCCTGAGGGTCAGTTCATTGATAACAAGAAGGCTGCTGAGAAGCTCTTGGGTTCCATTGATGTTGATCACACTCAATACAAGTTTGGACACACAAAGGTAGATACATTTCATGCAATCTATTACCTGTTTCACCTTTTACCTGAGTACAAACTAGAGCACGGCTTTCTCCGTGTCAATGCTTATATTCAATGCTTGTATTCATTCTTATATTTTCCTTTATCCCTCAGGTGTTCTTCAAAGCTGGTCTGCTGGGTACCCTTGAGGAGCTGCGAGATGAGAAACTGTCTAACCTAGTAACAATGACTCAGGCTCTCTGCCGTGGCTTCCTGATGAGGAGGGAGTTTCTAAAGATGATGGAAAGGAGGTAAATGTGTATATCAAAAGAACTCAGAAGTATGAAAGATTGAGTAGGCTAGTATTAATAGTATAGTCCGCCTCTGTATCCGTCTAAATTGATAATGCATTTTGCTGTTTGCTAAAGGAAATGTGTTTGTCTAAAGTATGTCTGAGAAGATTACACTTTACACTATTACACTTTCTATAAGGGATGTAACCATAGACAGTAAAATATATGGACATAGACATCCCATAGACTTCGAACGAGACGAGTGAAGCAAATTTGAACCCATTTCCTGTTGGTCGACTTCGGTTCTCGCGCATACTCAGTCCAGGCGAGTGAGAAACGTGTGACATTAAGCAACGGACCGAAACGATAGGCTTGTTCGACTTGATGCACATCTGCGCAGATCTGACTTGGTGTGATGCATGCTGGGTTGAACACAATGCATACTGGGATGGACGCAATGCATACTGGTTAGAAATCCTGTCCGATGCGAATGCCCCTTGTGGCTCGAGAGAAACGCAACAGCACTTGTTGAAATTGAAATAGGCGAAATTGAGTTACTAAAAAAAGTTTTTATTATTAATTCACATTGACCATACCCAACAAGGGAGAATGAGGGACATGTTCTCGTGTTCTAGGCCAATGTCCAGCTGCTGCCCTGGTGGTGTCCATGTTCTTCCCAAAAAGACTACAAACCCCAGCGTTCGCGCTAGCAACTCATTTGTACATGTTGCATGTGTGGGCGTACAAGATTTACGAGTCAAATGGAAAACGCCATCATTGTTATTGTTTTGTGCTACATGTACTGTAGCCTCTGGCTAACCTGCTGGAAAACAAATCGTTACATTGTATTGCATGCACAGCAAGACCATGCAATGCATGAATTGGTGACCAGGTTGAAGCAGCAATGTAATCTAGTGTGTAAGAGCATTGCATCGACATTAAAATGACCAACACAGTACAAATGCAAAGAAAATACATGCCATCTCATCTCAACTATGGGCGCAGCCATGTTTGTTGTAAGGTCGTACGGCCACCTCGGGGTACACTCAAGAACTCCGAGGTAAAGGGGCGTGCCTGCGTAAAATGCTGCAAGAAAACTGGGTAATTTACACTTTCCAACTTGGGCGGCGGATTTACGAGACAAATAGAAAAGGCCAAAAGTCAGACACAGTTCAATTGAACAAGCCTATTGTTAATTTCACGATATCGTGATAACAAAAGTGTCGGTATCGTCGTGGACATGCAGTGTTGCCACAGTTACCTTGAAAAAGTAATCTGAATACTGATTACTTTACTGATTACTTGATTTTAAAAGTAACTAAGTTAGATTACAAGTTACTTTATTAGTTACTTTCAACAGCTGCCGACAACACCCCCACCGCCTCAACATAAAAAGGATAACCGGTTTTGCCAATACTCACTATACTGGAAGTGTAAATTACACTTGTTAAACTCACCTCAACAAGTCTTTTGCAATAATTTAACCCGCTGTGAGCAATGCTAAAGTCACTGTTACAAACAGTGCAGTGTGCAAGACTATCATTATGTTTTGTCATATGTCATTATGTGTTGGGTACACTTTTGTGTAGTCTGATGTGAAATGGGTCTTAAATGTTCCTTTTTGAGGGGCACTGACTCTGCCATGACGTTCCTGTTCCTAGATACACTGACTGAACTGATTAATTAAGTTTGGGAGAAAAAAGATATAAGCCCACCTACTCTGAAAACTGATTGGTTGATTTAGCAAAACAAACCAGGATGCTCTCTGTCTTGGATGCGCTTCAGGCACACATGCACCTCCTCCTCTCTCTCCCTCCCTCTCCGTTCTGTGGCGTTAAACTCAGATGCACACTCAATTTGAAGTCCGGTCTGGCTTGCGTGCTCTTGTTCGCTCTAGGTTCTGGGAGATTTTATGTAATTTGCGGGCGTCAGGAAGCCGCTAGCAATATGTGGGAGACTCCCAAAACTTCTGGAGACTTGAGATGTCTAGCTAGACAGCACTTTGTCGCCAGCACAGAATGTACAATGTACCTTAATGTTGTCATGTTTAGCTGACACAAACTCAAAATAATGACTGTATAGTCCCTCCATTGTTGTTTACGTTTGTGTCGCTGCGTGGTTTTACACGTGAGTTGTCCTCATGCTGAAAACGTGAGCATAGCCTACATGACCTTAATCCCTGAGACAAGAAGAAAGCAAAAAATATATCTTTTTACTAAGGCACAGTGACTTAGATAAGTAACTTTAATCTGATTACTGGTTTGTAAATAGTAGCGCGTTAGATTATTGTTACCGTAAAAAAGTGATCAAAATAGACCGTTACTAAGTAACGCGTTACTGGCATCACTGCATGTGATGGTATCAAAGGATAGGTCTTCAGGGCAAAAAATGTAGTTCTGTTTTAGCTGCCGTGCAGCAGAGCGGAGGGAAAATACATAGATATTAGAAAGCTAGAAACTGCATTGGGCACGAGTTCTATTAGGTGGCATACTTAAAAGCGACCGCTATATTGCTGGGGGCAGCATGTTTACTGTCTATGGGGGAGTGACAGCAACACTTGCTCCAGTTATTGTTTCCCCCACCAAGATGGCGACGCTATTTACGTACGTTCGGGAGCCCAATGCAGTATCTAGCTTTCTAATATCTATGGGAAAATAGACCTCTGAAGTTCGCCTACAAAAAAGCTACCATCTTTGCCTAGGCTATATAAGGAGTATCTTATATCCGGTATCTTGAGATTTTCCCTATGGGAAAATAACATGGGGATTTAAAATGATCACACCTGTTAAACTCTCGCAGGGACAACGAAATCGAAAATGCAAACATTTTGCTGTAGGCCTACACACTTTTGTCCTCTGCCTTCGAGTGGATACTGCGATCTCCGGTACGTGAAGGCGGCACACTTTGATTTTTGCTACCCCAGAGCTAACTTGCGATGCAACTTGCCATTAAGTTAGTAGTTAGCTCTTGGATATCAAACGTCAAAGTGTGCTGCGTTCATGCAGGCTACCGGAGATCACAGTATCCACTCGTAGGCAGAGGACAAAAGCGTATTTAGGAAAACGTCTGCATTTCAGACTTTTTTGTCCCCGCGGGAGTTTAACAGGTGTGATAATTCCAAATCCCCATGTTATTTTCCCATAGGAAAAATCAGATACCTGATCTCAAAGATGGCAACTTTTTTGTAGGCGAACTTCAGAGGTCTATAAGAATTACAGAGACCATCATCCTATGCGTGCCTATAATCTTTTTTTCAGTCTGTGCGATCCTCCGGTCTATATTTGATTAGGCCTGTTATAGTTGATCTGAACATTTTCATCATGTACAAGCTACACACACACGCACATCTTATGCAACTATGCAGTGCCTCCAAACAAAACTTTCAATTCACAGAGATGTTTTATTTATCAACCGAACGACTAAATTGGTCTATGGACACACCATAAGACTACCATGAGCTTTTTTTGGCAGTTTGCAAACAGAGTGCATTACCACCATCTGCTGGACTGAAGTGTGATGGCAAGTGTACCCTGCAGCCTCATTCTGGCCATGGGGGGAATAAGGTGAATTGGAGACTTAGTTCATAGCCTATAAAGAAAATAGGAGTAGCCAAAGTAGCCCAATAAAAGTTAGGACTGCGAAGGAAATAATAACCTAATCTTAAATAAATATAGCCTATTGCCCATTTCAATATGCATAAATTCAATTATGTATTAGGCTGCCTTATGAACATGATCTTAAATAGGTCTTTCAAAGGACATCAATTCATTGTTTATTTAGAGGCAAGACTGAGGGAGAGAAACTGGCAGTTTTCTTTTATGAATAATATCATGTAAATATCAGACATGGCATTTAATGACTAATCTTTGTCTATTTATACCAAAGTTATAACTTAGCATCCATATTATGTCACGTAATAAGTATAAGTAAGTATATATACTCTTTTGATCCCGTGAGGGAAATTTGGTCTCTGCATTTATCCCAATCCGTGAGACCAGTAGGCCACGGCTGCCCCCTAATGACCTAAGACCAAATGTAACTTTGGTAGTAAATGTTTTAATTTTCCAAGTCTTAAAGTCAATTTGCCTTTCTTTTTTAAATATCACAATAAATATTTTACCGTTGACTTGTTACCGAGGTATCGTATTGAGAGATTGATATTGTTACATCTCTACAATATTGCAATAAATGTTTTAACATGGACTTGTTATTGAGGTACTGTATTATTGTATTGTGAGATTTTGGTATGGTTACATCCCTACCTTTTACACATTTCATGTACCGGTATTCATAATTCTACATACAATATTTAAGGATAGATTTCACCACCCTTCTTGTATAGGGAGGCTATCTACAGCATCCAGTACAATATACGGTCATTCATGAATGTCAAGACTTGGCCTTGGATGAAAGTTTACTACAAAATCAAGCCTCTGCTGAAGAGTGCTGAAACTGAGAAGGAGCTGGCCAACATGAAAGAGAACTATGACAAACTCAAAGAGGACTGTGCAAAGACAACAGCCAGGAAGAAGGAGCTAGAGGAGAAGATGGTGGCTCTAGTGCAAGAGAGGAATGACCTGGCACTGCAAGTGGCATCTGTAAGTGTATACTGTACCATTTCAATATTCACAATTACCCAGTCCCAACATTGTGTTTTCAATAATTCCATCTTATATTTATAATAGGGATCTGAGGGTCTCAATGATGCTGAGGAGAGGTGTGAGGGTCTTATCAAAAGTAAGATCCAGCTTGAGGCCAAGCTCAAAGAGACAGCCGAGAGACTGGAGGATGAAGAGGAAATCAATGCTGAGCTGACTGCCAAGAAGAGGAAACTGGAGGATGAGTGCTCTGAGCTGAAGAAGGACATTGATGATCTGGAGCTGACCTTGGCTAAAGTGGAGAAGGAGAAACATGCTACAGAGAACAAGGTTGGGAATTATAAAGGGCGGATCAATGTAGTTTGTTAAAAATAAAATATCTAAGTTACACTATCATATACTAATGTAAAGTTTTCTATGTGCAGGTCAAGAACCTAACTGAGGAGATGGCCTCACAGGATGAGTCCCTTGCTAAGCTGACAAAGGAGAAGAAAGCCCTCCAAGAGGCCCACCAGCAGACTCTTGATGATCTTCAAGCAGAGGAAGATAAAGTCAACACTCTGACTAAATTCAAGACTAAGCTTGAACAGCAAGTGGATGATGTAAGCAGGCTTGGAATTTCACCATTGTAGGGGCAAGGCCACTTGGCCTTCAGTTGGGCATATTTGGTGGGGGGCACAAAGGCCACATGTCAGGGCACCAAGGCCAAAGTTAATTATACAGTAGTATGCTATAAAAATGGTCAAAGTTGTATTCACTGCAGTAGACCTGCATCACTGTATGAAACATTACAAAAACATAAAACATGACATATTACATATAACTGTAAATCATTTGATCATCTAATATTTTCAGATATCTAGACTATATTTAACATTTATTTTGTATTTGGCCTGTTATGAAATCATGTATTGAACAATTTAAGCACAGCTCAGCTTTAAGAAACTCAAATAGCCTAGATACATGCTTAGCATTTTGTGATCATTAAGGCTACTTTCACAAACTCTTATTGTCAGCTGTCCTCTGATTTACCGATATCTAGGCGACATTTGTAATATTTATTTTGTATTTGGCCCGTTATGAAATTATGTGGAACAATTTAAACACAGTGTAAAACTTAAATCCCAAATTTGGAGACATCCATGTATGTTGAAATTTACTGCAAATTCAAAACGGGATTAGTCTGGAACGGCTAACTGTACAGGGGACTGTTTTACACCTTTCTGTTCGGTAAGGTCTGCTGTTTATTCTGATATATGGTTTGTCATATGTTAAACGAAGGGTTCGTGAAGTATTCCACCGAGATGAATGGGTAGGGAGATGGACGCAAAACCTTCAGTAGAATTTATGATTAAATTGAATGATATTTACTTTTCTCGCGAACCGTTCACCACAGCAATTAGCGGCTAACATCGTTTAAAAGCTGAGAAAAAGCTCATTCATGTGATACTTGTGATGTCTGTGTGATGATTAGGCTACTTCGCGAGTAGTTCAACTGAGAAGAATGGGTTAATTTGGACGCACTTTCTTTCTTGCGCTGTCACTTTCTCCACTGCGTAATTTGCGCTGTGAATGCTAAGATTATTGACAGGCCATAGGCTAAATATATATCGCTATTAGTAGGACGCAAAGCAGAATATTTAAAGAAGGGGGCACCAAGGCCACCGTGGCCTGTAAACCTCTGATTTTCAAAGGGGCGTCACGGCCAACGCAAGGGGCTACGACGGCCATGGCCGTCGTGGCCGCCGTGAAATACCTACCCTGGATGTAAGTACAAAAACATTTCACCACTTCCCACACTGAAATTAGACCATTTCCCACATACTCACCTCCAGGGCTGTAGTGGAGGCTAAACACAAGTAAACACAGTTTATCCACCTCTGAAATTTCAGAAATAGAGTTTATCCACCTCTCAACAGAATTTATTCACCAATTGCAACTTTTAACATTCAAAAATCACACTGTATTATCCACATTTATAATATGTACTCTCATCAACACTCTAGAAACCATTAATACCACTGGTATTGTTATAAACATTGGACAATAACCTCCACCATCATTAAACATTTTCTGATCCGATAACGCATGGCGCAGTTCACCTTACCCTGTTCACATCATAGTTTATCCAACTCATATTTTGCCACTACACCCCTGCTCACCTCACATTTCATATTGGCAGCTTGAGGGTTCCCTGGAGCAAGAAAAGAAGGTCCGCATGGACCTTGAGAGAGCCAAGCGAAAGCTTGAGGGTGACCTGAAGCTGGCCCAAGAGTCCATCATGGATCTGGAGAATGACAAGCAGCAGTCTGATGAGAAGATAAAGAAGTAAAGGCATTATCTATTACAAAATATCTCTGTTCAATTCCCATGTATGCAGCCAACTTCAGAAATTATATTTTCTTTTTTTTTAATCAGGAAGGACTTCGAAACAAGTCAACTTCTAAATAAGATTGAAGATGAACAAACACTTGGTGCTCAACTGCAGAAGAAGATCAAGGAGCTTCAGGTTTAATTATTCTCCACCAACTCAAACTCTGAGCGTTTTTTACAATTTTCTGTCTTACTAATATGATATAATATGGTTTTCCCCCAATAGGCCCGCATAGAGGAATTGGAGGAAGAGATTGAGTCTGAACGTGCAGCTAGAGCCAAGGTTGAGAAGCAGAGAGCTGATCTCTCCAGGGAACTTGAGGAGATCAGTGAAAGGCTTGAGGAAGCTGGTGGTGCCACTGCATGTCAAATTGAGATGAACAAAAAGCGTGAGGCTGAGTTCCAGAAGCTGCGTCGTGACCTTGAGGAATCCACCCTGCAGCATGAAGCCACTGCTGCAGCTCTCCGCAAGAAGCAGGCACGACAGCGTGGCTGAGCTGGGAGAGCAGATTGACAACCTCCAACGTGTCAAGCAGAAGCTTGAGAAGGAAAAAAGTGAATACAAGATGGAAATTGATGATCTCGCCAGCAATATGGAGGCTGTTGCTAAAGCTAAGGTTGGTGAGATATTTACCCATCTTCAAATCAACTTAAAATAATTGTATTAACTTTTTGCTACTAATGGATATTATCATAAACAGGGAAATCTGGAGAAGATGTGCCGCACCCTTGAAGACCAACTCAGTGAAACCAAGGCCAAGAGTGATGAGGGTGCCCGCCAGGTCAATGACCTCAGTGCTCAGAGAGCAAGACTACAGACTGAAAATGGTGAGCTTGGCCGTCAGGTTGAGGAGAAAGATGCTCTTGTGTCTCAGCTGACCAGAAGCAAGCAGGCCTTCACTCAGCAAGTTGAGGAGCTGAAGAGACTGAATGAAGAGGAAGTCAAGGTACTGATATCTATGCATGAAATGAAGATATTGGATTACATAAATCACATTTGGGGAAATGCTTTCATACTGTAAACACCGTTGCTTGTTAACAAACAGGCCAAGAATGCCCTGGCCCATGCTGTTCAGTCTGCTCGTCACGACTGTGACCTTTTAAGGGAGCAGTTTGAGGAAGAGCAGGAAGCAAAGGCTGAGCTTCAACGTGGCATGTCCAAGGCCAACAGCGAGGTTGCTCAGTGGAGGACCAAGTACGAAACTGATGCCATCCAGCGCACTGAGGAGCTTGAGGAGTCCAAGTATGTGTTAAAGATGCAAAAACATAATTTAGATATGAATTTGGCCATTTAAACCTTATATTTTCTTTCTATTTTCTAAAAAACATCATGATTTCTGGCTTAAATTAAGGGGCAGCCGTGGCCTACTGGTTAGCGCTTCAGACTTGTAACCGGAGGGTTGCCGGTTCGAACCCCAACCAGAAGGAACGGCTGAAGTGCCCTTGAGCAAGGCACCTAACCCCTCACTGCTCCCCAAGTGCCGCTGTAGCAGGCAGCTCACTCCGTCGGGATGGGATCAAAAGAGTATATATACTTATACATACTTAAATCTGGTGCTTTCTCTTTCAGAAAAAAGCTTGCCCAGCGACTCCAGGAGGCTGAGGAGCAAATCGAGGCAACCAACTCAAAATGTGCCTCTCTGGATAAGACCAAGCAGAGACTACAGGGTGAGGTTGAGGACCTCATGATTGATGTGGAGAGAGCCAATGCTCTAGCTGCCAACCTGGACAAGAAGCAAAGAAACTTTGACAAGGTAATACCTCCAAAACATCATTCAGATGTGGAATGTAGGTGAACTAGATATACAAAATATGACCGCCGCCCAGTCCAGCACATTTTTTCCACAAAAAGAAATCACGCTGAAAGGCCTATATGATTCTAACTGTCTCACTAAATTGCATTATCCACACTCAATTCTCACTGGTATCTGCTAGACAACAAGTACCAAAACATGATTAGTTCATAGATTTCACATGTAAAATTCATTTTATACAACCCCACCTCCATCTTGCCTGTTCATAATTCTGAGAAATTCTTGATTGTTTGTGTTATGTTTATGTTATGTATGTGGGTGTGTGTGTGTGTGTGTGTGTGTATCTGTTTGTGCACATGTGTGCACATGAAATGGGTTAACATGACCCCTGGAGGCAAACATACAGAAAAAAATGGTCATCCTAGGCCCTACAGTTCTCAAGATATTCACAGAGAACTGTGTCTGTCCTACCCTCCTTTCGGGGGGGTCCAGTCCAGCGGGGGGGCTACAGATCAAAACGAAAAATGACGATTCCATGCTATCCATGTGGGGGTACATGCCCACCAAGTTTTGTGTACCCCGGTCTTTCAGTGTCCCGGGAATCCTTGTTGGTGTACGTCACTAAATGTACACATAAATTATTTTATTGTAAGGCCCCCCATGAACGAAAGTACACAAAACTTGGCATGCATTCGGAGGGTGTCATAATGATCTTACACTTTTAATTTCGTGCAGTTTTGACCTTGTCAGCCAGAGATATAGTGATGAAAACACCTAATTTTTTGCTTTTTAATTTTTAACTAGGTGGCTCTATACATGAAATAAGTGGTAATGGGATGGGTTGACATGCCCCCTTAAGACCAACATACATAAAAAGGTGGACCTCCTAGGCCCCACGGTTCTCGAGATATTCACAGAAAACTGTCTCCGCCACCTACAGGCCAGTTGGTGTATAGTAACATAAATTAATTTATTGTGTGGCCCCCATGAACGGAATTCCACAAAACCCCATGAGGGTGTCATAATGATCCTACACTTCCAATTTCGTGCAGTTTTGACTATGTTAGGTCACAGATACCTTCAATTACAACACCTCATTTTACTTTTTGTGTTTAACTAGGGGGTCATACATGAAAAGTGGTTATAATGGGTTGACATGGACTTGAGATCAACATACAACAACAACTGTTTCTCGAGATATTCACAAAAAGGTCCTGGTCCAGAGGGGGGAAGCGAAAAACGGTGGTTCCATGCTATCCATGTGGAGGAGGGTCAGGCAGGAGTTGGAGGTGTGGCGGTCATAATAAGTATAAGACACAACAACAACTGTTTCTAAAAAGGTCCTGGCAGAGTGGAAGCTCGTTCTCTCAGCACTGAGCTGTTCAAGATGAAGAACTCCTATGAGGAGTCTCTTGACCACCTTGAGACCCTGAAGAGGGAGAACAAGAATTTGCAACGTGAGTCAAAATAGCCCAACCCATATCCCACTCAAAAAATATTTTCAGATAATATGTTTACTCTAATATAACCACATATTTGCAGAGGAGATTTCTGACCTGACTGAGCAGCTTGGTGAGACTGGAAAGAGCATCCATGAGCTGGAGAAGGCCAAGAAGACTGTTGAGACTGAGAAGTCCGAGATCCAAACCGCCCTGGAAGAGGCTGAGGTAGAAATTCAGATAGGCTTTCCTACACAGTGAGTAACGGAAATTATGATGTCTTATATATTTTAAAATTCTTAATTTTCTTGTTTAGGGAACTCTTGAGCATGAGGAGTCCAAGATTCTTCGTGTCCAACTTGAACTCAACCAGATCAAGGGTGAAATTGACAGGAAGCTTGCAGAGAAGGATGAGGAGATGGAGCAGATCAAGAGGAACAGCCAGAGGATAATCGACTCCATGCAGAGCACTTTAGACTCTGAGATCAGGAGCAGAAATGATGCCCTGAGAATCAAGAAGAAGATGGAGGGAGACCTCAATGAGATGGAGGTTCAGCTGAGCCATGCTAACCGCCAGGCTTCTGAGTCCCAGAAACAACTGAGAAATGTGCAGGGTCAACTCAAGGTCAGTTATGCAATAAAATAGTACAAGGATCCTATCCTACCACAATTACTATTTGGTTAATATTTTATTTATAATAATTTATGTCCATAAATCATTATATGATTTTGTCTGAACTCTCTCTTGGTAGTATGGCACATCTTTTGTCATTCCATGTGTTTTTTATTAGGATGCCCAACTGCACCTTGATGATGCTGTAAGAGGACAGGAAGACATGAAGGAACAGGTTGCCATGGTGGAGCGCCGGAACACCCTGATGGTGGCTGAGATTGAGGAGCTCAGAGTTGCTCTGGAGCAAACAGAGAGAGGCCGCAAAGTGGCTGAACAGGAGTTAGTTGATGCCAGTGAACGTGTTGGCCTCCTGCACTCTCAGGTGGGGGTATATTTTTCTCACAAAAAAATCTTTTCAATTGTACCCGCAGTTCTTTCAAAAGATTTTTCACCATATAACATATTTGAAATTATTTCTGAATGTTAGAACACAAGTCTGATTAACACCAAGAAGAAGCTTGAGGCTGACTTGGTTCAGATCCAAGGTGAGGTTGATGACATCGTCCAGGAGGCTAGAAATGCTGAGGACAAGGCCAAGAAAGCCATCACTGATGTAAGCAATGTTTTCTTTTGCACTTTAGTACTGTATATTATGAGCTAAATACTGTATGTAGCTTTTGTGATCTAAAACACAATTTCCCATTTTTCAGGCCGCCATGATGGCGGAGGAGCTGAAGAAGGAGCAGGACACCAGTTCTCATCTGGAGAGGATGAAGAAGAACCTGGAGGTCACTGTGAAAGATCTGCAGCACCGCCTGGATGAGGCTGAGAATCTGGCCATGAAGGGTGGCAAGAAACAACTCCAGAAACTGGAGTCCAGGGTGAGTGACTAAACTTGGGTGAAATATTCAGAATGTAATAAATAAAATGAAGACATTGTGAAATGAAGATCTTGCTTATGTAAAGGTTCGTGAGTTGGAAAGTGAGATTGAGAATGAACAACGACGTGGTATTGAGGCTGTCAAGGGAGTCCGCAAATACGAAAGGAGAGTGAAGGAGCTTACCTACCAGGTATAAAGTTTCTTTAACCACTATTGAACATAATTTATCTCGAGGAGGACAATGTTAGACAGATTGTTTTTCTTTTCAGACTGAGGAGGACAAGAAAAACGTCACCAGACTGCAGGACCTAGTTGACAAGCTGCAATTGAAGGTCAAATCCTACAAGAGACAGGCTGAGGAGGCTGTAAGTAGTTTCTTGTGTTACCTATATGGTCAAATATCTTGCCTTTCGTATTAATAAAAAAATAGTTTAATAGGACTAAAAAGTGTAAAAGATAAACAACTTTTCGGTTCATCCAAACTGCATCATCAGTTGTAATGAATGTAACAGGAAGGATGAACACCAAAACAGTTTCTATCTCTGTATCTAGTCCTTTCAGTCCAGTGTTTTTAAAAGAAATGCTATCACCTGGACCCTAAATGAATCTCCATAGATAAAAATTATTGGTTTGCTTCAAAACAGAAGCCTCTGCACTCAAACATACTTTCTTAATATTAGGAGGAGCAATCCAACTCCCACCTGTCTAAGTTCAGGAAGGTTCAGCATGAGCTGGAGGAGGCTGAGGAGCGTGCTGACATTGCTGAATCCCAGGTCAACAAGATGAGAGCAAAGAGCCGTGATTCTGGAAAGGTACGTCTAATTTGCCATATTTTAACGTATTATAAGCCATCATATGTTCATACTCAATTTAATTTCATTCCTCAATTTCTCTTTCTCAGGGCAAGGAGGCTGAGTAAATCCTGTGAAATCTTCTGACCAGTCACTCATTTGGATTAATATCCTGATTACTGTGGTCATTCTGTAAATCCTACATAATAAAAGTCTCTTCAGAATATGAGAATATTGTTTTTAATTAGAATCAGAATTAATTGTGATCACAATTTGTAAAATGTTTCGACTTCCCTATTTGCATTTAAAATCACTTTAAGATTTCCTGGTCTGTTGGCTAAAACATACTTACTTGTTTGCCAATAACAAATGATGCGGTAACACTTTCTATGAAGGTCACTGTTATAATGAGTTATGCATACATAACACCTTATAATGTGATCATAAGTAATTATAATAATAATTTAAATAGTTCACAAGCAAGCATGAGACTCTTTAGCAATCCTCATAATGCATTCCAGATTATTTCATTATGGACCAAAAATCTAATTTTGTATAATGCATTATCCTCCGACCCTGCCTACTCATAACTAAACATTGTGGGCACTGTACTGATGCATTAGAACAACTTTTGCTTAGTGATTTCATGCATGAATGTATGCATAACCAGGGTGCGATTTGTGTAAAAAACAGAGGGGGGGATGATTTTGAATACGTTTTTTTTTTTTTAATGAACGAACGATCCATAGCCTAGTAATGTCATGGCTAATAATAGCCTATATTCATTTTGCCACCTTTGTAACATTTACCTTTATCTTAGTTTTAGTTTACCGTGATGTATGACTTTAAACAGCGAGTGTGCTTGGTATGATGATCAGCTCCTCTAATGCAGGGTAGGACTACGTTTTGACAAGCATACAAATTCACATTGTTCTTGCCCCATCTGAATTGACTCCTCTACTTTTGCTGCCTCCATCCTTTCTGTATTTGTTACGTAAAAAAATGTTGTATATGATGGCACTGAAGTCTTGAGTTAGTGAATTGGCTAACAGTGTTAGTTGGTAACCAAATAGCACACATTGCACTACATGCTGCGTGCTATGCGTGCATTCTCTCTCCTGCTGATTTCGCGTTCAGTAGCCAAGTCGTAATATTGCAAAGTTGAAAAAATAAAAAAAGTGCAGAAAATAAATGAAAAATAAAAGTGTTTATTGTAGCCTGCAGAAAATAAATAGCCTACTATCATACTGTCAGTTAATTTTGGCTACAGTGCAGTGAAGTTTGGAGGAGAAATAAAGTTATAGGGTTTAGGGAATATAAATTAGTATAAAACTATGAACCATATAGACATATATGTACGGTATACAGCTATGTGCAGTGTGGTAACAGTTTTATGAAAATAATTCGGGAAGGGAGCTTCCCCTCTGAACCTGAGTGGAGACCTTAGCGCCTGGAGTGGGGTGAACAGTCTGTGGTTGAGAGTGAGAACAGTCTCTGATGATACTAGAAAGCATCACTTGCCCTGGAAGTGAGGGAACGGTGATCGTTGGCCAGTTTTCACCACCCTCTGCAGTTTTACCGGTTAAGTATTCTGGTGTAACCTCCATATTTCAATCAGAACATAGGGCAAAATTATTATCAATATGCATCTATTGGCCAACTAAAACAGCTGATTAAGTTTATCACATTAAATGTTAATTTAAATTATTTCTCCATAGAGACCTAATTAATACTGTTAAGCTAAAAATATTATGATTTGGCAACAACCATGAATGCTTCTAGTCAGTAAGGTTATTTCGATAAAACCATACACAGTTTAATATTTTGCAGCTAACAAAAAAATATCAAGGCTTGAATTCAGCATGGTCTGAAAAAGCTGCTATCACCCTTAGCAAGTTGAACTTAACATTACCCCAGTTGTTAATGAAGCCGAATGTACAGTTTTGCACAAATGCTGTTAGTTAGATAGTTTAAATGAAGCGTGTATCTCCTTGCACCAACTGCATAAAACACCCCACCAACATTCGTTTTTGCAGTACAGATTATTTCTGAAAGTTATTTGTCTAGGCTACTAGGCCTAGCCTACTGGCTGATTTATCAAGCGAGTGCTTTCTCGTTAGGTCCTCCATAAACTACAGGTGTTTAGTGATGCCAAGCAATTTCTGTAACACTTTTTGTGACATTCAGCCATAGACTGTATATATAGAACTGGACAGTGTGGCTGCATTCTGCAGTGTTCTATGGAATTGAAGCCGCCGAGGCGACGCCATCTTGGAAAATTTGGAGCCAATTTGAAGTGCGGCTGCGCGGCAAAAGTTGAAGAATCGCGCAGTGAAGAGGAGTCCGCGGTCAGGCACGCCCACTCAGTTGCCACTCAGCGAGTTAAACACGCCCTTGTCCAAGTGAAACCCGCCCCTTCTCCTTTCCACAGCGCAGGTCGACTTCGGGCCCGAAGGCTAGCTGGCTGGATGAATTTTGCGGCTGTGAGTTAGCTAAACAGTACAAACAACAATCGGTTTGTTCTTGTCTGGTAAGTGTTCCGTATCAACTGAAAAGTTTTTTTTTGTCTATATTGGTGTTCTTAAATACGTCTAAGAGAGCTTATTATGTTGATTATAGACTGTGACAATTTAGTATGGTGAATACTAATGAGCTAACAACAGAAATACGGACACCAAATTACATGCTAACGTTAGCAGCACATTAACGTGACGGCTCCCACACACAGCTGCGTTCCGTCAACGCATGCCAGTGGGTGTTCCCGACAGTAGCTATGCTAATGACTTGAAGTAAAACCGTAATGTGATTGGTTGGTGCTGTCCGTAGATTGGCTTGATTGGCCGGTGCCGTCTGTCGGTGCAGCAACAGCTGAACTCCTCAACGCGAGCGGCGGGAGAAACGCGACGCAGCGGACCCACAATTCAGTTCGGCAACGGATCACGTGAGTCCATGTAAAGTGAATGGGATGTGTCTCCAGCAACGCGATGCACGCAGCTGTGTGTGGGAGCCGTTACCGTTAACGGGAGGCTAAGTTAGTCGTTGAAGTGAAGATTAGCACACAGCTCCCGTAACAGTCGATGCATGATATACTTGGTTATAGTTGTTGCTGTTTTCAAATATCTCAATGTATGCCATCTCAGCATGGAGTAACCATTGACTGTACATGGGGATTTAATAACACTAGACAGTCAGTACAGTATATGATGTGATAAACCAACGGTATGATGTGATAAAGCAACGCAAGTTAACGTAATGTGAAGCATGGACCTCATCAACCTCATGTTAATGTAACTACTAGCCAGTTTGCCAGTGTTGCATTTTTTCTAACGTTAACGACAGACACCTCTGTTAGAGCTACTTCTGTGATGGTAGGTCGGTAGCATAGATAGACTGTAAAAAATAGATTGGTAGGTCCGGTCGGTAGTTGTAGACCACATAAGTGAATGATCGATAAATGAAACGCCTGCATTAAACACTACACCAAGAGCCAGTCACTTCTCAGGGATATCGGTGAAGTTTGTCATCTAACGTCCATGATCAGTCATACTGATAACGTTATTTTTCAAGCTGACGCAAGTTAATAACATTCACACCGCATATTTAAATGTGTAGTTAACATTAGGTAGGCTGTGAAGTTTATTGCACACATATATTTAATTAATTGGTATTACTAGTGGTGTTGAGTGCCTGATTAGATGCTTTGTAATGTTGTAAAATTGTCTGACTAACTTTATTGTAACTTTCCTTTTTGCAGGTAAGATATGGGTGATGGCTGAATGTACTGGAGGTGGCGGCAAGGTGGTCTCCATGGTCTACATTAGTCTGCAAGCAAGGGAATGCCTACGTGAAGTGGTTTGGCTGGGGTGGTCTGAGGTGGCATGTCCTCCCCCTTTCTCAAGTCCCCTGACATCCATCTTCCTGACATCACCCCACCGTCACTGGATCAACCTGAAGCCCCTTATACATGGGACATGGCACAGCACCACTACGTTCTGAAAACACATGACTTTCAATAACTTGCGAGCTTCAAGAAAGGTCTGCCGCTGCTCTGAACCTTCTGTTAATGTGACATCATTCATACTTGAGGCTGTACACATCCCTTTGTTTCTATTTTCTTTATTGATGTCACCCAAACTTCAACTTTCTGTATGCCCCTGAACTCACACAAATTGTAAATTGCAATGCGCCATTTAACCAGTGGTGTAGTCTAGTTAGTTAGTTGTAGTGGTGGGTATACTGTGAGCAACCCCAAATGTTATTAAATATGTATCCTTGCCTATTTTAAATGGGTATACTGAGATGATGATGCTTTTTAAATGGGTTTACTGTGTAGTCCTGTGTATCACATAGACTATACCATACCACGGTCATTTAACTGCCTTGGTATTTAAGTCAGAGGCCATTGCTTTGTATTTAACTGTAGCCTACACAAATATGTAGACATTACAAGAATATTACTATCAGAATAATTATTGGTTGATAATAAATCAATATTGAATGTTTTTTTTATTTCTTTTGTGTGATATATCATTCAGAATGCTGCAACATGACTGGTCAAAGAGGACACATCGTAACTCCTCTCCTAGTTACTCTCCATTGGCTTCCTACAGTAGCCAGAATTAAATTTAAATCTCTCACTTTGGCCTATAGGACACTGACTGGATCTGCTCCTTGTTATTTTAATTCAAAGATCAAGATACATCCCCAACCGCCCACTGCGGTCTGATGAGCGTCTGTTGTGTCGACCAGTCTTAAACGCTAGGTCAAATTCAAGACTCTTTTCCTCAGTGGTTCCATGTTGGTGGAATGAGTTGCCCAGTGCTCTTTGTTCTTGTGATAGTTTTTGGTCTTTTAAGCACTTCTTATACATTATGGTTTGTATGCAGTAGTACTGTTTTATTTTCATTATAGGCTGTTGATTAATTTGACATTGTTTATTATTGATATTCTCCTTAATGTAGTCTTACCATGTTTTTGTTATTATATTATTGATTGAATGGGCATTATCATTTATTTTTGCTTCCCCCCCTCATTTTCCTTGTTTATTTCATTAGGCTATTGATTGATCCCTGTTTTAAGTATTATATTGTTTTGTATTTGTTAAGGGTAACCATCATCGTCATAATGTGGTATTTTCTTATGCACTTGAAACAAACAATAAAAATGTTTCTTTAAACGTAGTACCACTTTAAACACATCACACACTGAACAGCAAAGTAGCTTCCTGATTATGTGTAAAATGTTTAGAGTATCCTGATGTAGTAGGTCCATGTTCTCATATTTTTACAGCTGACATGAAGGCTGCAGTATTACATTTTTGATTTTAATGGAGCACCCTCTCTGGTGAAAGACTAGCAAGCATGTGGTAGAGGCATACGATTACAGACATATTGAGAGAGCCTATCAATGAGTTGTCACAGTTTTCAATTTAGACGTATTATTATATAACATTACAAAAAATCATTTCAGCGAAAAAAGAAAAATTGTGTGTATTGAAGCATCTTAAACTATTTTTTCAAATAAAAAGTTGTTGATACAAAAATAGTTTTAGGTGAGAAAAGTGACACGGAAAGTTGGCTACTTGGCCATACGTTAGACCGGCACATCCGGGAACTTGACTCGTGACAAACGTTCCCGCCCCTTTCGGGGGGAAAACAAACAACCCCTCTCATTAACTCCAACGCAAATTAGGGTCAATAAACGTAATTATTGTACAGAAATCGTGAGGAGTAAATAATAACATAAAAAATACCACAAATCAATATGACCACTCAATACATAGCCACTTTGCCGGTCGTTGACCTTGAAAGATACCTACAAAAGCTTAATTCAATTCATATAAAAACATGTCCCTTCAGTCTCCCGAGTAGGCTACGAAGTGGTGCAACAACCCCACTCAGTGACCAGAAGTGTCATACGGTCTTCTCTTCTTATGGCTTGTAGCCATAATTTTCTTCTGTCAGGATTTTTTTTGAGGACATGGTAGGCAAAAGAAACTCAGGGAGGGGTTCTTAGATGTGTGGTTGGTACATGTCTACCGGTTCACTCTGGCTTGTTCTGAGGGAATGTTTTCCCCTCAAAAGGGGCATGGCGCAAACAACCTGCTCTGTGTGACGCGGGTCCGGTTGTAAGTATTGAAATACATGGGGATGGGCGGAGTTACACATTGTACTGCAGCCAACCACCAGGGGGCTCTGGACTAACGCTCGCATCACTCTTAACAGATGGCACACTGTCCAGTTCTATATATAGGCCTACAGTCTATGCATTCAGCTAATATCTCCTCATTTAATGTAAGTTCATTCAGACAATAGGCCTACGTTCTATACGTGGAGTTGTCCTACATTACATTACATTACATTTGGCTGACGCTTTTTAACCAAAGCGACTAACAACATGGTAAACAGTAAGTTTTAGAACAATTCTCACAATTTTAGGACAGTTTAAAAGAACATTAGAGTACAGTAAGAATAATAAAGTCGTCGGTGAGTGCTTTTTTAACAGTTACTTGTCAGTTTAAAACGGCTGGTGAGTGCTAGGATCAGTAAGACTTGTTGTAAGTGTTGCTATGAGAGTAGATGTTCTCTAAAGAGCTGGGTCTTCAGGAGTTTTTGAAAGTGGAAAAGGATGTCCCTGCCCTTGTAGGAACTGGAAGTGTGTTCCACCAACGAGGAAACAACAGATGAGAAAAAGTTTGGATTGGCTTGAGCTGTGCGGGTGGTAGAGCTAGACGTGGATTCGTCAGAGAGTGAGCCGAGCGGTCTGGGAGGTAGTGTAAGTCTGTAAGAGGGCATTCAAGGTGGGAGCAGAACCGGAGACTACTTTGTAGGCAAGCGTTAGAGACTTGAATTTGATCTGGGCCGCCATAGGTAGCCAGTGTAGCTGGATGAGCAGCGGGTAACATGTGCCCTTTTGGGTTGGTTGTAGACCAGGCGCCCGCCCTTGGCGTTCTGGATCATCTGAAGTGGTTTCACTCGCGCAGGCTGGGGAGACCTGTCAGGAGGGGCATTGCAGTAGTCGTGGGCGGAGATGACTATTGCCTGAACCAGAAGTTGGGTAGCATCTTGAGTCAAGTAAGTCCTGATTTTCCGTATGTTGTAGAGTGCGAAACGGCATGACCCGGGCGACTGAGGCAACATGATCTGAGAAGTTTAGTTGGTTGTCAAGAACAACTCCTAGATTTCTTGCAGTCCTGGTCGGTAAAACAGACAGGGAGTCAAATTTGATGTTGATGTCGTGGTGTATGGTAGGTTTAGCTGGGATGACCAGCAGTTCAGTCTTTGAGAGGTTCAGCTGGAGGTGGTGTGCCTTCATCCATGTAGCTATGTCTGAAAGGCAATCCGAGATCCGTGCTGAAACCAGGGGGTCGCCAGGTGGAAAGGACAGATAGAGCTGTGTGTCGCCTGCATAGCAGTGGTATGAGAAGCGCGAGCGGATAATCTGTCCCCAAGGAGGTGGTGTAGATAGCAAAGAGGAGGGGGCCCAGCACTGAGCCCTGGGGGACCCTGTGGTGAGATGGTGAGGTGCGGATAGCTGACCAAGCCATGATACGTTAATGAGCGTCCTGTGAGGTAGGATTCAAACCAGGAGAGAGCAGAACCGGAGATTCCCATGTCAGCGAGTATAGAGAAGGATACGGTGATTAACCGTGTCAAAGGCAGCCGATAAGTCAAGCAGAATGAGTACTGATGACCCGGCGGTCGCCCTTCTTTAAGGCTTCTGTTACAGAACAGCAGAGCAAGCCGGTGGAGATGGCCGCTTTGAACCCAGACTGATTTGGATCAGAAGGTTGTTCTGTGAAAGGAAGTCAGAGACCTGTTTGGAGACTGCCTCGTTCAATACCTTTGGATAGGAAAGGCAGTAGTGAGACAGGCGGTAGTTCGACTTGAGCAGGGTTGAGAGAAGCTTTCTTAAGTAGCGGTGTTACCCGGGCCATTTTGAACGCTGTTGGAAATGTGCCAGAGGTTAGCGAGGCATTGATCACATGTGTGATAGCTGGAGCGATGGTCGGGCTGATGGACTGAAGGTCTCCATCTCAGTTGCATCAGTTTTCTAATTTTGAAGGTTCTAAAATATGACCATATGCTTCACTGAATCCTTCTCGTTTTCTTTCATTTGTCCAGCTAACTTTTCCATTGAAACTAGCCATTTATGAGGGATTACACAGTCGACATTCTGAAATGTCCTGCACGATCAAGGCCAAATGAAGTTATCACGCAGCCACTGTGTCAGCAGCATGACTGCTGACGGTGACGGTGCGTTTCTGATGTCAGATTATTATGTAGGCTAGCCTACTAGACTGTTCTCACGTTGCAGCGCTTTATATGAAGTAGCATTAATCAACATGAGGGGCAGAGGGGGATAAATGTTGTCCCCCCCGGCGATGAAAATAATTAAACAGAGGGGAGGATATCAAGACCAGAGGGTGGGAAATCCCACCCATCCCCCCCTACAAATCGCACCCTGTGCATGACTGACATAAAGGATATACCATACCGGTAATTGAGTATATCCTTGATAACCTTGATGTTCCCATGGACTAGCAACTGCTCTTTCTCTATGTCTGTTTTGTAGCCCCATGGGAATTTAGGGTATTTCCTAAAACCACTCTTTTTATTTTGGTTATTTTAAAATGTACATTTCATGTTGTTAAGAATGTGTTAATTTTTTTTCACATGTGTTAAACATTACGTTGGTTAAAATTCACTTTCCTGGAAGAAAGATCCAATCAGGAGTCGGGGTGAGAGGTCGCGAGGAAGCAGGAAGATGTATGTTGGGGGAACGACATGAAAAAAAGAATCCATTTCATAAACTAGACATATCAAAAATATAAAAAACGTGATTGGGTGGAGGTATCTCAAAAACTAGGCCATTTGGCCCTGGACTAATAGGGTATTCTATTTGTCCATTCTATTTTGAAGACTTGTGCTGGCCACACAAGTCTAATTTAAGGCTCTCACAAATAAATAGTATGGCTATATTGTATATATTGTACAGTTTCTGAATCATCAGAGTGCCTTGAGTATTGAAGTTGTTGAGTTTTGTGTCCCTGGTGTTCTTTCAAGCCACAGGGATAATAGAAAGCATAGGCTACAGTTTAGGCGGAAATTGTGAGAAAATGTGTGTTATTTCTGGTTTAAAGAAGTCATGTGACGTCTGAGTTTGTCAGACAGATTCAGCATGGGCTTAAATGAAAGCCTAAAAGGTCCCCTTTCCAATGATACCATATTATAGAATATTGACAATATCCCTACCATGAGCACAAACAAGATATACACCAGATTTTAAAAACGGAATTGATCTTAGGGGGTTAGTAACTTCATGAGCTGAAAAAGTGATTTCGCTACCACCCCTGCACTGCTATCGTGATTTTTTTTAGTACTAGGGGTGTATACCTTGCCAAAAAACAATGATAGCATTTGTTCCCCCAGATGATACCGATGGCCCAAATTTGGGGCCCTGGCTCATGGACTAGAGAGAGGCATGAGTGCTGCGCACTGCATGGTTGCTTTAGAAGTTGCTAAAAATCAGTTAAATGCTTATTGATGTAAATGTGCTTGTAGACTGCACGGACAGTGAGTCTTATAGAGACATTTTGCAGTAAGTGTGCGTGTTATATGCAACTGTTGTAGAGAACTCGGATAGAGTTTTCACCGAGGAGAAAACGGAAAGCTAGTCAGCTCGACTAAGCCAAGAGGAGTTTCAAAAGACTTTGCCAGCGAGTAGCCTGCTCGGCCGCCCTGTGTGCACATTGGAACGAGCTCCGATCTCCGGAATCACCTGCTTTGCTTTGACGACTTCACCAGCCCGCCAGACAAGGGTGTAGGTTTGGTCTGAGCTTTGGTGGGGACAGTACCCACTAACACCCCCAACTCTTTCACCAGCCACTATATATAAAATGATTAAAATGTGCTATTGTCTAACTACTATTCATGATTAAAATGTGCTACTGTCCAACTTGATCTAACTATAGGGGAGACCGGGGCTGGTTGGAACACTTTTCACTCTCGGCTATATTTCTCCGTCTTACAATGCGTTGAAATTGTCAAATTGTGATTAACTGAAAGCTTGGGATCTCAGCTACAAAATGTATACATTCAATGTCAACAAATTATCCCTTGTTTTGAGTTATAAAGATTAAAGTGGTGTTGTGCACGTGTGCCAACCTGCCCCATGCACGGGGTTGGTTGGCACATGTAGTCAGGGTTGGTTGGAACACCTATGTTATAGTCCTTTGCAGTACCCCTTTTGCTTTTGTTTGAAGTGCTCATCTATATCACTGCCTGTAGGGCTTTGCTGATGTCATTCATGTGTGTTTTTCTTCAGTAGGGCCCACCGTCAAGACCAATTTGTTCCCTACCGATTTTTTTTTTACTTCAAATGTTTAAAAATGTCTGAAATGCTTCCAAATGTAAAACTATATTCAGTAATTACAATAACAATGCTAAAATAAAGATTGATGATGTTTTTATGTGTAAAATACAAAGTTTATAGATTTGTCACAAAATGGCCATAGGGAATATATGTGCCAACCAACCCCAAAATCAGTGTGCCAACCTGCCCCGCCCACATTAGGTCAAACTTTTTTGCACAAATGCTGTTAGCCTGCTAATATCAGTCACCTCAGGTTTTCAAACTTCATTTTAAGATATAGATGAGTCCCCTAGCAATCAATTATAATGAATATTTGTATATATCCCTAACTATACCCTTCTAGGATGTATTTAGTGGGAGGTGCATATTCTAAGTTTTGACACTACAAAATTAAAATGTTGTTCTCACCTAAAGGGTTAATGACCTGGAGACCAGTTACATAAGTGAGTTTACTCTACTCTATAAGGCCATCAGTTTAGTGTACAATTTTGTTGCAGCTCCCTCTAGTAACCTGGATATTAACAGTGTTTCAACCTGCCCCTGTTCCAACCAGCCCCGGTCTCCCCTACTGTGTAGCCTACATAATCTGATTTTAATATACTGATATGTAGGCTATATTTAACATTTATTTTCTATTTGGTCTGTTATGAAATCATGCATTGACCCATTTAAGCACAGCTCAGTTTTAAGAAACTTAAATACATGCATGCTTAGCATTTTGTGAAAAGAAAACATTAAGGCTACATTGACAAACTCTTAACCGAGCTGCCTGTATATTCTCTGACTAATAATTACAGATATCTTGTAAGCACAGCTCAGTTTTAGGAAATGCTTAAAGCCGAAAGACCATGTTGAATTTTGCTACAATTCATTTCAAAACCGGATTACTCTGGAACAGCTAACTATACACGGGAATGCATTACACCTTTGTGTTCGGTAAGGTCTGCTGTTTATTCTGATATAGGCCTATGGTTTGTCATGTGTTGCATGAGTGTGTAGGCCTACGATATTCCACCGAGACGAATGGATGTGGGGATGGCGCAGAGAATAATTATTAAATCTCTTGAAGTTATTTTTCTCGCGAACTGTTTATCACAGCAAATAGTAGTTTAAAAGCTGAGAAAAGGCTCTTTCATGTGACATATGATGAGTAGCCTACTTCTCGAGGAGTTCAACAGAGAAGAATGGGTGAATTTGGACGCACTTCATATGCCTTGTAATGCGCCATGCTGCGCAGGAGACTGCGGCTCACTGGTAGTTATTCTAGGTAACTTCAAATCAGCGCGATTATAGGCTGCACATTACAAGATCTGTACGAGATGATCCGCAGCACTAAAGTGAGAAATGATTTAACTCTTTGTGTAGCGCATGTGAGCGCTTTTCCCCACATTTCAACCTGAATATTGGTGGGGACATTTCAGTTGTAATTTGACATTGGTGTGGACACGTCCTTCGGTCCCCACGCAAATCTACGCCCCTGTCGCCAGAACTGCGTGGCCACGGCGAGGACGACATTGACCAGCACTACGGTAGTGAGTTTTCTTTTGTTTGCTGCGCCACGGCGCGAAACGGCCATTTTCTTTAAGGTCTCTCCGCTCCCCAGCAACGCTACAGGCCTGCATCATTCCTAACGTCTCTCTACAAATGACGAGTTGTTGGGTAGGCTACCCATTTCATTCATAAGTGAATTAGTTTACTTAGATGCCGGCTTAGGTTTAGGTTATTGAAACTGAAAGTGTGCTTGAAATATTGTTGGACTGAACTCTTAAAGGGAAACTTGGCAGGATTTCCCCCTCTGCTGGAGAAATTGTGCATTATGCTATTTTAAACTGTGGGAAAAGGTAACGATAAAGCACATGGATTTGTTTACAAGCTAGCAAACGGCTAGCATACGTTTGGCATAACTATGTGGATGTTACAAGGTAAGAAACACGATTTAAAACGAGTTTATTGTTTCTCACTTCTCTTTCCGGGACGGTAGTCTCAATGTTGCAAGGTTGGTTTTCCGCCTGGGGACGCTAGGCGCAGCGGTGAAAGTCACCATTTTCACCGGAACAGGTCATTTAACCATCCAAATGATTTCTAAACGGGTTTATTACGTTGAAATAGTTGCCAAGATCCCCTTTAACTGTGTGAATGCATTACATTGGAAAAAGAGCTGAAAAGCATTCATTTGAATTTATCTTTTACATTTCCTGTGTATATGTGTGAATATTAAATTTTCAGTAAATAGTTAAAACGTACTTCTTGGATTTATGTCATTGGGTATTTTGATACTGATAGTCTATTGTTGATGGTAAGCAATGGTTAGAACATCAGTAGTTTAATTATTAAATAAGTCATATTGATGCATGATATTTCATTTGTTGATTACCCTGGTAATATAGCTATTTAAAAGGCTAAAATAGTGATGTTACAGAAGACATTTATATAAATAGTGATGTTACAGAAGACATTTGAACACATTTAGAGTTGCATTAATTTAGCTTTATACTAGCCTTATACTTTATTGACTTTTGCATAAGGGGTAGAGGTTAATGGGAGCTAATTTGCTATAGCCTATATATTGCTAATGCTTACAGGTAATAATTAGTGAATTACATTAGTGCATTAATTAACATTAGAGAGAGAGATCTCTCGCTATCAGAAGAATTCGGGACCGCACTCCAAACTAGCTAGATACGCTAGGGGGCGCTACATGTTTCATGAGGGTTTATCTAAGCATAATAACTTAAACATAGAAGTGGCTCACCCACAAATTAGCACTAAACACTTCAAAAAAAATCAACACACATACACTAACAAATAATGTCAGTACATTTCAGTCAGGACCTTGCAGTGGTGTAGTGGGGATTTTTAAAGTGGGGGGACGCTATTTTAATAACATCATTGCAAAAACTGTCACACTCGCACTTCCACATACATCGGTGCGTAAGGCCAAGGCCAAATTGTTACCAGCTTTCGTGAACATGAAACCGAATAAAAAAAAAAAAAACAATTAAATGACATGGATTAGCTTCAAAATTTAGCCTAATGTCTTCACCCAAACTACACTTTTCCACTCAAGTCTATGAATATGGTCTGTAGCTTTTCATTTTGTTGTATCATACAATAAACAGACAAATCATAATGTAGTAGCCTATGTAATCTAGCATAGTCTAATCTCCTTGACGCATAACATGCCGCGGCATGGCTTCATTCATTACCACACATAAACGAAGGCAATAACAATAGCACAAGCAGAATTTACACGCATATTCAACAAGCTGTGTGGGCACTGTAGCTCATTTTGAGGGGGCGTCATATGAATGTCATTGCAAATGATTAAAATGCAGAGGTGCACATAAAACAAAAAAAAAAATAACAGAAAGAACACTGGGCAGGCAAGCAGTCATTTGAAAAGTTTTTGTTTGGATGAAAGTAGCTGCACCAATCGTAAGTTTTTCCTAAAGTTGTTCAGGTTCACCGTTGGGTCATTACTTATGGTTAAATAGCCTTATCACTTATATTGGAGCTCCCTCGATAAAAATCATTTTCGTATTACTCACACATGCTTATCGTGTCATTTTGACCACTGGATTAGCCTACCTGTTTTCTGCAAAACACAAACGAAGGGCCATGAAGATGCTTGCTAGATTCGGATACAGACAGTTGCATAATCTATGGTTTTCTAGCCACTTTCTAGCTACTTTCGGGTAACGCGGAACGACGAGCTGTGTAGTTTGTAACGTCTTTACGCATGGTGGAGTGCTACAAAAAAATCGTTACATTCTTGTAACGAATTTTAGGACAAAGAGGCCTAATTGGAGACGTTCGCGTGATGCGTTGTTACCACTGGTAACAACACTTGTTATATTAATAAATGCTTATTAAAATGCTCAAAACAATGCTCCAAGAAGTGGGGGGACGGCGCTCCCCCGCGTCCAACGCCCACTACACCCCTGGGACCTTGACATGCAAAGAACTGCACAAACTGTACAAATGTACAAACTGGAATGCAGGTTTCTTTGAAGGTTTCCCGATCTATTAATCCAAAATAATTCTGTTTTAGCAGCTGAGGACAGAGCCCAGTACAAAGTCTGTGATTGTAGGAAGACTCAAATCACATGTTACTACAAAATATGCACGGACCAAAATTAGCTGGGATAATTCACTATATGTTGGTTCAGTGTCCATAGAACCAACAAGCCTCCTGAGATGATAGATTGATGGATGGATTAATAGATAGATAGATAGATAGATAGATACTTTATTCATCCCATGGGAAATTTAGGATCTTCAATCATGGCCTACTGATGGCATTTGGTCAAATTAGGACAGGCTTTGGGACATGGTCTTTAGGGGAAATTATCTCATGGGAAACTACCCTAATGTGCCTCGTTTCATGAGACACTACATGAATGAAATCACTTGCCATCCCCTGGATAAGATACTGTAGAGCTCAAGCTTTCACACAATGAATACGATGAGGTAGGTGTCAGCACACCTGTGAATACACCTCCCCAGTGTCACTGTCAATGGCCCATCCTGTTGAAGACAAAGGCCCTGGAATATCGCTGCAGCTATATAACCCCCAACAATCAAGCTTGGTTTTTGTTTTCCCCCTCGACGGTGGAGTAGACAGACACCTCTTGTGTGTCTTTCCATTTGAAAAAAAAAAAAAAAAAACAAGAGGTCCTTCCATTCTCCAGGCAACAGATCAAAGAACAACAAAGAGAGCAACAGTGCCCCATAGTGGTATCAGGCCTGAACTGATACCATAAATTGTTAAGAGACTCAACAGCCATCTGCAAAGACAGACACAGGGGTGTTCGACTCGTTGGTGATGGTGAATAAGACCCTGGGTTCAAATTACTCCAGAATAACACTTTAACCCTTATTAGCCTCCTAGCTCCTGAATCTGGCCAACTGGTTGCTTTAGAAATGTTAAAGAGGACTAATTTATCACAAAGCTGCATTATATAGGGTTAGGCCGGCAAACAAATCCTAACACAGGTGCTTGGAGATGACATAACACAGAGATGACTTCCCATTGGTGGCAAGTTACTGCAGCCATATTTTAAATGTAGAACAATATAGGCTGCGCTGATAGATCTGTGGCCATATGTTACAATATTGTGGTGTGTAGGAAATGTTCAGTATCCTCACCTTTACTGATAAGCTACTGTTATTATGAATGTGTAACTCATGCTTATTACCTTGACAGGTGCTTTGATGTGCTAACTGTCGCCTAGGTGGTGTTTATAAATAAGTGTCTTTTTTAACTTGAGTACCTGCCTCCCAATATGTCTTTGCACGGCTACATGACTGAGCCTTATCGTCACCTTACAATAACTAACTTTTAGAGATAGTTCCCTCTGAAAAATATGCATTATCTCGGAATCTATTATTCTTTCTGAACTATTATTATTATAAACCAAAATGACATGATACTGTAGACATGATACTGTATTCATTGTTATTAATTAGTGTAAGGATTAATTTAGCAGGGGGATGAAAACATAAGACACTGCATATCAGTGGGACTCATCCAAATGGGTCGAAGGGACAGTGCCCCACCAAAAGATTTATTCACTTAATAGATGTTAAAAATAGATGTCAATCATGTTTTATTTGTTAATGTACAGTAGGTCCATTCTGGCTCAAGAACCACTATCAGTTGCCCCCCTAAAGGTCTGATCCTAGAACTGGCCCTGCAGTGCATGGGTGCTGTCAGAGCCTGAAGAGCACACATTCACTGCAATTTTTGGCAGAAACCAATATCTTGGAGAAGGGGGTGTATGATTTTGAGATAGTTATTGCTATTATGTCATATATCCTATGTTTGAAATAATTATATGTTAAAATAATCAAAAAGACACATTACAAAGATGGCGGTATACAATAAATAAAAGAGAATTTTAAAAATCTGTGTGGGAACATGCCCAGTTAACTTCAATGGCACTACGCCTTATAGGGCAATAACATTTCATCTCACCAAGATTTATATTCTGATGGCCCAGCCACTGATTTTTCAAATGTTACAGCTGTCAGAAATAAATATAGCAGCCACAGCAAAAATGTTGTTGTCAAAGCTGCCATGTTTAGATGTGTGTCTGAATAAGTAACTTGATCAGACACACTCCATATTACCTTGTATGGGACAGGGTCTTAGTGATAGTTACAATTTGGCTAGGAGCTGCTGGCAGCCAACGTAACCTCAAAGCGGGACAACTTTACGATCCAAGGGGTAAGAAAATGTCTTTTGAAATATCTTATTGAATTATTTATATACTTGCATGCACACTAGTGAAATAATTTGGCAGAATCTGTGGGACATTTCAATAAGTACTTGTGTAAAGGTTGCTACACGATTTATCTAATCCAGTAACTTTGAGATCTCAGTAGCCATATGCTTGCAGATTAATAAATGATTAACAAACTGGCTCAGAGAGCTACTAGGAGACAATTGTCAGTAGGCCTAATAACGTCCAACAGATGATCTTTTGAAGTGTGTGTGAGTTAAGTCAAAAAAGGAGAGTAACAAAGGCACTCTGTTGGAAAAATATATGAAAAAACCTTCAATTAAACATGGCAACATGTTTTTTTAATAGTTGGCATGTTTAAATAAAGACTGTTTCATACATTATTGCAGTGATGGGCAGTAGCTTCACTACTTGTAGCGAAGCTACTAGCCATACATTTCTCAGTAGCGTGGTGGTAGCGTAGCTATTTTCTGAAGCAGATAGCTTTTCAATAGCTTAGCTGTTTTTTTGACCATGTAGAGTGCAGTAGCTTTTACAGAAGCTACATTTTTCAGAGCGCTTGTGGAGCTCACAGTAGAGCTTCCTTCTGGCCGCCCATACATGTAGGCTATATTCTGTATAAACTTGAAAGACAAACTGATTTTCCATGCCAGAGCTGAAGCAACACAATTGTGCTTGCAAAGATGTTGGTAGTCTACTTTGTGGCTTTGTTGAGCAAAGTCTATAAAATAGAATGTCAAATTTGTTTGTATTAGTTTTAACTTGCACATGGTAAAGATAAACTGAA
This sequence comes from Alosa alosa, assembly GCF_017589495.1. NCBI lineage: Eukaryota > Metazoa > Chordata > Actinopteri > Clupeiformes > Clupeidae > Alosa > Alosa alosa. The sequence goes on from NC_063200.1 coordinate 18,899,649, forward strand.
TGGGTAATTGTACTTTTAAACGTAGCACCAACATTTCAGCCAAGTGGAATGAAACTGGGATAATCAAGAGGTGAAGCTTTTACAAGTGAAAATCCACCCACCAATGAAGATGCAAACATGCAGGCACAGCTACATAGTGCATCCCTTTGCTACTGTACTTTGAATATAGTGTTAGGCTTAAGAACATGAGTTACAGTAAAAAGTTACCTTGCAGTTTATCCTGCAAACTTAAGAAATGGCCAAATCTAAATTGGGCCCACCTTCCTTTTGCGTGGAGCAAAATGGCCAAATCTAAATTGGCCTACTGGTTGGTTAGCTTGGGACTTGTAACCGGAGGGTTGCCAGTTCGAACCCCGACCATTAGGCACGGCTGAAGTGCCCTTGAGCAAGGCACTGGGATTAGTGTGTGCTTCACCTCACTGTGTGTTCACTGTGTGCTGAGTGTGTTTCACTAATTCACGGATTGGGATAAATGCAGAGACCAAATTTCCCTCACGGGATCAAAAGAGTATACTTAGGGCCCGTCCCAATACCTCCCCTACCCCTAGATTTTTGCCCTAACCCTCGTTTTTGCACATGCACGTGTAGGGCTAGGGTGTCCCATTACTTTAGGGAGCAAGGGGAAGTGCTATTTTCCCCTTAAAATCAACCCTCAAAATATAGCCAGGACCGATGCAGGCTTAAAACGAAGTGGGAGATGAAATTACCCAGGATACCGTGCGAGCTCAGCGAGCCGGCCAAATTTTTTATATATGTTCGCAAATAAGCATATTAAAATTTCGAAATATGTTGGAATATGTTAGTTTGATGCACATCTGATGGACTGTTGAGTTTTGAATACTAATGTTAGAAAATATCTCACGAAGCTATCTGACGATGTTCATGATATCTGCTGAGTGCTTTGAGAGAGTCTGTCCATCAAATAACGTTATATATCTGATCTGGGTAGATTCGTCAATATTTAAGGTGTGTGTTCTGGCGTTCATATGAACACAAATATCTTTGTTGATTAACCAGACGTAGATAAACCAGCACAGCCCACACAACAATGACCGCTGGAACGGGTATGTTCCTGAATGAAAATAGTAGCAGGCTACTACCGGTAGACACGTTACGCTAATTTGCATATAGTGGTGTCCCAATTCATAGGGAAAGATCTTACCCTCCACTTCCCTTGCCGAGGGGGCTTTAATGATGAGGGCAATCAAAACCAAGTGGAAGTTTTAAGGGGGGAGAAATGGGACAGACCCTTATACTTATAATGCACACTCTCTCAGTAGGCCCTATGTCTTTCGCTATTACGTGGAGCCTGTTTTTCTCAAATTGATTTTGGTTATTGTTTTTGAACTGAACATATGTTATAGCCTACATGTGTAAATCAAGGTAATTTCACATGCACAAAAGTTTTGTACAAAAATAAATGTTCAAAGGCACATCACACCCACTCATTCACTCACTCATATTCACTACAAGATCACACAATTGTACCCCAAGGTACTGGTTCACACCAATGGGCGGAATTTCATGAAGTATCACAAGATATTGGCACAAGGTTGATTTGGTTTCGAATTTTGATTGGCCTTTGGCAGGCAATTTGTTCAACAACCCTGCACATAAATCGCTTCTTTTAACTCATCTACAAGGCTAACAAGAGCTCCATACTTTGTCGGCAGTGTAATTAGGTTCTTAACATTTAAAATGAGGCATTGGCAACATTGTATGTGTGCTGAAAGTTTATTTAGGGACCGTTCGTTATTTATAAACGGGGCCACCGGAGGAAAATAGGGGAGGGTCATGTCTTTTTATTCTTTGTTGAGGGGAGGGTCACCTAACTTTTTTTTGTCTAGGAGGGAGGGTCACCCATCTTTTGTATTAATGAAAACAGCAAAAAATCAAAGTGGCTTGTTTAATTGTTGATTTCTGTCGCCATATAACGTTCTCTTTCGTTCCATAGCTCTGTCAACATTGAACAATGAAAATAAGGGAGATTTCCCAGGTTTCTCATGCAAAACACGGAAAATGTCAACATTCGTCCCCATTAACGTTGGAAGGGTTAGAGCAACAAAGTAGCCTACTTTATTCACGCCTAACAGCCTATATCCATTTGGTCAACTTTATCCAGCCCTAAAAAAGTTAAATTTAACTTTGGTTTACTTGTAGTTTACCGTGTAGCCTAACTTTAAACAGTGTGCATGCTTAACATAAAGCATACTTGTGTTTCATTCATCCACACATCCAGCTCCTAACGTTTTGACAAGCATTTCTACCAATTGACCTCGTTCCTGCCCATCTCTAGCTTTGCTGTCTCCATCCTTTCTGTTTTTGTTGTTTGCAAAAAAAATATATAGTATTTATTGGTAACCAGCAACAAGTGCAATTTGTTAATCGCTGTCATTCTCTCTCCTGCCAACAAAAATGTGTTACGTTCCAAGTAGCAGTGCGTAATTCTGCTTCATAAAGTTGAACAAATACATTTGGTCATATAAATAGCCAGTTTATGGTCCGAGTTGGTAAGTTATGGTAGGCCAACTTGGAGTGAATATACAGGGGGAATTCTTTGTCTAGCTAAGTAGCCTGGCAGGTGCGCACGTAGGCATAGCCTACGGCCGAACACTGCAAGCGCTAATGAATCGTGCTCTCACGACAACCACGTCGTTAACTTAAATAGGCCTAGGTTAACATCACTCTGAGTTCGCATTCAAGCAAGCAAAACGATGATTTGAATACATCTGTTTCACTGGAAGGGCAAGGGGTAACAACAGGAAAACACAGAGACAGGCCAGAATGCAGGACTAATGTTATGAGAGTATTACAGTAATATGGGATACTCTACGGGAAAATATTAAAATGGCAAGACAGCGGGGAAACGTTAAAATGATAAACCCGGAAAAAGTTGTCATGTTAGGTATTTTTCGGTCCCTGTGATTATTTGTGAAATTGTGCAAACGGCCTTTTCAAGTAATTTGAGAAGGAAGGAGTGTAGCAAGCTCCCAAATTGACGCTCGTCTGAAAAATTGAGTTTTGGATAATGTTCAGCTTCGGCAGCTTTACAATGACGCCTAGAGACGAGTCCATAGCAACAAGTTCATGTGTTGAATTTGTTATTACCCAGTGTGCTTTGTTGAACGGTCTCAATGCTTTATTGTTTTATTTCATGTGAATACGTACTAGAGGAGTAACTTTTCAAGTAGGCTAATGCAGTTGCAGGAAGTGTGCATTTAGTTTTCATGCTTATTGTGTTTCCACAACAATGTTAGTGAGTAAATCTACTGAAATGGCCACCATCTTGGTGAAGTGTGATGTGTAAGAAAGAAAGCAGAGGTTGGTTTCGGGCAGTAGCATATGTTGATGTGTTTTCATAGCGCGTAAGAGTGTGGGCGGAAGACATCGACAATTGGCTGGGGAGGGTCATGTCATTTATGAAAATGCTGCTGGAGGGTCGTTGAAAATTATATAGCAGGCAGGGGAGGGTCATGCAACTTTTAATCGAAGCATTCAAAATCCCTCCGGTGATCCCGTTTATAAATAACGAACGGTCCCTTAGAAGACAGTTTACAGACACACTTTTGTTTACAAAGAGTTAAGTTAAGTTGCTTTCGTACATTCCTGTCTTTGTACTGGTGCTAGCCTACAGCCAAAGGAATTGTGAGTGTCCTTTAGGCTAAACATTTGAAATAATATAAACAATATGATATTCAAACTTTTCACTGTTTTCTTTAATAACTACATTACACAATACTTGTACTTTTACTTTCAGTACTTGAGTAGTAGATTTTAAAATAAACTACTTGCAATACTTAAGTACAAAACATATTTAATACTTTAGTACTTCCACTTAAGTGTGGTGCTTAAAGAGCCCTTCAACTTCTACTCAAGTAATTTTTTTGATAGAGCACTTGTCTCTAGTACTTTATACATGTCTGCTCATGGGGCATGCTTCAACCGACACAGGTGGAAAAAGGCCTCTGCACTCAATTGGATAGACCTAACCCAGGGGTGTCCAAACATTTTGACTCAAGGGCCGCCACATTGGGTTTTGAAAATTGGCCGGCGGGCCACACAACAAAAAAATAATGTGTAATATACTGTATATATATAATGTTTTGTATCATTTAAATGACAAAGTAATTTTGTTGTAGGAAATACATTTCTTAAGAAATACTGTTCATTTGATGTTGTTTAATTCATTTATAAATGGTGCACTGTCACTTTAAGACTCTTTTGCCAGCTCCACTAGCCTATGGCTAGTGCTGTGCCTATGGCTCACAGTTTATAAATGGTCAGTAGTGGGAACTACTATTGCCATCGCAATTTCCTTTTAGAAGTTTCTCATAAAAAGGAGATATCAATTATCAACAATAACAAGCTAGCTGGAACCTGTCACACCCTCTCCCTCTCGTGCACGCTCAAATGCGTTCCCAATTAAATGGAGTAGCATAACGTAGTTAGATCTGCTGCAATGGAGATACTATGTATCTCGATGTAACAAGCTGTTTTGACATTGACATGGTAACGCTATCTAAGAAGAATGTAAAGCAGTTTGCAGTGGCCTAAAGTTAATCACAATGTTGTCTATGCTGGAGAAAAATAGCAAGCGGCCTATGGCGGATTAAAGTGCATGCCGGGCCGTAGTTGGCCTGCGGGCCATAGTTTGGACACCCCTGACCCAACCAATCAGACCAACGAAATAGCCTACCGTGAATCCTGAACCAAAATATTATTTTTCTCACTGTTTAGTTTCATTTAGTTTTCGATCATTTTTTTAAAGTCAATATGCTATCTTTTAGCCTACAAAAGATGTGACAGTGACATCTAAATGTAGGTTAAAGCTTCTCTAGCGACAACAACTTTTTTGTGTAAAAATCAACCAACCTGTTAGACTAGGCATTGTTGCTACAATTTGATTGGTGCGAACTGCTCTCATTCAGGCATAGTTGCTTCTCAATGGAACAGGTCCAGACTGAACTTCCCGAACTCAAATTTTGTGGGCGGGATTAAGTTGGGGCTGGCTTTCCAAGCTAGAGCAAGCCTAAAAGAAATGTTTTGATAGTATTTATAAATGAGGTCAAGCATTGGTCTGAAACTAAGCACCAGGTCTGCTGAGCTCTCTGGTGTATACTTGGAAATGTCCCTTGCATGTGTTCTGTAGTTTGTGATTAGTAAGCATTTTCCAAACGGGACCACAAAATATCCCAAGAGTGGTCTGAAGATAGCTTAGCAAACATAAAGTGGAGGCATAGACCCCGTTCACACTGCAAGTCTTAATGCTCAATTCAGATATTTTGCTTAGATTTTTTTGTTAGGCTGTTCACATTGAGTCTGTCTCAATTGGTGTACTTACGTGAGTACACTTTCGTGTAGTACCCTATGTGCACTGTGTGCTTACTGGCGGAGTGCGCAAATTTTAACAGAATAGTATTGTCTCATATCAAGCACTAACTCCGTGCAGTTTAAAGAAATGACGATCGCAAGATTTTAATATAACTTTATTGGCGTCCTCAATTCGACAGTGACATGGTCATACTGTGTCAAAAACATGAACCATTTATGTTATAACTTGCTTGTACCTCTGTAAAGTCTGTTTTCCACTGCTGCTGCTTCAGCTTTCTCAACCTCGATTACCACGAGTTTGAAAACGTTCCCTCCCCTTCCGCTATTTGGCCAAGATGGTGTCCATTAAGGGCGAAAAGTGTCCAGCGTTGCACACTCAGCTTTTTGATCGTTATGAGTGCACCATCCGGGAACATGCAGCGCCCTTTGTGTCGTTGGAATTTTCAGTGTGAACACCCTCATGCACTCAAATTATTGTCAAGGTATTGTAAGTGCAGAAGTACGCGATTTTCATTAACTTTTAAAATGTGGCCTATCAGATTCCAGTGTGAACTGTTTGCGGTTTAAAACTGACCCGCATGCGCAAAAGAACAAAGTAACTCCCACGGCGCATAATTGTGACAAATGTCGATGGAGATTGACGTAAAAGTCACATCAAATCTGCCTTGGTTGTTCAAACTGCAGCTGCATTGAAAAAAAATCAGACCTGGGTCTGATTCAGGACCACATATGGAAGTGGTCTAAATCTGATTTGAAAAAATCAGATCTGGGCAAGATTTGAGTGTTCACACTACTTCTGAAGAAGTCTGACCTGGTCACTTGATCCCAAAAAAAATCAGATTTGGGCCACTTTTGCCTGCAGTGTGAACAGGGTCACATATGCAAACAACAACTAAGCCCACATCATGTCTATTGGATCCAATACCTACTAGTCTGTTTAAAGAACTGTTGCCTGTTTTACTTAGCTCCTGTCTCCACATTGTTAATGAATCATTTGCATTAGGCTCTGTAGGCCTACCATCTGCTTTTAAAACCGTAATTATCAAACCACATAGGCCTACTCAAAAAATCTAACTTGGACCCACAAGTTCTCGTTATGACCCTCTCTGTCTCTGGCTGTCTGTGTACCACAGAGCCTTGGCATCCAATCAGCTAACCAATATTTTTGCCCCTTCCCAAACGTTCTCCAACGGAAAGTTTGCAGATGGATATGCGGAGCAAATACGAAGCAATCCATCTGGTGGAGTCAGGTTAAGCCCTCCTTACACTGACAGACTTTGGAAAGATTTGGAAAAGATTTTTGAAAGACTACAGTCTCAGACCCTCTCACATCTAAAGACAAGTAGGTAGAGTTGTAAGACACAGACTATGATTTTGCAATGACTAGGGATCTTGTAGGGTCACTATTTATAAGACTGCAACTAGATTCCTTTAAATTATTACCCATCGTGCAATAGATAAACAGGAACTGAAATGGTAGCCTAGACTAAACTCAAAGTCGTATTTTCGTGTTTCTACAGCATTGTTTCATGCGTGACATCCCTAACCGATATAGAGTTGTTCTGTCATGTGGAAGAGCCGACTTACACTCTAAAAAATACTGGGTTGAAAAAAACCCAAATTCGGTTGTTCCCAACCCAGTTCCTGGTTCAATATAGGACAGAACACATACTGGGTTGATTTGACTTCATGAGTTGGGTTGGAATTTTAACCCAGTATAAGGGGTTGCTTCGCCAAACCAAATATGGGTCATTCTTACACAAATGTTGGGTTGATGTAACTCATTACTGGGTCAGGCCCACTAGCCCAATATTTGTTTAAATTTATCCCCTTGTTGGGTTGATATTTGACCCATTAACTTAGTTATTCTTTAATCTAATGAAATTAATAATGTTAATAATAATAATATCAATTATAATCATCATCCATCATCATAATAGAAAATACATACACTTAATTAATGTCACTGGTTTTATTGGTAAAACTGGAATAAGAATAACAAGCAAAAATATTTGATTTCATCATACACAAAAAATATTGGTAAAACTGGAATAACAATAACAAGCAAAAATATTTGATTTCATCATACACATAAAATATTAGAAAAACTGGAATAACAATAACAAGCAAAAAGTATTTGATTTCATCATACACATAAAATATATAGAGACAGAGATATATAGATAGATTATATATCAGGGCTCTACAGTGCGCCCATTTCACTCGCACATACGAGTAAAAATGATGCCGTGCGAGTGCAAAAAAATATTTAGCCGCACTGGTGCGAATGACTTCTAACCATGTCAATGTTTGTCTACAAAATACACGAGCAACATCGAGAAACATTACTGGTGCAAACCATAGAATCACGTCGCGAATGCAGCATAAAAACTACACCTCCCATCAACGTTAGTAGTTTCGTGTTGTGACTCGCTAGTAGTCGCTTCAAATCCAAGAGCACACAGAAAAAGCGGAAAGTTAGACTAGCCAGCCAAGATGCAAAGATTGAAGAAATTAGTTCTTCTATCCACCGAATTCATTGGATATAGGAGGAACAGGATGAGATTCTGAGAATGCAGTGAGAGAAGGAAAGGTAACCTAACATGCATTTTAGCCCAGTTGACGTATTGGCTGCAATATGCAAAATATAGCTGTAGCGAACCGGCACAAAAGTAGCATCCCGTAATACTCCCATTTTATTCAAAGGTGGAACGCTACTGACAACTCCAGGCTTCCACGCATGCTTGTTTGTTTACACCGAATACAAGCTGAAGTGCAAAACGAAAGTAGGCCTAACGTTTGCCTACTGCCCCCATCAATGCAGATATTTCAAATAAAACTAAAAGTATAAAAACATATATCCTTGATTAGCCTATGTTGGGTTTTGTGGAAGAGAAAATGGACTGTTTTAGTAGTAGTATTAGGCAGTATGCAGTCAGATAGGTCACCATGGGCATATTTGGTTTAGCTATAGATGGATTCACAAATAAATAAATTGGCCTACATTTGGCAGGATACTTGATATACAGGCTAAATGCAAATATGGCAATATATTATATTATTTTACATTAACAAAATGTAGGAAAATAGAACAGACTGAAAATAAAGTAGCCACTGATCTTTAAAATCCTGTTTCCTGTAGCCTAAATGTTGTCAGTCATTCTTAATATTCGCAATTGGTGCACTGGCATGTTTAACTGTTAGCTGCAGTATAATGTTAGATTATGTGTAAGTTAAGTACAGAACCGACTGTGCGCCCAAATTTTTGTCTGTGCTCCTAAATATTTTAACTTGGGCGCACAAGTGCTCCTGAAAAAAAATGTTAGTGTAGAGCCCTGTATATAGATAGAGAGAGAGAGAGAGAACCTTAACGCATTAGCGTTTCCAGGAAAGAAACGCATGGGGCCACATTACCCCCACCCATTCCATAAACAGGCCCCTGGAGGAATTGCCAAGCTTTGGGAAGTTGATATCAAACACATAAAAGCTTTTAAAACAAACATCAACTGCTTGGACAATAGTGTCCTGCTCCATGTCCTGTCCACTTAGAATAGTGAAGGCCTGTGAGCAGCGCTCCTCTCCTCCCAACACAAGGGTGTAGCTCTGCTGCCTTAAGGTACTCCACCATGTTTGTTCCGACCTGCAAATAATAATATTCCACAAATAAAGTACTTGACTGACAAAGACTCTGATCAGCTGACAGCTGATGTTTTCCAACAGATTTTACAATTACAAGACCTGCGTCACTACTGTAGATCTAAGCGGCTGTGTGAGTATAAGAATACTCACAGGCTTAAGATCGATGAAGGCCTTCATGGCATCAGACACTGTAGTCCTCACAGTCTTTCGGCCCATGCTGAAGACTGCAGGTGGCATCAGGCTTGGCAGGACCCTCAGGGCAATGTAGTCTTTGGAGTCTGTAAAAGAAAAAAAATAGTTTTATTATATCAATTGTATTATCATAGTTTATCAGGTGAGTAGTCGAAAATGCTTATTAGGTTCAGTTTATACCTTGTGAAAAATGTCACAAATCCAAATAAGAACAAATCTTAGGTCACAAACATTTTTCAGTTTATCAAAGTCCCAATCTGTGTATAATAATTAATTACATCATATATCATCAAAACAAAAATAATAAGATCAGTAAGAGAGTGGGACCAAAGCTTAAAAACGTTTTTCAGCAATTTTCGATGTAGGTGGGACCAAAGCTAAAAAACGTTTTACTTTCTGCAACGCAATTTGAGCCATTACCAATCAAAATTATGCAGACCACAGATTGACAGATGATGACACCAACAAGCTCTTCCACGCTAGGTTAGTCAACCACAGCAATAAGCGATAAGTAATAGCATCTAAATGTATGTGTGAACCCGGCTTGTGAGAATGTGTGTGTGAGAAAAGACAGAGTAAGAGAGTGAATGTGTGTGTGAGAGAGAATGAGAGAAAGATTGAGAAAGAGAGAATGTGTGTGAGAGAGAGAGAGCGTGAGAGAAAGAGATTGAGAGAGAATGTGTGTGTGTGTGTGTGTGTGGTTGTGTGTGTGTGAGCGAGATTGCAAGAGAGAGAGAGAGACAGAACGAGACAGAAAAAGAGATTGAGAGAAATAATGTATGTGAGAGACAGAGAGAGAAAGATAGAGAGAGAATGAGGGTGAGAGAGAGAGACAGAGAGAAGAAGATCAAGTGATGGAGAGAGAGTATGAATGTGTGAGTTTTGTGTTTCTGCCCCAGTCTGACCCATGCAAATGGCAAGACTGACAGAAAGATTTGAGGGGCACTGAGGCACATACCATGCCTGGACACAGGAGTCGGGGGAACTCTTGGAGGGCCTCGGCAATTGATTTTCCAGTGTTCTTCCGGAACCACTCTGCACGGTAAACAACAGTCGCCTCCATATAGTTTGACAACTGATTGTTTGGTGCAGAGTTATGCCTTAGCCATTCGATCATCTCCTCCGCTCTCTCCTGGGGTATAGGTGAGGCTGCAATGTCCAGATGAAAGAGATATAAAAATGAAATCATATTAAATGGAAAAAAAGAGCCCAGCACATTTTTATTTTTTTTATATTTTTGCCTTTAATCAGATAGGATAGAGAATAATAGGAAGCAAGTTGGAGAGTGGAGAAGTTAGGAGCTGTGTCGCTGGAGTGGTAAGCTGGTGCCCTAACCACTAGGCCAACTAGGGCCCCCACCACATTTTTAAGAAGAAAATTACATTTAAAGTATTGCAGTACACAATGGTAGACAGAGGTGGCTACACTATACATTTTGTTGCCATGGTAAGGTTAATCTCATTGTAGTACAATAGTCTACCAGCAACACAGTGAGGTCGAACATTAGTGTGTGTGTGTGTGTGTGTGTACATGTGTGTGTGTGTGTGTGTGTGTGTGTGTGTGTGTGTGAGAGAGAGAGAGAGAGAGAGAGTGAGTGTGTGCGTGCTTGCGTGCGCTTGCGTGCGTGCCCACATGGGAGAGAGTGAGATGTAATGGTCGGTTCACCTGGAATAGAAGTAGGACGAGACTGTAGTTGTGAGTCCTCTCCTACTGGCCGATTCGTGGCCTTTAATCTTTTCCGTATGTTGCGCAGCCTTTCCTCCAGGAAGCCAGTTGATGGCATGGCCTTCCTGCCCTTCGCAAACCATGAGTTCTTCACAAGGAAAAAATAAAACACAATTACCCTCTTAATTGTTAATGAGCTCAGCTATCACATTCCTATGAATAGGGCTGGAACAGATTACTGGTTACAATGATCATTTTTTACATCCATTTTTAACATATAAGTCATAGGGTCCTCATTGAACTTATTTATTGGTTTAGAGCTTTGATCTCAAACTTAACACTGACCCAAAATATAACAACATAAAAGTAAGGTTCTCACCCTGCCAGTGTCAGAGGAATCCCTTATACATGGGAATGTCTGGATCAACGAATTAGCATGGGCAATTTTTGTGTTGGTTGAGGGTCTGTTAAATAACAATAAAAAATAATGCCAGGGATGAAGCCAAACAATCATTTTCACAAGTTGCTACCATATAATTTACAAATACACTTACAATACAGGTACAGTACATGTACAACACAAAGCAACACATTCGAAAAGGTTTGAAAAGGGCAAAGCAAATGTTCATCCACTAACAATATGAATTGCATACTAAATGTCAAGTTGAAAATGAGGTATTAAAGAACGCCATTCACATACATACGTTTCCTCAAATGTCTCAATTAAGTGAGAAACTAAAATTCTCACTAGGCATCTTCTCTCCTTAGTGAGCAATTGACCAGTATGGCCTAAGTTGGTGAGAATTGCCCTGCCATCTGAGGTGGCTGCCATTATTGGTCTAATATCGTTGAAAATAGAGAATTCACAAAAAATACATTACATTTATACATTTTCTTAAGGCAAATAATAGTCTTTTTTAACAAAAGTTAATAAAAGTTAGTCAGTCCATATACCACCTAAAAGAGATTTTCAATTTACTTTTAAAACCAGCAGGTGCATGGTTGTGGATAGACAGGGATTTTCTGGTCAGAGAGGTCAGTGGGGCATGGTTGTGTGGGGCCTTGTATGCCAGGAGCATTTTAACAATAGGCCACTGGAAGCCAGTGTGGTTGCAAAGGTTTTATATGGCTAGTAAATTTGGAACTTGTTATACAGTATAACCAGCAATCAAGATGTTAAAATGGGACTTACAAACACAGGAATGACTTAAAAAACAAGTGGAAGGGAATTCACAGTTTCCTCATTGACTGCAGAATTGTGTGGGTCTTCTGTCAGTGGTCCAAGGGCTGCTGTTAGCACAGCACTATTAGTCTGGAAAGATGATAAAGAGGTAAACATCAATGACAACATTCATTTGCTGATGATAAATCCTGGTGATATGGTAGACTTCTACTTGTGTACCCCTCTTTACCTCTACTTACCTGTACATGATGTGTTGTTTTGTAAATTTGTACCAAGGAGTGTGGAGGAGGAGGAGGATAATTTGAAACCCAGAACAGAACAAAAAATAGAACCAATAGAACTATACATCAGCAATGGCAATTTTGGCAACTTTAAAAGATTCTATAGCGGAGAGAAATGAACAGTCTGTCGTCATTCTCTCTGTACGACTTGACAGCATGCAGAGGGTGGTGATCAAGTAAATCCTCAATGTTTGTAGCTATTAAGCTTGAGGTGGGGACAACAGTGTATGCAAAGAAGTGCCTCTCAAAACCTGTTGTCTGCCATTTTTGAATTACCACCTTAATTGTGGGTGATTTTGTGGTTTCATTGAGCACCAGCAGAGTTTTAATCAACTCAAACTGTGGATCACCTTCAGAGTCACAGGAGAGGTGTACCATCATCCCTGACCTGTACTCAGTGCCCTTATGTTTTACCCATGCTGGAAGATAGGCCTCACTGAAAAGAGGGACATCTAAGGCACCATGGATATCTTTTATGCCCTCAATGTTGGCAAGAAATGAGCTTTGCCCTGGCCCAATCTCTTGAATGTGTGACAACACCGAGTTCGACATGAAGTGGTAACATTGCATAATTTGATGCCGGAACGCCATGGTTTTGGCAATGTTTCTGAAATTGCATGTTACATGGCTGATACATTTAAAAAACCCATGTTTGGCCTCAAACCGCATTGCCCAATACTGCCTTAATGGCCCCAACTGTTTGATGGCCATGGGGTAGTGAAGCATGAAGTGATGCTTTGGCCTCAAGTGCAAGCCAGGGAAAAGCTCAAGGAAAGTTGTGGTGTTCCTCTATGATCTTCTCAAGAAACAGTATCCCTGGTGGGGTAATGGATGGTGAGAAAATGAATTCCATGCAATTGAGGAGCATCAGTAGAAGCTCCCAATGTTGATTGCCCTCTGGTATTAAGTCCCCAATTAGTAGAGGTAACAATTTGAGTAAGCACCAGGTTTGTGCTGCTGACTGCCGCATGGATTTATCAACGTTTTTAAGATCATGGAAAAAAGACACTCATATGTGAGATTGCTGTTTATAGACTTCAGTTCTGCATTCAACACCATAATACCACAACAACTCATCTGCAAACTTGACAAACTGGGACTCAGTACCTACCTCTGCAACTGGCTACTGGACTTCCTCTGTCAGAGGCCTCAAGTAGTACGTGTTGGCAACAATATCTCAAGCAGCATCACACTGAGCACGGGGGCCCCCAAGGCTGCGTGCTCAGTCCGCTGCTCTTCACCCTGCTGACGCATGACTGCACTGCAACCTACAGCAACAACCACATAGTGAAATTTGCTGACGACACAACTCTGGTGGGTCTCATCACCAAGGGCGACGAGACTCAATACAGGTTGGAGGTCGACCTTCTGACCACGTGGTGCAGGGACAACAACCTCCTGCTGAACGTCAGCAAGACCAAGGAGATTGTTGTTGACTTCCGTAGAGGTCACACCCAACACCTGCCACTGACCATTGACGGTGCTGTGGTGGAGAGAGTGAGCAGCACCAAATTCCTGGGGGTGCACATCAGTGAAGACCTCTCCTGGACCACCAACACTGCATCACTGGCTTAAGAAAGCTCAGCCGCCTGTACTTCCTGCGGAAACTCAGGCGAGCAAGTGCTCCACCAGCCATCATGACCACATTCTACCGAGGCACCATTGAGAGCATCCTCTCCAGCTGTATCGCTGTGTGGGGCGGAAGCTGCACTGAATACAACAGGAAAGCCCTGCAGCGCATAGTGAACACAGCTGGAAGGATTATTGGTGCTTCTCTCCCCTCCCTTGAAGGCGACCAAAATTGTGAGTGATGCAAGTCACCCCGCTCACAATTTGTTTGATCTACTGCCCTCTGGGAAGAGGTACAGAAGCCTGCGCTCCCGCACCACCAGACTCACCAACAGCTTCATACACCAGGCTGTTAGGATCCTGAACTCTCTCCCCCTCCACCCTCAGCTACATAACATCCTGGACTTTTAGACCCAAAATGCCTGCCTTGCACTACTCCACTTGCACTACTCCACTTGTACACTTGCACACTTGCAACTTGTTGTTGTTGTCCTGTTGTCCTGAACACTTCTGAACACACTTCTGCTGCTCTTAAATAACTTGCACCACTATGCCACTTGCATACTTAGGTCAAACAAAACTACCTCAGCCATTTATTGGCCTGACATTATATTGACTGTCTACTGTATGCACAATTGCACAATTTCCACCAAATTTTGCTGCTCTTATTTCTTCATTGTATGTGCCTTTTTATTTTTACTTTTTATATTGTTTACTTGAATGTTATGTTTGTCTGTGGACCTAATTGGTAAAATATGTCTTGTCTCCACCGTGGGATAGTAGGAAACGCAATTTCGATCTCTTTGTATGTCTTGACATGTGAAGAAATTGACAAAAAGAAATTTGACTGACTTTTGACTTTATCATGTCTACTCAGCAGGGAAGGCTTGTTCACCCGGTCTGAAAAACTGTAATCAAAGCTGGTAAGTCTATAATTGAGCTGATCTAGACTCATAGCTTTTTGATCTATCAGGGCATTCAAGATCAGCTTCATTTCATACGGTCCAACACCCTCCAAAATGTCATGCATTATATCGGGTGCAACATTGTGAGTGACATGATAAAATGACTATTGGTTCAGTACACTGTCCCTCTTGAGACCGGTCATAGATGGATTTGCCAGATCTAAGTCTCTCTGATGGGTAATGACTGTGCATGTAAGCTCAGGTTCCAAAACAGTCTGGACTCGCTGTGTCTCTCGGTGCACTTTGCACCACCTGCACACATAGTTGCCGGAAAAGCTCTCGTTGTACCCGAGCATAGCATTGAGTCCTAGATTATCCCCCAACATCTGAACAACTGTGAACTTCACCACACCCCTATAATGATCTGTGTTCAGCACAATTCCTTCTTGCTCTAAATGTTTGATCTCATCGACAATGGGCCGCAATACAGCATCAATACCGTACTGTTTTGCGTCATCTGATTTATAAACTGCTAATAAAAATAGTGACCGCAAATTAGACAGTAGGTAGCTTGGCAGGCTTTTGATTGCAACGTATATAAATCCTAATTTATGTATGCCTGTTTTTGAGCCATCCCTTTGTTGATGCTGCCAATCAATTATAGAATTCATAATTCCAGGTATTCCAAGCAACTTTGTTAGAAGGGGCTGGAGAGGGACATGTTGGAATGTGTCCTTCACAGCCACCTGTCTTACGGTACCTGTTTCACCGTCTGTTCTCTGAACATATGACTGTCCCTGGAATTCCTCCTCAATCGGCTCGATAAAATGGCCGGACTTTGTGAAATATTGGATTTGTTTAAAATCACTTTCAAGCCCTTTAAAGGGCTGACGGCACATGACAAAGTCCTGATTGAGCGCTTCGATTTCAGGGTCCTGCCCATGGCCAAACTTGGCAAAAAGGGCCATGGTTTTGGCTTGTAATGTTTGAACAATGTCGTCAATTAATTCTGAGGTGTGGTGTACGACGTTGTTCACCATGCGCGGATCTACGGGATGGCAAAGGGTGGCAACTGCCACCCCTGGGACACAGTCTTGCCACCCCTGTTGCCACCCCATTTATAAATAAGATAATATTTTTTTAAGTATATTTTATGTTCATACATGTTGGACTGTGAGAAGGTGTGAAACCCGCACCAAACTCCTCTCAAACAGAAATCGCCGATTTAGAATCCCCCGCCCCCTCACAATGGTTTCACCCATCACCATCAGCGCAGTAACCCCCGCGAAATTTCCCCATTGGCAGCAGATTGCACAGTGCATGCAACTATGTGTCAACTGTCTGTAGGCCTACAACGAAGTGGTAAGTTTGACCACCAAGTCGAAAAAGTCCATAATCAGACCCATAGTCAGTCCATCAGTTAACCCGGCAACAACTACACTGTTAGTCTACGTCATTTACATCCGCAAGACTTTGTCTCATCGAATTTTTTGATGATGGTCAGGTCAGATAATAAGGGCATGCTCATGCGTAGCTTAACGTTTAACGTTTAAAGTCTATTTGTGTGTGTCGCTAGTTTATAACATTTGATTGTAGCCTAAATACTGCAGTCAATGTCAACCCATACACGTGATAATTCAACACGGGTTCTCAAAATTGTCATGCATCCACTTTCCCAGCATCTATGACTATCCAAATTTGGTCGACATGTCAAATCAAACTAGAATATCTAATCGGTGTCAAGCTGGTGGCGGTTGCATTTTTTTTTACCCTTTCTTTTCATATATAGTGTGAATCAATCTACACAAGTAAAAGTAGCCTACAGTTACATGACTGAAATTCTACTCAATCACAATAAGTAAAAGTAGCCTACTATTTTCAAACAAACCCTACTCAGAGTAGGCTACTAGACTAGAAAGCACATCACATATGAAGCGTTGTGCATGAGATGTAATTGCTTAGATTCCAGTTAAATCTTCCAGTTTCATTGGGTGATAGATTTCAATCATTTGCTGGTAGATGAACCAACAAGCTGAGGCCAGCACAGGAGTTTGTGTCCTCAAGAAATTAACATGTTGCTTGTTCGTGTTTGAGGTCGTTTTAATAGGATATTTATAAAGGTACTTTAATACAGTATACATGTACTTCCTTATTCACCACTTTGTGAGTGAGTGAGTAGCCTTTAGTAACTTTAGTAGTGAGTAGTAATTGTGAATGGCAAAACGTAACATTTGGCACTAAAGATCAGGGACTGAGGGGGACTGATTTCCATGTAGGTTCGTTCTGAGCAAAAACATTATTTGATATCATAATATTATAATATCTATATAATATTAGGTCTTAAAAATAATAGCCTAACTTAAAGGCACAGAAAATGTCCTTGCTTTAAGCCTTGCAATAGCCTAACCTATGTATGGTGCTACCAACTGCATGACAGGCCTATAAATATTTGCCTAGTGTCTCTGGTATCTTATTTCACAAATTGTTTCAGTAATTTAGACTACATACTTGGAAAAGGCAGTTAGGTAGTGTTGGATATTAATATTCTTTTTTTCATCTACCGATGGCTTATTTTGTATGACTAAATTTGTCCATATTCCCTCAAAACTCACTAGAAGACATCATTTGAGGGGTCATGTTTTAAAAATACCAAATCATCAGAATCTGGTTTCAATCCATATAACCTAAATCTATTTATGGCTTATTTTATAAATGTATCCGTATTCCCTCAAAACTAACTAGAAGAAATCATTTGAGGGGTCATTTTTTAAAAGAATTCTCTGGGGGAACATACCTCCAAACCCCCCTAGAATTGCTTTTTGACACTGTATAATTTAAGGACAGACTACACAGACTGTATAGTGATTACACAGAGAAAGAAATTCACATATTAAGACCCACATCATCCAAAACGCCAGCTACATCTCCGATTTGCCTCCCACCTCGTGTAATGTAATGTAGAGAACAAAACATATTCAATGAAATCCGTAGAATTTTAAGTTTTGAATAATGTCCATGGCCCCCCTCCTGGAACCTCATGCCACCCCTTCGCCACCCCAGGAAAAAATCTCTAGATCCGCCCCTGTTGTTCACTGATGACAGTGTGTTAGAAGACGATTTGAGGTTTGCCAGAAACATGGCTACTCTGTCTTGCAACCCCTTACTATCAATGGTGTCTTCTCCACCCCCTTCTGCTGCATCCTGTGTTACCTCTTCAGCCTCATGATGGCTGACATACCCCATTTCAACATCATCATCATTTTCATTAGGGTATTCATCAGTCTGGTCATTGCCACTGTGGCTAAGGAGATGTCTCCTGTAGGACCGTATGTAGGAAAATGTCCGTCCACAGCCATTTTCACAACACTGAAAGAACTTAGATGATGCATTGACACTATGGACTGCCCTAAGGTGCCTAAAGATGCCCCTCACTCTAGCTTTACATTTAAAACAAATATAGGCCATTTTCGGTACTCACAACAAATTCTCAGATTTTTTTTTGAAACTTGAGCCTCAAGCCGACCCTAGGTACAAGGGCTGCAATCGTTGCCTCGTCTAAAAGTTGAAAACTCTCTTGATCAATAGCCTCATCTGAAAAGAAAAACGAAAATATAGATTTAGTATTTTTTACAAAGATAACCAACTTCATTACATAGACACAGAGACAGGCTGGTAGCGGGGGTTGTCTAAGCAGGGTTCCCACTCGAAGTTAAATGTAAAATGTCATAACTTTCCCCTGAATGAATGGTACAATATACCGACCATTGATTTCAGAGCAGCTGCGTAGTGTTAAAGAATAATTTTTTTGATCTTCAATTCAATTCAATTTAATGAATTGAATTGAAGATAATAAAAATTATCACTTTTATTATGATCATTATGATATCAATGATTATTATCATTTTCATTATTCTATACATACTTTTTTAGAGCGAGAGATGAATAAATGGGCATTGAATAAACAAAGTTGGGCTATTCAAGCAAGCAGTATAGCGAAGAACCAGATATATACCACCATATATAAAACGATCAAACATGATCAAAGTTATCATGACGTGTTGTCACAAACACTTACTCCTATTAGAAAATCAAAACCAAATCATGTAAAACCATCTCATTGACACCTGTAATAAGGATACTGTGATTTCGTAATGTAAAATGTATGTGCCCCCCCAAAAAAACCCTGTATTAATCCTCCCTAAACTGTAATAATCATACTCATTTTTAATATTGACATATTCAACAATATTAACCCTTTAAGGAGTACCGTCACACCGGTGTGACGGGAATGTTGAGAAATGAACGTTCTAAAGAATATCTGGGTTCATTGAATTCAACATAGAATTTTTGAACCTTCAATTGTTGCAGAACTTAGAATGTTCAAAAATCTACACCTTAAAGGGTTAATAATAGGCATATAACAATATCACATATTTACCTGCAAAAGTGTCAATTAGCTCTGGAAGTTGCCATTCAGTTAACTTTCCTTTTACAAACCCATCCATATTAAATTGCTATAGGGGAGAAGAAAAATATCTGTTAATGTTCAATTAATGTACACAAGTGTATTTTGCAGTCTATCTATTTATCTATCTATCTATGTATGTATCTATCATGTGAAAATAACGAAGTTGCAGTAATCTAGTGCCATCTAGCGGCCTTTTATAATATTTCATAGTGGATTTGTCTCGTGATTTGCCTCAGAAACGTGAATGGTCACTGGTTACCTAGTAACTATTTGTAGTGAACGGCACTGTTTTTGTGTTACTCCCTTAGAGAGTCTTAGGTATCGTCAGAGAATGTCGTATTGTCAGAGACGGTATCATGCTACAACATTAGCCAACCAGCATTAGCTATGTT
This sequence comes from Alosa alosa, assembly GCF_017589495.1. Taxonomy (NCBI): domain Eukaryota; kingdom Metazoa; phylum Chordata; class Actinopteri; order Clupeiformes; family Clupeidae; genus Alosa; species Alosa alosa. The sequence continues at coordinate 18,919,274 of NC_063200.1, forward strand.
GCATGAAATGAACCTGCACTTGCGCTAGCCTACAGGAATCATAGTTAGCTAGCACTAGCTAGAAATCACTGTTGCTAAATGGATTATCAGAGCTAGAATGCTTCTCGTATCCGACAATGCTGACTAAGTGTGGATATTAACGTTACAACCACCATGAATCAAGATCAAGTAAGTAACCAGTAACCAGAGCTAAAGTCTGCTGTTTGACTGCAAACAATGTTGTAGGCTCCTTGCTAGCTTGCGAACGTTAGCTATTTGCTCGGTACATTTGTAGTAACATTAAATTGGAGGAGGCAGAAACGCGATTGCTTTCGGCAAGTACAGGCTGTCCCGTTATGAAAATAACAACTAGCAAGTTAATAACTGAGGTAATGTTCTTAAAAATGAGAAATGACAAACCTTGAATGTTTCCAAACGTGGTTTCCCGCCTCACTGGCAAAGAAAAAAGACCGTTGGAGCTGGAGTAGGAACCTAAACTTGCATGTAACCAAAGCACTGGGTTGCAATAACCATTGATTGGGTTATTCACAGTCCTCAACTATTAACCCAACAACTGGGTTACTGAAAGTAACCCAATATGGGTTGAATATACATAATACAGGGTTAAACAGCCTCAACCCAGTGGTTGGGTTATTAAAACAACCCAGTATTTTATAGAGTGTATATGTATAAGAAATTACAGATTACAGATAGGCACCTTATACTAGTACTACTACTACCAATCTAGTTGACAGGAGCGCGCCGCGATTCCAGTACAACTCCCATGATTTCTGTCTGACTTTGAAAATGTAATCGCCGACTGTGAAAACAGACCAAAATCGCACAATGCAAGGCCGCCATTAGATAAGTATGGGGTTGAGCTCAGTAGCGAGATCAAGAAGTTAAAGTCAACAATCCTGAGTCACCTTAAAAGCAAATTAATTGAAGGTGGTGTTCTGGTAGTGAAACCTGTTGTGCCTAGCAGTCCTGGGTGAGAGTCAGGCCAGTGAGATTAGGATAAGGGAGTTGGCAGTACAAGAGAAGCAAATGCAGCTTGAAGCAGCAAAACTTCAAGCAAATCGAGAAGCTCTAGCAGCAAAAGAAAAGCAAATGGATAAGGAGCTAGAGCAAAAGTGTAACACCAAGTTCTTGCAGATCAGACACCAAAGAAGAGTCAGAGGGCGAGATTAATCAGTTAAAATTTTATTGAATTTGTCAGTTGTCAGAATCAAAGGAGTTGGGGGTGGCTGCTCACTTCCAGGGTTTAAGGCACACTTGAACTTGAGCACACAGTGAATACACCACAAAGACACTACCAGCATTAAAAGACTCAGGTAATCAAGATTCAAACCCACTCTGATCACAGCAACTCAAAATAAGCCTGGAAACAAGCAGTCATCCCCCTGCTACAGCCAGTGGTCCTTAACAAGAAATAAGCACCGAATAAGACTATTGCATTTGGCTACCGCATGTACTGGAAGTTAACTGAGCCAACACTAAACATCCACAGTTACCAGACTATTATGGTGGCCTTGTTCTACTACTAGACATCAACCAAGGACTAAAGTCACACATTAACAGCACAACACATGGTATAACAGCAACCAAACAACACAGCTTAACAAACAAACAAACCAAACCAACTGCATGCCATCCACCTTACCCACAGAGCACATAGGAGACCAACAAGAAGGGGCAGGGCCATTATTGCCACCATTATATAAGGCTGTCTTCTTCACCCCTAATGGCTTAGGCACTTCCTATCTGAGTGCACTGGCTCCCCCCAAAGCACTGGTCGCAATACTACACCCCATGCCCACAGTCCATCCCACTGGTCACAATACTACACCCCATGCCCACAGTCCATCCTGTTACACAAGAAATTAGAGTTTCAGCGTGAGCGTGAGTGGGAAGAACGCACTGAACGTGAGCACGTTTGTGAACATGAGATTGTCCAGAGAAAATGGGAATTCAAAGAGCATGAGAGGCAATTTGAATTGAGGTAGAGCTAGAGCTGGCTGCTAAAGGTACCCCTCTCCCATCACCATCTCCCTCGCCTGATGCGTCCCTTGCTGCTCCTGTGTTTGACGCAGGGCGGCACATCAGAATGGTGCCCCCCTTTTCAGAGCGAGAGGTAGAGAAGTACTTTCCCCACTTTGAGCGAGTAGCTATTTCTATGCAGTGGCCGAAAGAGCATTTGGACTCTACTCTTACAGTGTGTCTTGGTGGGTAGGGCTCAAGATGTGTATGCTTCATTGACTTTTGAGCAGTCTTGCTGCTATGATACCGTCAAATGTGACATCCTGCGGGCTTACGAACTTGTACCCGAGGCCTACCGCCAGCGTTTTCGTCATTACCAGAAGTACGACCGCCAGACATATGTAGAGTTTGCTCGGGAAAAACGAGATCTATTTGATAGGTGGTGTAGCTCGCTAAAGGTTGACCCCGTGACTCCGGTCTAGTGTCGGGAATGGTAGAAGTTGGAGTATGTCTGTCCTTACCTGTTCCTGGGGTTAAGTTAATTTTAGAAAATTACCTAGCAGGTGGAAGAGTGTGGTAAAGTCCTAACAATGCTTCATCACCTGTAGCAGGGAATGTGCTACTGGATTCTGTTGGTTCAGGTGAGAGGTGTGAGAACTCCCCTGCCACAGCTCCTGTGTGTAAGACCCGTGTCCAAGGAATTGAATCTTGTCTCTACTTTTGTTCACCTGCCTGACGAGGGCAAGACTAACCATGTTGCAGTTCAGGTTGAAAGTCTGTCTGTCCAGTGTCCCAAGATGGCTGACTGCGTGTTTGTGAGGTCTGAATGTCTCTTGGAACCTGAACCTGCTGGGCTTGTTCAAGATGAAGCAGTATTTGAGACCTTGGAAGAATTTGAAAGCGATATGGTGGATCATAGCTCCTTGGTAGATGTTAAGGTCTGTGATTTGTTTGGGACAGAACGGAACACTGATGAACTTAAAGCTACCTTGTGTAAGAACTTCTCCCATCTAGCGGTGAAATTCTATATGACAACCAACTGAATATTATTTTCTAGCCCCTCCCATTCCGAGCGCATTTTAACTCCTACGGTGGCCGTTTCATGCCAAGGTTAACATGGCTTCCAGTACTACGACGTCCAGTGTTCCTTCCAGTGATGAGGTTACTTTATTTAGTTATATAGCCAGTAAACAAGTTGGTTATGACCTCTATGTAAAGTGAATAATAGTTTTACGTTTTCGTTATTATGGTAGGCTACTATTTCATTGCTAGCATCAGCTATCAGGTTCCCAAACGAATGCATGCTAATGCACGGAATGCATGTGAATGCACACCCTGAAGAAGGCTGCTTGTGCCGCTACGCGTGGGTTGCTTCTCCCTATGTTTTTAAACGTTCTATGATGAATTTGCCAGTTAAATAAAGGCTTTTTATATTTTTGAAGAAGAGTGCCTTGGACCCCCTTTTTTCTATTTTACAAATGCATGCTAATGTTAGTACAATATCAGTGCTATCGTTATTCTGTATGTACAAGATTAATAGTGTAAGGCAATGTTTACAGCGTAGCCTACTATTTTTCTCAGTGAGCAGTCAGAGATCAGTCGATGCTACGGAGGTGCGAGGGAAAGGTAAAGAAAGAGGGAAAGGTAAAGAAAAGCCAAAAGACAGAGCCAGTGGCAGAGGATCAGTGAGACCTCCTATAGGAAAAGAAAAAGTAAGACTCTCCAAAGTTGACGAGGAGAGAGTGGAAGAACTTCAAAGACAAAGGAGAGAAGCAACGGGGGTTTGTGTTTTTAATATATTTCTCTGAACAGTATCAATGTCAATGACACCGAAATTAGCTCGGAAGCTGGACCAGGCACGTTCGTTTGCGTTGCGTCTGCTGCAACTACACCAGAAAAAAATAGACCATTCTTCTAAAATTGATTTTACGCGTTGCGTAACGCTTCAGTTACGCAATTGGTGTAGCTTCCCTGTTTGTACCTCCATTGTTTATATGTAGCAATTTCTAGCTGTTGCCAGTCAACTGCATGATGTGAGTTGTCTGCCAGTGAAATCACGACACATATGATTACATTATGGTCTATAGAAAATGTTACACAACAACATTTTCACCTTTTCATTGTCCATACACATAGTATTCATCATTTTTTGTAAACACTTACGGTGTACTATTACTACTACTCTGCTAACAATCTAACTTTGTTACCTAAACAAGCCTATCTGATCTTATTTCTTGTGTCTTATTTCTTCAGACTTGTGGATGGAATGAGTCTGCAAGAGCACAGGGTTACTAGTAGTTGCTAGTGAGGCAGCCAGGTCTGGTGTTTGATGCATTGATGATGCATCAGTGCAGACATGTCGTCCCCCCACCTGTGCCAGGGATGCCTTGGTGTACACACTGCAGAGACATGCCAACCGATCGGGAGAGAAAATGCTGTGGACAAAACCCAGCCACCTGTGTGAGCCTTCTGCCTCACTTCACACAGTACTGCCTAGATCAGGGGTATTCAATTAATCTTCAGCGAGGTCCAGTTACGGAAAATTTCCTCAAGCAAAGGTCCGGAGCATCATAATGTTTAACGTGCGTGTTTAGGCTATGTGTATGTATGTATAATATTAGGATGGATGGATGGAGACTAGTTGTAGATAGATAGATAGATTAGATAGATAGATACTTTATTGATCCCCAAGGGGAAATTCAAGAAATAGTGGATTAGGCCTAGGCCTAATGTTTAATGTGAAATAAGTAGCCTAAAAGGCAACATTTGAAATGAGGAGAAATAAGGCAAGATAAGAGTAGCCTAATTGGGGAGAAAAACTGAGTAGCCTTGGCTATTTTTAAGATCTTAACATGAACTTAAAATAAAATTTGAGTTTAGACAAGGATGGATATTCCACAGCTGGTTCCTTGAACCTTTTTGTCTTTTTTATGTTGACCCGAAATCCTGGAAACCCAGGAACATCACGTTGTTGGGCAGTGAATGCATGTAGGCTTAACTAGATTGTGGTGGATCAATCATATTGCCTTCTTAAATCGTAAAATATTCTGTGGTCTCAGTTCACTGTTGAATGGGCCTAGCCTACCCTATGCTTGCTCAAAATATATGCTTTGTCTAGTAGAGGTGCTTCAAATTGGCGCTTAAAATTGCCTGTCTCAGAATATATAGAAGAGGTCCAGGGCAATTCCACGCAAAACTGTCACATCCATATTTAGTTGGCGTTACGGACGTGACAGTTTTGCGTGGTATTGCCCCCGTATCGTTATATAAAGCTCTGTTCTCGCTGTCTAGCTTTCTCCTCTTTGAGCAATCGATGATTTGAAAATAACTTACTTATCGTTAACTTAGATATCCATCTGGTTGTTTCTCGTCCCGTCTCCTCTCCTCGCTCGTTTCAGGCTATCAGTCTCTTCTCCATAGTAGGCTACTTTACTCACTGACTCGACTTTATCAAAATTCACAGATTTCACTGGCTGAGTAGCAGCAAGCTAAACTAGAGAATTGTATGTCTCAAAACTGTTTAAATGAATGTATTCAGATTGCATTGTAATGTCATAAGTGTTTGTAACCTGTAAGAATGTAACCTAACTCTCTTGATGACTGTAAGTGTACGTTGTTAAATGTAATGTGTCACATTGTTATAATTGTCGTTGAATGTAAACTGTTTGTGTAACTTCTGAAACTATCTAAACCATAATTACTGAATGTAATGTTGCATCTCCGAAATGTAACCCGGAGAAGTAATGTGTGTCATTTGAAATTGTTGGTTAAGATCAGTGACCTCTAGAATGTATAAGCTATCGTGAGGATATTCCAAGCTATATTCCCAGCTACCGTGAGAATATTCCCAGCTACCGTGGGAACTTCTAGAAGGTTCTAAACTGTCGTGGGAAAGTAGGATTGATTTGCCTTAGGAATGTGTGGGGGAGGTCAAGTCTACCTAGTATAAATAGGGGTCGAACCAAATGATCGGGGCTGCTTCTTCTTTTTTCCTTCCTTCAACTCGTCCTCCGAAATTCGTTGAGAAGCAAAGTGTTGGACGTCGTGCCAGGCTGAGTTGCGGACCGAAACACCGTGGAACCTGTTGCAGATATCAGACCTGCTACTCCGACAGAGAGTGACTGCAGAAGACAATCAGCTGACTTTTTCCCCTTTTTAAGGACTTACTTTTTTCCGTATATTCTCTTTTTCTCCATTTGTGGATTTACCATTTTTATTATAATCTCTTGTGGATTTACTATTTTGTGGATTTACTCTTTTTCCATTTTCTACAACATTGTAACCTGCAAGTGGATATTACGCCGCATTTTGTAACATCACCAAAGTGCTGAAAAGTAAAGAACTCATTTAACCTTGGCATCCAATTCTTCAAGCAGTATTTGTGTCTTTTCTTGGTTTTTTCTACGAATTCCAGCAGGAGGGTAAGATAACTTGACTCTTCTGTGGTTATTCATCTGCTCTGTCTAAGACTTGGGTTAGTTGGACTTTAGTACTGCTGGACGGTAATAAAATCTCCATCCTTATAAAACCTGAGCAAGAAGTAGCCTATAACCTGTGTCTCTAGATAAACTCTAGGGTCAAACATCTTTGCACGTTAGCCAACTGTTCGAAACCTAGGCGTAGTCGCTCCTTATTTCATTAACATCTCAATAAATCTACCACGGAAGCCCGATCAACTTCCAAGGGGGATGTTTAAAAATAGGAGTAATAGGTTATCTGGTGCCGCAGAGGGAAGACGTGCAACTTCGCTCGACAGTAGGTCCCTGCTATCTACAATAACCTCTAGGGGGTATTGTGGGTCTTAAATGCCTAGGCCTGAGGTTACGTCTGAGAAACGGCTGACGTTGACTAGGTTCTGGGGGTTACCTGCAGGGGGCAACACAGTGGCCCAAGTGAATGATAAAAGTGGAGGCTCTTGTCTTCCTCGGTCTCTTCTTTTCCATCTTGGCCCTGGTGGCTTGGTCTCTTGTCTTCTGTCTCTCTCTCTCCCTCTCTCTCCCCCTCTTCCTATCTCTCTCTCCCTGTCTTTCTCTCTCTCCTTCCCCCCTCTCTCTCTCCCTCCCTTTTCTCTAATTTTGGGTTTGTATTGTTTTATCTGGTGTATCTGTTATCTCTAACTTGTTAACTTGTTAAGTTTAAGGTTACCTCTGTGAGTTGGTTAAGTTTCCTTTGTTACCATTTGCTACTTTGTTACAGGGCAATTCCATGGAAAATTACGTTTTTTGTAACATCCATAACGCCAATAAAATGTGATGGTATGGTATGATGTGAATGATAACATGAAATTTGAGTATTTGCTATTTTGGGCTGAAGAATGTAGAAAGGCATTTAACTGGCGTTATGGATGTGACAAAAAATCAATTTTCCGTGGAATTGCCCTACAGTAGACCATGTGAGTTTACTTGTACATTCAACTGAAGTGATATTGGTTACATTTACCTTTAAGGCTTAATGCCTAATAAATTGATCATTTGCCTACCAATCGTATACTTCAATTCTCGTAGTATGCCATGCAGGTAATGAAATGGTGATACAAATTTTTATTTAAATGGAGTCAGATTAATCGAGTATGTAATAATATCATTGCCATTTAACTCTACACTCTATTTGTCCACACACGATCAACAAGAGAGGCCCGACTAACTTCTCATCCACGTGAGAAGCGCTGTGGGCCTGCTCTCTCTTTGAGTGAGGATAGCCCGAACGTGTCTTCATGTTTCTGAGGCTATTTCTCGCCTTACCTGCCAAGTTTGAAATCAAACGGACATACGACACGCAGACAGACAGACGTTCCTGTAATTTATGAATTATTGTTAATACTTAATAAATTATGCAATATACACATGCACCAAAGATGGATGCATACAGTGCAAACCCCCTCCACCCACTGGGAAAGTCAGACCACAACCTCATTCATCTCCAGCCAATGTACAAGCCCAAAGTACAGAGGCTACCAGTTCCCACACGCACCTTCAGGAAGTGGACACCCAAAGTGGATGAGGCTCTGAGAGACTGCTTCGAGTGTACTGACTGGAGTGTGTTACAGAATGGAGAGGACTTGGAGGAGGTCACACAGTGCACAACTGACTACCTGAACTTCTGCATGGACATTGTTGTTCCCACCAGAACTGTACGCTGCTTTCCCAACAACAAGCCTTGGATAACCAGCAATGTCAAGACCCTTCTCAACAGGAAAAGATGATGCGTTCAGAGGGGGACATGGCAGAGCTGAGAGTGATGCAAGGGAACTCAAATTCAAGCTGAAGGAAGCTAAACAGGAAAACAACTTGAAGGAGACATGGGACTGCATGAAGGTTATCACTGGCCTGAAGAAGAACAGCAGCTCTGTGGAGGGGGACCTGGACAGGGCGAACCAGTTGAACCACTTCTACAACAGGTTTGACTGCCCTGCTCCAGCTCCAATGGCGGTGGTCTGTCCACCATCCCCAGCCCCCACCCTCACACCCCTCAATACCAGCGCAACACTCACCTCCATCATCACAGGCTATCGTACCCCCACCATCACTGGATTTTGCACCCCTCCCCCACATGGCAATCATGAACAATGAGGTGACAATGACCTCAGTCAACAGCCATCAGACACACAGATCCCAGATGCACCCCTCCCCCTCCCCTCCCCTTACACCCCTCACCATTACAAAAGATCAAGTGACAGTCCAACTTAAGAAATTGCGCAGCAATAAAGCAGCTGGGCCTGACAGACTGTGCCCAAGGCTACTCAAGGCCTGTGCTGCTGAACTGGGGGAGCCACTGAAGCACATCTTCTGTGTTCTGTTCACAGTTCTGGTGGGAACAACAATGTCCATGCAGAAGTTCAGGTAGTCAGTTGTGCACTGTGTGACCTCCTCCAAGTCCTCTCCATTCTGTAACACACTCCAGTCAGTACACTCGAAGCAGTCTCTCAACTTAACACTTCAAAGACCAAGGAGATGGTGGTGGATTTCCTCGGGTCTAAGCCCACTCTGCTACCAGTCCACATTGATGGGGTCAATGTGGAGGTGGTTAGCACCTACAAGTATCTGGGTCTCCACCTGGACAATAAACTGGACTGGTCAGTCAACACTGACGCACTCTACAAGAAAGGGCAGAGCAGGCTGTACTTCCTGAGGAGGCTGCGGTCCTTCAATGTGTGCAGTAAGCTCAGGATGTTCTACCAGTCTGTTGTTGCCAGCGTCCTCTTCTATGCAGTAGTATGCTGGGGAGGAAGCACAAGGAAGAAGGATGTGGGGCGAATTGACAGGCTGGTAAGGAAAGCTGGCTCTGTAGTTGGAGCTGAACTGGAGTGCATCACTTCACTATCTGACAAAAGGACCCTGAACAAACTGATCAACATCTTGGACAATGAGTGTCACCCACTCCACAGCACTATTTTTAAGCAGAAGAGCCTGATCAGCTGGAGACATCGCTCACTGCCTTGCACAACTGACAGACTGAGAAAGTCATTTGTCCCCAGGGCCATTGAATTGTTCAATGCCTCACTTAAGGGAAGAGGAGAGATAGACTTCTCTGCATAGTCTGTCTGCCTCTTCACCCCCTCCATGTTTGGTACTGTCTGTCCACTAGCCACTTGTACCACTGTCTTTATGCCTCACTGTTTGCGTGCTATATTAGCACATCAGCACATATGCATAACCCCCCTCCCCCTCCATGCCACAGTCGAACTGTGGCCACACTTATACATTTTTTTAAATAGTTAGATATATAGACTTTACTTTACTTTATTTCTGCATTGTTGCACTGTTGACTTACTCATTTGCACTATCACCATGACCACTATCACCATTGCACTACCACCATGACACTCGACACTCATTCACACAGAGCACCTTAGAGCACCTTACCATACCTTACTATGCACAGAGAATCACAGGTTCAGTCCCTGCCTCAGTCATTGCAAGCGCCTCTGATTTATTAATCACCACTATGTGGATACTGTTTTTAGAATTGATTTAGATTAAGTGTTAGTATAATTTGTATTTTTGTAATTTGTATTTTAGTATATTTTTATATATTGTATTAAGTGTTAGTATAATTTGTATTTTAGTATATTTAGCATATTCTTTATCTTCTACTGTCCTTACTGCTTAGTTGTGTTTTTATATTATATACTTTAATTACTCTTTCTGCTGTTAAATAATGTGTTTGTGTTGTATGTATGCTGCTGCTGAGACCTTGAATTTCCCCTGGGGATCAATAAGTATCTATCTATCTATCTATCTGTCTACTATAATTCATGATTAACTCAGGGGTTACAAGTGGTATGATATTTTGTGAGCTTATCTAAAGTGAGGACTTTCTATGCCTTGCAACACATTTTCAAATGAGTTGTAAAGATTACATTCATATTCATTCATTTAGCATACAAGCGACGTATCATGTCAATTAAATTGAAGGCCGGGACATAACAGTGAAAGCCGGGAATCGAACCCCCAACTTTTCAGGCTACTGCATGTTAGTCCAGCTCCTTATCCACTACACTACCTTGGCCCAGATCGAAACCCCTACAACTATGCAAGAGTTTCTGTTTTCATCTACTACACACTGTTATTAAACATCTGTAAACTATTATTAAATGCTGTATTCTTCATTTGTAAAGCATTATTCCTACATTAATTCTCATCTGTAAATCACGTTTACACACAGTTGGTTTGTTCATAGTAAACACGCATATCGATATTATATTTTTGAATTGACTGTTGTAATACCACTGGACAGAGGTAGTGTAGTGGATAGGGAGCCAGGAGAGAGGGGGACATGCAGTAACCCATAAAGTTGGGGTTTCAAACCCCAGCGTCCACCAATGTGGCCTTGCCCTTTAATTTCATTGACATGTGTAAGTCGCTTTTTTTTTTTTTTTTTTTTTTACTTTATTGATCCCGTGATGGAAATTTGGTCTCTGCATTTAACCCAATCGGTGAATTAGTGAAACACAAACAGCACACAGTGAACACACAGTGAGGTGAAGCACACACTAATCCCGGCGCAGTGAGCTGCCTGCTACAACGGTGGCGCTTGGGGAGCAGTGAAGGTGCCTTGCTCAAGGGCACTTCAGCCGCAGCCCACTGGTCGGGGCTCGAACCGGCAACACTCCGGTTACAAGTCCAGAGTGCTAACCAGTGGGCCACGGCTGCCCCAACACAACCCAACAGCTTTGTGTGAAAGTGTCGGCTTAATGAATAAATGCAAGTGTAAACTTTATAACTCATTTGTAAATGTGTTGCAAGGCATAAAACGTCCTCACTTTAGATGAGCTCACAAAATATCATTAACTAATCACTTGTAACTCCTGAGTTAATTATTAATTATAGTATTAGGAAGTAGTTTATAAAATATGTATCCTCACCCTAACTAATCATTAGTGCATCGTGTACTGTTAAATAATGGAAATATTACTTAATCAAAAACATATTATTGCATAATTTATTAAGTATTAACAATAATGTATAAACATATTTAAGATATAGGCTTATTTACTATGAACAAACTATTATATAACTGTGTGAACAAATGCTTTACTGATGATAAATTAGAAATTACTAATGATGAATAAACCATTAACTAATAAGTAACAAAGGCTTAATAAATGATGAATTGTGTGTAGTTATTATAAAGTGTTACCGAAAATCCTTTTTATCAACTCATAATAGGCCTGGCCTATTATACAGAAAGACACTGATTCATAAAATCTGACTAAATTAATCCTCTAAGGGGTCTGGGGGAACACTGTGTGGGCAGGTGACTTTCGAAGTCTATGGACTTTTGAACAATACTAAAAGAAAAGTTAATTAGAATGATAAATACCATTATTAACCGGTTATCTAAAATTGAAAATAGAGTTTTCACTCTGGAACAAGTGAAAATGGTATATGTTCATTCAAAATGTTTGTTTGTTTATGGTTTTTGTTCTTTGAACTGTTTCTAATTCCTGCATCTTAGAGACATAACGCGCGAGCATGCCACACTATCCACAGCTGTGGTAGAAGGGGGTAGGAGGATTACTGTTAGCGCAGGATTTATATAAAACAGAACAGGAACATATAATAACAGAAGGCCTGCCTCGAATGCAGGCTTGCCAAAAAAAAGGCCTGTGGTTTGCGCAGACTACAGTAAGTAGGTCTTAGTGAGTTAGGAGTCCTCTCGACTTCTTTTAAGCTGTCTCAGAGGTGGAAAGTTGCGTTCGTTGGGGGCAGGGCCGGATTAACAATTCATAGACCCTTGGGAACAAATGTCAATGCCAAGCCTCACTAAGTAGCCCGTTTGTTTACAACTAACATTACATTTAATTAAACTGTTTATAGGCTATGCCGAAATAGTTTCAACATTTTGAATATCAGTGTCGGGTGAATTAGGAAATGTTCTCAAAGTAGCCTTATGGCGGAAAGCTGCTTGGGATCCCCCCAACCCGTTCCGGTGTTACATGGCAACTGGCACCCATGTTAACTGGCTGCGTTGGTGACGTTTCACGAGTGATGACGTTTCTTTGACAGATGTGGCCGCTTGCAGATTTGTCACTTTCTGATGGAAACTGGAGACGATCAAATACAAATATGCCTGACATATTTAAATGTCAAAATTGTCTGTAGTACGCTACATGCACTGGACCATGAATATGCCACCAACAAAATAAATACCTAAACAGCCTGATAATAACTCCACGTGGGTATCAAACCTGCTTCCTAAATGAAACCGCTTACATGATAACCATTTATCTACGTACTTAAGCCACAAACCAGCTGTTAAGTCACATTGAAATGTACTTGACTAGTCTATACAATTAGAAGAAGTCAGCTGATGATTGTAGCAAGTTAACACGGCTGATGGTGTTGTCTTGCTACAGCAGTTGCCCAAGCCAGTAGGTCTTCAAAGTATCATGGTTAAGGTTTCAAACATTTCACTGACTGCTGGTCAGGCTCTCTGTGGCCACCTGATCTGTAGCCTAAATTGAGGAAGTGTTGCTGGTCTAAAAATAAATACATAATAATAAAAAATAATACTGTTGCGCCACAGGAGAAGCACTAACTTTGTTTTTTGGGTAGCATATTCATGGTCCAGTGCATGTAGTACTACATACAATTTTGACTTTTAAACATATGCATATTTGTGTGCGTCTCTAGTATATCAGAAAGTGACAAATCTGGAAGCCACATCTGTCAAAGACTCGTCATCAATCATGAAACGTCATCAACGCAGCCAGTTAACATGAGAGCCAGTTGCCATGTAACACCGGCACCACTCTCTTGACAGGCTATGGACAACAGGCTGATTGATACAATAGCAAAGTATGCATATGTTGCATACTTTTTGTGCACTTTCAGTCACCTACACTACGCCTAAATTACGCATGATCCGTCGTTTGACTCCTGAACAGTTTACGTAACTCAGAAGGTTAATTGCGTTAACCCAAACTAAAAGGAAAAACACTTTCCTTTGTTTTATAAACAGAAATTATATTTCGTGTTGACATCACGCTGTTAAAAAAACAAGATATACCCTATTCATCCAGAAGCGTGCATTAGCCGACAGTAAGTGGAGGCAGTGGTTCTCAAACTTTGCCATATCCTACACTGTTGTAAAAGGTGTGTATGGTATTAAAAATGTTTGTAAAGGTCTGCCAGGGATATTCTTAGGCCTATGAATGGTGTGCCTTCTCATAAAAGCATAGTCACTGGGCTCAGCTAGATGCAGCTTTCTCCTTCACCAACCTGTGAGCCTATGAGGCAGTCACGTCGTCAGTGGCACTCTCAGGTCTTTCTCATCTGCTGATACAGCAACATGAGTATTCCACTATAGCATTGCTCCTCATTGCCTTACTCCTTTCCTTTTCAGAATGTTCTTTCTATCCAGGCCCGGGGTGGGTAATCGGGAGAATTCCCGGTGGGCCGCTTCACTTTTGGGCCGGTTGAGGAAAAAAATATTGAAATTTGTCACGTTAGTATATCTTCTCTTAAAGTAGGCTATACACGTTCCGCATTCTGTGCATGACACCGTTGCCTCTGCATGGGTTGTAGCCTATCATGTGAGGGAGTTCTCCCCGCCCAAAAAGAGTTGGTTGGGTCCATATCGCCCGTCTTTTCCATTTTTCTCAGATAGCCTACGGATAGCCGGGCCGGCCCTACAGTAGCCATAAGTGTCAGGAAGGATGGATGTAGAAAGAGGCCAGGAGGGACTGAAACGGCCAGGTAGAATGCTGCTAAATGTGCGAAGCTTCCAGATTACAGACAAAAGTGGCAACTGGTAAAGAGAGATAGCCTATAGGCAATGATTAGCCTATTGGCAATGTAATTATTGGGCTAATATTGGACGTTTGTAGCATTGTCAAGCTATTCGCAAGCAACATATTAAATTACTTAAAATATTAGCCTTTTGTATCCGATTCATAGACTTTGCAGTATGCAAATATTGATAACAAAACTGAAGCTTGATCTGTGTAGGCCTATGCAATAAAAATTGTAGCCTCTGAGCAGCAGATCAACCAGTCGACCGCTGAAAATGATGAGCCCGAAATTAGTGATGAGGAGGCCATGACTACAGGGAGAAGTAGAAAGGATATTTATAGTTATTTAATGTAAGAAAGAGCAATTATGCTACATGATAAACCTACTGTATATGTCTTGTTTGCTCAGAAGAGGGTGTAGTAAAGGAGTAGGCTAAATCACCAAACCGCATAGCCTACCCATGCAAAAACATATAGCCTAAACTTTAGTTCAATATGCCTTTTTGTGGAAGCGTGGGATAGGCTACATTTCAAAGGCTTTCTTTCTTTCTTTCTTTTTTTCTTTCTTTCTGTTTTTGTTAACTTGTGGAATAGTGGAATATTTTTGTTAACTACTCAGTTGAAGTGAATTATAACCTTTATGGTATGATCAAAAAAATAAATGCTAATGAAGTAAACTTGTGACCATCAAAAATCGTTTATCTCCTGTAGCTCCATGATAACAGGACGTAACAGGAAGGCATTTGGCTGAGCAACGGAGGTTAATATGCTCTATATTTTGTCCAAATGATGTCTGTCTATCATTGTTGCACTCGGAGAAAACCGGAATGTTTCATTTGTCCTGCGTTTCTTCTACAGCTGTAAACGGGATTTACTCGCAGTTAACCAAATATTTCTTTATTAGGGCAGGGCAGGCATATTTCTGGCTATTAAATTATTAAACATAATTTAATAGCCAGAAATACAAAAACAACAAAATGTGGAAAACTTGAAAGGGTCTGAAAACTTTCCGGTTGCACTGTATGCCTAATGCATGTCCGTTTAAGCATTATCCACACAAATACGACACATACTGTTTGAACGAAAAAAAATAAAACAAAACAACCAGAGATCTAGCTGGGATTCGAACCTTGGATGTCATTGACAAAAGAGGTGAGAAGTTTGCTACTACATCTTCTATTCCACTTAACCAGTTAAACCATTTCTACAACAGGTTTGACTGCCCTGCTCCAGCTCCAATGGCGGTGGTCTGTCCACCACCCCCAGCTGACTCAGACACGGCTCTTTTTTGCGTGCCTGCCCTACCCCCACCTCCCAGCCTCCCCAGCTCTGCATCCCGGTGACACCCAACGACCTAAGCCACCATCACCTCACTCCCTGCCCCCGCCTGACGCCTCCTTGCCTGTGCCTGTTCAGGTGTCCACGACTCTGGCAACCTTGATAGGGACATCAAGGAGGTGGTCATCCCCCAGCCCCCACCCCCACACTCCCTCAATACCAGTGCAACACTCACCTCCATCATCACAGGCTATCGTACCCCCACCATCACTGGATATTGCACATGGCGATCACGAACAATGAGGTGACAACGACCTCAGTCAACAGCCATCAGACACACAGATCCCAGATGCACCCCCCCTTACACCCCCTTACACCCCCCATCATCACAAAAGATCAAGTGAGAGCCCAACTAAAGAAGCTGCACATCAATAAAGCCTGACAGACTGTGTCCAAGGCTACTCAAGGCCTGTGCTGCTGAACTGGGGGAGCCACTGAAGCACATCTTCAATTTGAGCCTACGCCTTGGACAAGTTCCAACACTGTGGAAGACATCATGTCTCACCCCTGTCCCTAAGAAGCCACACCCTAGTGAGCTTAATGACTACAGACCTGTCGCTCTTACATCACATGTGATGAAAACAATGGAGCGACTGGTCTTAGGTATGCTCAGACCCCAGGTACGCCATGCACTAGACCCGTTACAGTTTGCATGCCAGGAGAAAGTGGACGATGCCATCACTTATCTTCTACACAGGACACATTCTCACCTAGACAAGGGGAAAAGTGCTGTGAGAATCATGTTCTTTGATTTCTCAAGTGCTTTTAACACCATCCAACCCCTCAGACTGGGAGACAAGCTCTTGCAGATGGGTGTGGACGCTCACCTGGTAACCTGGATTACAGATTACCTGACCGAGCGACCACAGTTCGTCAGACTGAAGAACTGTCTCTCTGACACTGTGATCAGCAGCACCGGAGCGCCACAGGAAAGTGTGCTCTCTCCAGTCCTGTTCACCCTGTACACATCTGACTTCTGCTACAACACCGAGTCATGCCACATGCAGAAGTTTTCTGACGATACTGCAATTGTGGGGTGTATCAGGAACGGGCAGGAGGAGGAGTACAGGAGCCTGGTGGAGGACTTTGTGCAATGGTGCAAACTCAATCATCTTCAACTCAACACTTCAAAGACCAAGGAGACGGTGGTGGATTTCCGCAGGTCTAAGCCCACTCTGCTACCAGTCCCCATTGATGGGGTCAATGTGGAGGTGGTAAGCACCTACAAGTATCTGGGTCTCCACCTGGACAATAAACTGGACTGGTCAGCCAACACTGATGCACTCTACAAGAAAGGGCAGAGCAGGCTGTACTTCCTGAGGAGGCTGTGGTCCTTCAATGTGTGCAGCAAGCTCCTCGGGATGTTCTACCAGTCTGTTGTTGCCAGCGTCCTCTTCTATGCAGTGGTATGCTGAGGAGGATACACAAAGAAGAAGAATGCGGGGCGAATTGACAGGCTGGTAAGGAAAGCTGGCTCTGTAGTGGGAGCTGAACTGGAGTGCATCACTTCAATATCTGACAAAAGGACCCTGAACAAACTGATCAACATCTTGGACAATGAATGTCACCCACTCCACAGCACTATTGTTAAGCAGAAGAGCCTGATCAGCTGGAGACTTCGCTCACTGCCTTGCACAACAGACAGACTGAGGAAGTCATTTGTCCCCAGGGCCATTGAACTGTTCAATGCTTCACTTAAGGGAAGAGGAGAGATAAACTTCTCTGCATAGTCTGTCTGCCTCTTCACCCCCTCCATGTTTGGATACTGTCTGTCCACTAGCCACTTTTTACCACTGTCTTTCTGCCTCACTGTTTGCATGCTATATTAGCACATTAGCACATATGCATAACCCCTCCCTCCATGCCACAGCCGAACTGTGGCCACACTTATACCTTTTTTTTTAAATAGTTATATATATATATATATATATATATATAGATATATAGACTTATTCTTGGACTGTTGCACTGTTGGACTTACTCATTTGCACTATCACCATGACCACTATCACCATTGCACTATCACCGTGACACTCACTCACTCACACAGAGCACCTTACCTTACCTTACTATGCACAGAGAATCACAGGCTCAGTCCCTGCCTCAGTCATTGCAAGCGCCTCTTGATTGATTAATCACCACTATGTGGATACTGCTTGTAGAATTGATTTAGATTAAGTGTTAGTTAGTATAATTTGTATTTTAGTATATTTAGTATATTCTTTATCTTCTACTGTCCTTACTGCTTAGTTGTGTTCTTATATTATATACTTTTAATTACTTTTTCTGCTGTTAGTGAATGTGTGTGTGTTGTCTGTATACTACTGAGACCTTGAATTTCCCCTGGGGATCAATAAAGTATCTATCTATCTATCTATCTTTACTCATAAAATGAGGCATTGAAAAGTGTGTAAGTACACCAGGAGTTTATTTAAATAACACTTGCCTGATGGATGCTACTATCTGCTACTATCTACCGTGCGTCGACGTTACTTCCGTGATTTGGGAAAAGCCCGTAAAAGTGTAATAAGACCGACGGAAAATGAAACGTGGTGATTTTCTAGGCTGATTTGACATGGAACTATACTCTCATTCCAACATCAGTCAAAATGAGGCTCATTTCAGTGCTCCACAACACTTAATTGAAAATATATGCATATATAAGGGTAATGCAAGGAGTTTGTATTTAATTAGGTGTGCCCGACCAATTTGAGGGCCGCCTGGGCCAAATATGCCAGTGCCGATTTTTTGTCCCAGTCTATCCCTGGAAAAGGGGGTGTATGACTTCATGAGATATATGGCATCATACCAATAACTATGTTTTAAATAATTATATTTGAAAATAATCAAAAGACACATTACAAAGATAACAGTGTACAGTAATTAAAAGAGCATTTTAAAAAGTCAAAGTATTAGTGTGGGCACATGCCCAGTTAATTTCAATGGCACTACCCTTATACGGCAATACCATTTCATCTCACCAAGATTTATATTCTGATGGCCCAGCCACTGATTTTGCAACTGTTGCAGCTGTCAGAAATAAATAAAGCAGCCACAGCAAAAATGTTGTTGTCAAAGCTGCCATGTTCAGATGTGTGTCTGAATAAGTAACTTGATCAGACACACTCCATATTACCTTGTATGGGACAGGGTCTTAGCACTGAAGTTACAATCTGGCTAGGAGCTGCTGGCAGTCAAAACAGGTTAGCTTTACGATCCAAGGGGTAAGTAAATGTCTTTTAATTATTTATATACTTGCATGCACACTAGTGAAATAGTTGGGCAGCGTCTGTGGGACATTTAAAGAAGAAATTGTGTAAAGGTTGCTACACATTGAAAATATGTCATTGAATTGATCTAATTCAGTAATGGAGCTTATATGATGAAGTCTTGTATGAAATGAATAACTTTCAAACTTTGCAATCTTAGTAGCCATATGTTTGTAGATTATTAAATTATTAATAAAATGGCTCAGAGAGCTACTAGGAGACTATTGTCAGTAATAATTTCAAACAGGTGCTCTTTTGAAGTGGGTGTGATTTAAGTCAAAAAAGGAAAGTAACAAAGGCACTATGTTTAAAAAAATATATGAAAAGACCTTCAATTAACCATGGCAACTAGCCCATGTGTTTTTTCTTAGCTGGTATGTTTGATTAAAGGCTTTTTCATACATTTTTGTTTCTTAATATCAGTTGTAACAGCACAGTATTTCTTGAATTTTCCTGTATTTTAACAGGACAGTATTCTTGTATTTTCAGGCCACCATTTAGATGCTGCTTTGTAAATTTGTTTTGTTTGACCCATAAAATATAACACTAATTTAACACTAATATAACACTGTAAGAATAACCAATGATTTGGTTTGGTCAGACACAGACAGATTGCTACAGCTCAATTTATATGTAAATAATGTATTTCTAATCTAGAGGGGAACAATATTTTAGAAACGTTGGATGTATTTATAATGACTTATTTGGGAATATGATACTGTCAGTAGTAAATGCTTAGGGGGAGGGTTGATAGCTGGCTGTAACACTGGCAATAAATAATCAGTCATAACAAGCTGCTGACAAAGTGTCGACAACATGACAAGGAGAGAAGTTGTTGAGCACTGGCCAAACCCCCTCCACAGTCATCTGCTCTTAAATGCAATTTCTCCTGTTATACCCACGTTTCATCACCAGGGTTTCAAGGTCCCATGCCACACCTATTCATTAATTTTGTTATACTCCTTGATGATGTTTGAATTATTATTATTATTATTGAATAAATTATTTGGGTTGGAAATGCCTTGGCATATTTCAAGCTATTCTAGCATTGTCTGAAAAGCCTGGTAGAGGAGACGACTGCTTTGCTCTGGTTGGTAGTCCGTAAAAAATAAGCGGACTACAGCATGTCACCTGCCTGCAGCAGCAAGCAGGACAGTTGAGAGGTATCAATTGTTTACAGATAACTCTTTACTGCTCATGAAACTTACATTACAGTCTATAGTACTTAAAACATCTGCTTTATACTATCCAACCGATTTTGACTGCCAAACCATTCTGTAATCGACATAACTGTCTGATCATTGTGAGAAAACTTGTTATCCTCGCTCGGAGATCTCTGTCAAGATTTACTCTTACTCACATTGTTGAGTAATGGGCCCGAGTGATGTTGGGAATGTGGAGGGCGCTCCGGCTGCACCGTCGGTAGTTACGCAACTGCCTATCTGGGGGCCCCCTGTCAGTGCTGGGCCCTTAGAACCGTCCTAACCCATTTTTGTCTTGACTGGTTAATGTTGAATAATCTTGAATTTCTCCTTGTGGATCAATAAAGTATCTATCTATCTATCTATCTATCTATCTACCGGTATCTATCTATCTAAGACTATAGAGCATCTTGCCCTTGAATGGTAGCTTTGTCTGTGGGTGTTCTCCTTGGTCTTTTCTATCTATTCCTGCAACTCTTGCTTCTCCAGGTGCCAGGGGTTGCTGGGTTGCTCGGTGGAGATGGTAGTCTGATCATTGGGGGGTTTCCAGTTTTGGTAAGTTTATTACAATGTACAGATTATAGTGCCAGGTAGTATTTTGACTTTATAGCTAATATTGGGATTAGATGGGTGGGGTTAAGATGTGAATGTTGTCTGCTTTGATGTTTTGATTCCATGGTGGAACCCTGCTTTTATGGGGCGGGGTGTCACAGCCCTTGTAGTGGGGTGCCTGTTGTCACTACTCCTCAGTCTGCAGTATTCCACCGGGCTACTGGTGGTCCCCGTGTTGTGTTGTGTTGTGTTGTGTTGTGTTGTGCTTTGTGTGTGTGTGTATGTCTTGCAGGGCTGCTTGCAGTGGTAATCAGCTGGATGGGTTACACCTGGGTCCAGTGTAACCTACCTTTATGAACTCAGCTGGCAGTGTGTCTTTCTCTTGGAGCTGGCATGGAGCTTGTGCGCTTCCTGTTTGCCTGTTCAATCTGGCAGACTTTTGGATTCCATAATTTATATTTTAGATCTACCTTTTTGTGAATAAATGTATATTTCTATACCGTACCTCTCTTGTGGTCTCCCAGTTGTGTCACAGTTGTGAGCCAAACTGTGAGTCTCACCAATTAGATATTCACTCTTATTCTGCCCCCTCCAAAAAAAAGTACACAAATAAGGAATACCTATAGATAGAAATTGTGATAATAAAATATCTAGATTTTGGTAGTTTGGTCTTTTCATGTAGCCTTGGCAACTAGCCATCTAGGCCTGAATAATATTATTATATTATTATTATATACATTAACCCTTCTCACCCCACCCTATTTTTACTCCTGTTAATTATATATATATATATATATATAGTTAACAGGAGTAAAAAGGGGTAGGGTGAGTGTGAAGGGTTAATGTAATAACAACATATTACAGTGCTTCACAGGAGAGGCGGAATCTCACTAAGCACCACCAATGTGTAGAACCCATCTGAATGATGCACAACAGCCATTATGTGCCAGAATGTTCCCCACACACTAGTTTCAGGTGGAGAGAGAAGGAGTGAATGAACCAATTACACACTGGGAGGATGATTACAAGGCCGAATTGAATGAACCAGGTTGGGAATTTAGCCAGAAAATCAGGGAACCACCTACTCTTTGCGATAAGTGCCATGGGATCTTTAAAGGCACACTTTGCAAGATTTTCACCTTTACGAAGCCAGTTTGATGGTAAACGAACTTGTAATAGGCAAATCGTTCACCTAGCATAGCTATACAGCATAAACGTAGCGAGTCCCTACCGAGAAAACCAGCCATGCAACTTCCAAGAGCGACGCCCCGCCAAATCTTGTGAGAATCGTGAAACATTACCTTGTAAGTAGATATAGCTCTTTGGAGATTTTGCCTGTAACGTTGTTAATCCTTCACCTCCACAACAAAAGCATTTGCATTGTGTACAGGGGGGATTAGTCGCGAGCAGTTTGCTATTTACAATAGTAGAGTAACACATCGGGGCAGCCGTGGCCTACTGGTTAGCGCTTCGGACTTATAACCGGAGGGCAATAACCTTGAGCAAGGCACCTAACCCCTCACTGCCAGGGGTGCCTTAATACCACCTGAGGCCCCTGGGCTAAATGTTTTAAGCCCCCCAAACCGCAAATATTAATTATGATACCCGGCCCGCGATCTGACCCACCTATTTACATAACGTGCGCTTTTGGTTGATATAGCCTAACATGCCGTGTAGCCTATCATTATTGAGCCTATGTAAAACCTTTACATAACAGGAACAGAAAGCCCTCCTTAATCATGTCAGCCTACCCATGACATTACAAAAAGGCTAGCCTACTGCACGAAAACAACAGCGTTGAACTTTTACAACACTATAGGCTAAGTTAAAAGATGGGTTACACATATGGACGTTTCAAGCTTTTCAAAAGTGCATGTGTTTGTCATGTCAGGGGGTTCCAGGAGGTTTTTTGAAATTCTGTCTACTTAACACACCATTCTAACGCAGATTGGGAGGGACAGAATTACTTTTAGGCTACAGAACAAGCAGCTGACTCATGTGACGTGAACATTGGCTACCTTATGCATTATCACTACACTGCCCAACATGGAGACATATCTCACGTTAACAATCAGAAAACATAACATAGAATATTATTTGTGCGATTGGGTTAGCACAAACTTACGGAGATGCAGATCACTAATTCATTTATTTGCGCAACAGCCCATGTTCTGCGTTTACTCCAGTGAGACAAGTGAAATAGGCCTTCATGTTTTTAAAGCCGTTTCATTGCCAGGCTATTTGCTACGATATTTACCTGACTATACCTTCTGTTTTCATGGACAGTTGACTATGCCTTCTGCTTTCATGGACAGTTACAGGAATCCACGTCATTCGGTTATCGTTACTTCAATCCAACCCACGTTATCTCCAGAGTTTGTAAGTTTGTCAGTCAGTTTCAGCCTCTCCTCTAGCTCCTCTACTACACCCGTTGGGTTTTATTAAGTTTTGTTACATTTTGTTACACTTTAGAAGAGAAGACAAAGGGGGCCTCTGCATCGATGTCTTTGTAGAGCAGTGCGATGTACTCAATTATGTAGGCTCGCTCCAGAGTAGGCTAATGACTGACGCCGCGAATACGGACACGGCCGTTTATTATTATTGATTATCATTATTATTATTATTAGGAGGCCCCTCATTGGTCGAGGCCCCTGGGCTGAAGCCCAGGCGCCAGTGCTCACTGCTCCCCGAGCGCCACTGTTGTTGCAGGCAGATCACTGTGCCGGGATTAGTGTGTGCTTCACCTCACTGTGTGTTCACTGTGTGCTGAGTGTGTCTCACTAATTCACGGATTGGGATAAATGCAGAGACCAAATTTCCCTCACGGGATCAAAAGAGTATATATACTTATATAAATACATTGCGACTCTAGAGGGAGCTCTACACTCGCCAAAAATACCTAAACCTGCATAGTATACCTTTAACAACCATGGTGAGTCAGGACCTCAATTTAACATTCATGCAAAGGAAAACATCTCATGCAGTACAGTGTCCCTGTCACTGCAATAGGGCATTGGGATTGATATTTGTTTGGTGGCTTTTGGCCACAGGGAAGAGTGCCACCTATTGGCCAGCCACCAACACCACTTCCAGCAGGAACCTACTTTTCCAAGGAGGTCTCTTATCCAAGTACTAACTAAGCCTGCTTAGCTTCAGTAATTCAGCAAAGTCAGGGTAAATGCTGGTCTGGCTGCTGGCTAAAAACAATAGGTGAAAGGCAACTGTCTCACCGAATTGCATTATGCACACTCAATTCTCACTGGTATCTGCTAGACAACAAGTACCAAAATATGATTAGTTCATAGATTTCACATGTAAAATACATTTTATACAACCCCACCCTCATCTTGCCTGTTCATAATTCTGAGAAATTCTTGAATTGTATGCATGTGTGTGTGTACGTGTTTATGTTTATGTGTGTGTGTGTGTGTGTGTGTGTGTGCGTGCATGTGCCTGTGTGTGCGCCTGTGTGTGTGCATGTGCATGCATGCGTACTTGTGTCCAGGAAAACAAATTAAGTTGCACAGGAACTGCTTTAGCGCAAGGCAAGCTTTACGCATGACCAACAGCTTGCCGATATGCTCTGTGTCTCCAACACTACAAAAACTCCCAATCGGAGAGCAATCGTCGATGCACATAATTTGGAGAGAGGCAAAAAGTGTCTCAAATGCCATCTCTAATGCCATCAGCATTCTTAACCAAACTTAGTGACAACACATACCTGGCTGAGCTGTTATAGCCTATATTTAAACTTATTTATTCATGTCGTGGTCTAATCACCCTCTCACAGTGAATTGCACAGATGAATATTACATGATTTTGTGCTTCTTTGTCAATCGGACCTTTGTCAAAATGAAACACCATTGTGTGACAAGTGTAAAAATAGCCGCCTGGCTGAACATGCACTGAAATAACCAAACATAATTACAGTAAACATAACCTGAACAAAACCTACCCCCTACCAGGTTAAGTTCAGAGCCTATGTTATACATAGTGACTTATATAGCCTTTTCATTTTGGAACTGAAATCCCAGGTTTACCGCTTACTCTGGGTTAACATACCCAGTTAAGCCAGTAACCCTGCTTTCTGGAATACCCCCCAGCTCAGTCTCTTATCCTGGATGTCTTGATCCTACTTTTGTGCAACGGGGCTCAGATCTATAAGAGTTTAAAATAAGATTAAATATGCCCTTTTCAAAAATATGGCCCCTTTGGCTGTGGGCAGCCCAATAAATTGTCACTCCCCATTATTGTCACTCCCCATCAGGATGCCAAACATCACATGCCTTATACTTCCAATGTTTTTTTTTTGTTTTCTTTCTCCTCGACGGTGGGGTAGACAGACACCTCTTGTGTGTCCTTCCATTAAAAAAACCCCAAGAGGTCCTTCCCTTACCCAGACAACCGATCACAGAACTCAACTTATACAATGAGATAATACAATACAATAATACTTATACAATGAGACAATAACAATAACTATGTTTCAAATAATTATATTTTAAAATAATCAAAAGACACAATACAAAGATGGCAGTATACATAATTAAAAGAGCATTTTAAAAAGTTGAAGTATTAAAGATCTGTGGGCACATGCCCAGTTAATTTCAATGGCACTACGCCTTATACGACAATAACATTTGATCTCACCAAGATTTATATTCTGATGGCCCAGCCACTGATTTTGCAACTGTTGCAGCTGTCCGAAATAAATATAGCAGCCACAGAAAAAATGTTCTGGATCAGACACACTCCATATTACCTTGTATGGGACAGGGTCTTAGTGATGAATTTACAATCTGGCTAGGAGCTGCTGGCAGTCAAAACGGGACAGCTTTATGATCCAAGGGGTAAGTAAATGTCTTTTGAGATATCTTTAATTATTTATATACTTGCATGCACACTAGGGAAATAATTTGGCAGTCTGTGTGGGACATTTCAATAAGTACTTGTACAGTATAAAGGTTGCTACACATTAAAAATATGACATTGAATTGATCTAATCCAGTAATGGGGCTTATATGATGAAGCCTTGTATCAAATTAATAACTTTAGATCTTTGCAATCTTAGTAGCCATATGTTTGTAGATTATTAAATTATTAATAAAATGGCTCAGAATGCTACTAGAAGACTATTGTCAGTAATAACGTCAAACAGGTGCTCATTTGAAGTGGGTGTGAGTTACTGTAAGTCAAAAAAGGAAAGTAACAAAGGCACTATGTTTAAAAAAATATATGAAAAGGCCTTCAATTAACCATGGCAACTAGCCCATGTGTTTTTTCTTAGCTGGTATGTTTGATTAAAGGCTTTTTCATACATTTTTGTTTCTTACATTAATATCAGTTGTAACAGCACAGTATTTCTTGTATTTTCCTGTATTTTAACAGGACAGTATTCTTGTATTTTCAGGCCACCATTTAGATAGATAGATAGATGGATAGATAGATAGATAGATAGATAGATAGATACATAGATACAAGGATACAAGGAAGTTTTTTGCCACATGCATATAGTAAGAAATGCAGTGAAATTATGTCTGGTGTCAGCCTATTTGTGCATTTATGGGGGTGGGGGGGCAGAAAGGCTAGGCAATCAAGGACATGGGTAGATAGATGGAGGAGAAATCAAAAATAATAAATCAAAAGTTCTATAGAGATGACTTTGTGCAAAAGTTGGAGAAAGTCAGATATGTGTGTGTGTGTGTGGGGGGGGGGGGGGTCATGAGTGCTGAGGAGTGAATGAGTGCAAAGTCAGTATAGTGTGAGTTCAGAGTTGGGAAATCTTTGAGAGTGCTGAGGAGTGAATGTGTGCAAAGTCAGTATAGTGTGAGTTCAGAGTTCGGATGGCCTGGGGATAAAAACTCCTGAGTCTCTCAGTTCTGGCTTTGTGACTACATAGGTGTCTTCTTGATTTCAGCGGTAGGAATAATCCATTGTTAGGATGAGAAGAGTCCTTCAGAATCTTTTGGGCTCTTAGGAGTACTCTTCTGGAATAGATATCTTGTAGAGCAGGGAGTTGAGTTCTTATAGTACGTTCAGCTGAGCGCACTACTCTCTGCAGAGTACTACAATCTCTAACTGTGGAGTTCCCATATCAGGTGATGATGCTACCAGTTAGAACACTCTCAACCGCTGAAGTGTAGAAGGCCTTCATGATGGATGTAGAAACTTTGAATTTCCTTAGCTGACGAAGGAAGTAGAGTCGTTGTCTGGACTTCTTCAAAACATATTGAGTGTTAACAGTCCATGTTAAGTCTTCAGTAATGTGGACACCAAGGTATTTAAAACTTGTGACTCTCTCGACAGGTTGCCCGCTGATCATTAGTGGGGTGTAACTGTAGTTCTGCTGCTGCCTTCTGTCATCCACTACCATTTCCTTGGTTTTTATGGACATTCAGTGTCAAGCTGTTAGACACTGATAGATAGATAGATAGATACATACATACATACATACATACATAGAACCTCAAGGGGAAATTTAAGATCCCAGTATCCGCATAGTGTGCTTAGGTGTGATTAAGCATGAGGTGCTTCCAATGAATGAAGCAGGGACTGAGCCTGAGATTCTCTGTGCATAGTGAGGTAAGGTAAGGTGCTCTGTGAGAGTGAGTGTCATGGTCATGGTGCAAATGAGTAAGTCCAACAGTGCAGAAATAAAGTCTAGAGACCAGCATAAAATAAATATGGACTTGGACATATAAGAGAGTAGACAAGGTAATATAAAAAAATATAGAAAAACTATATCAGTGCAAGAATGGGTTGACGTAATAGGGTTACAGCCATTATACAAGTATTGATTATAAAGCATTAAGTATAGGTATAAGTGTGGCCACAATCCGGCCGTGGGATGGAGGAAGGGGTTATGCATAATGTGCTAATATAGCATGCAAACAGTGAAGCAGTAAGACAGTGGTAAAAAGTGGCTAGTGGACAGACAGTACACAAACATGGAGAGAGTGGAGAGGTAGACAGACTATGCGGAGAAGTCTATCTCCCCTCTTCCTTTAAGTGAAGCATTGAACAGTTCAATGGCCCTGGGGACAAATGACTTCCTCATTCTGCCTGTTGTGCAAGGCAGTGAGCGAAGTCTCCAGCTGATCAAGCTCTTCTGCTTTGTAATAGAGCTGTGGAGTGGATGACACTCATTGTCCAAAATGTTGATCAGTTTGTTCAGGGTCCTTTTGTCAGATATTTAAGTGATGCACTCCAGTTCAGCTCCCACTACAGAGCCAGCTTTCCTTACCAGCCTGTCAAGTCACCCAGCATCCTTCTTCTTTGTGCTTCCTCCCCAGCATACCACTGCATAGAAGAGGACGCTGGCAACAACAGATTGGTAGAACATCCTGAGGAGCTTGCTGCACACATTGAAGGACCGCAGCCTCCTCAGGAAGTACATCCTGCTCTGCCCTTTCTTGTAGAGTGCTTCAGTATTGGCTGACCAGTCCAGTTTAATGTCCAGGTGGAGACCCAGATACATTGACCCCATCAATGGAGACAGGTAGCAGTGCGGGCTTAGACCTGCGGAAATTCATCACCATCTCCTTGGTCTTTGAAGTGTTGAGTTAAAGATGCTGCTTTGTAAATTCGTTTTGTTTGTCCCATAAAATAAAACTCCGTAAAAATAAACAATGATTTGGTTTGGTCAGACGCATAAGAAACAGAATTGCCACATTGATACAGCTTAAATTATATGTAAATGAGGCGGGCTACGACGAAATGAGTCCAGTGTATGGAGCTAAATTTGTCTCAATGATATTTGTATATGCGAGGGGGATCCACAAATATTTCTTGATTTGCATGTGTGTTTTGATATCTACAAATAAAAAAGTTATATTTGTAACTCGTATATTGATTTTTACAAATTTAGATGTGCATTTGTAAATAAAATGCCATTTGTAAAACTGAAAATTTCATTTGTGCAATGTGATTCTGCATTTGTGGATCACCAGCACACGCATTCTTCGCTTTTCAAAGTTACGTGTTTTTGAGACGTTCTTTGCATGAAAGTCGCACAAATCCACACCTAAAAAAATCATATAACTCGTAAATTGGTTTTCACAATTGTAGATGTGTATTTGTAAATTAAATGGCATTTGTAAAACTGAAAATTGCCTTTGTGAAATCTAATTTTGCATTTGTGGATCACCAGCACACACAGTTTTTGTTTTCACATTTGTGGATCAGCACACTGTTTTTGAGACAATCTTTGCGGCAGAGGAGCCACCCAGATCCACAAATAGCCTACCTCTAATTCGCCTGCTGACAGACATTCTAATCCAGTAGATGGCAGTGTTGTTCTATGGGACTCATAACACACAGAGCTAGCGAACTTAGTTCTTAAATCCTGCCTTTTGCCGCAAGCTTTTTGATGGAAAAGTGGTGTTTAATTTTCATAATCTTAGTTTAGTGAACGCATAAAACCGTCAGTTTGTAAGTGTCTCAAACCTCAATAATACCTCAATAATATACAAATATTATTGGAACAAATTTAGCTCCATACCAGTGTCACGGAAATCCATTTCGAGATATAGCGATTTGATTGCAGAGAGGGTCGAAAACTGAACTAAATTATGTATTTTCCTTACATTCCTTAACCTCTTATCTATCACTTATTGACGTATCTTACTGTAAAACTAACTAGAAATATGTTTGCTGTGTGAGAGAACAGGAAAGTTTCAGTATTCTTTGGTCTGATAACTTCTTGTTTTGGCTTTTGGCCTCATAAAGAAGTCATCAATAGGCCATCTACTCGTAATTATTCTGACGAAAATGTCTATTTTAGCCAAGAGATTTAGGAGGAGAAACAGTGACCTATACATACAGTTGTTGCTGACCAGATTCCTCACGGAGATTCGCAATTGGTCCGATTCAATTTGTTTTGGAGTTGGCGGCCTATTACAAAAACATTAAGCTACTGTATGCATTAAGCATTAGGCTATTGTTGTCCTTGTCATCTTCAGAAGTTGATCGAACATTATATGCTACCCCACAAGTTATATGAATACCTCACAAGTTTTACTGCCTGCATGAATGGAGCATTTAGAAGCTGCACTGTGTAGTTAGGATCTTTTCTGATTAAACAGTAGAAATTCTGAGGCAATTCAATGTTTGGCTACGGATTTCTTTGGAGAATGGACAACAGAGATTGACAGCGATAGCACTGGGGCTATTTTAATTCCAAAGGCCAAGGGAACTTTATCAGGATGCATATTGTGGTGATTGGTTGAGAGGAAATATACATAATATGCTCATTTACACGTCACAAACTTTAAAGCTGATTTTCTCAAAACTTGTTTTTTTGCTGAGACGAGGATAGCTTTCACATTTTGGCCAATATTTCTGGGTTGGCTGAACGGAATTAAACAATGTGGATTATGAATAATCTCATCACCTTCAGACTCAACTATTCCAATTATTTTCTGCTTACCAAAAAAAGGCATCAATAAACTACAATTCATGCAAAACTCTTTCTACGTCAACTAAGGAAATTTAAGTTTCCCAAAACTGGGATGAAGGACTTCTACAGAACTGTGATAGAGAGTGTTCTCAC
Organism: Alosa alosa; assembly: GCF_017589495.1. Lineage (NCBI taxonomy): Eukaryota > Metazoa > Chordata > Actinopteri > Clupeiformes > Clupeidae > Alosa > Alosa alosa. Next base: position 18,949,379 of record NC_063200.1, read on the forward strand.
ATTCTCTATCACTGTCTGGTTTGGTAACTGCTCAGTCGACGATGGCGATGGCGCTAAATAGGATTGTCAAGGCAGCATCTAGAATTATTGGGCAGGACCTCCGTAATATCAATACTTAAAATGGGACGGGAAATAGTCAGAGACCACTCTCATCCTGCCTATACCCTTTTCCTCCCTCTTCCTTCAGGGAAAAAAAGTTAAGTTTTACTGTATAGTCCTGTAAGAAGTTCCTATTGGAAATTTGTTCCCTGCATTTTACCCATCCAGGGGTAGTGTACACACATTCATACACACTCAGAGCAGTGAGCTCACTAGGATCACATCCACACTAGGAGCACACATAAACACTCAGAGCAGTGGGCAGCCCTTAATCCAGCGCCTGGGGAGCAGTTAAAAGCATTACAGCCAGAACTTTCAACATATTCCCAGGCAGTGAGAGCCCTCATGACACATCATCCCTCAGTATCTGATCTGCACAGTTATGTCCCCTTCAGATTCTGTTTTCAGGCATTAGCACTTTTGTTTTATTTATCTATTTTATTTCCCTTAAGCTGATGATACACAGGACAACTTTATTGGCAATGTGGACGTGCAATGTTGCCAGCAATGGGCAACCAGGTGAGACACAGGTCAACTAATCAGAGCAACAGACAACTGGCAGCAACCCTTTAGCTTGCAATAACTTTGTTAGCAAAACGGTTCTTTAACCCTCAGGTTGTGTTGTTAGTACTTCTCATTTCTACAGAGAGGTACCTCTGTGACCACCACCACCCACAATTCAGAATTTAGCCCTTATTTCTTTGAGAGAGAAAAAAATGAAATACTATCTGAACTATGTAAACATGAACAATTTATCATTAAAACGTTTAAATTTATCAAAAAAAGTTTACATATAATGATTTTTTTGTAAATTGGCAAAATATAATTGTTGCCATAATGGCAAAAGCATGCAAATATGGAACCTATTTATGCCCATTCAACTGAATGATATCATGTTAAAGGTGGTTTAGCAGGTTCATAATTAAGGACATTGAGGAATTTGGGGCACTAAACTGCACATAGAATCTTCCATGGGGAATGTGGGACACTAAACTGCATTTATACCTCATAAGATTACCATAGGATTACACAGCACTATAATACTCTAGGCATATTTACAACTTTTGACAATAATTTAAAGTAAAAAAAAAAAAAAACCATTATTTACACTTATTTGTAATTCCAGACATACAGTATTAGAGTATTATAGGATATTCTACATGTTTACCAATTTGCAAATTATCTGTGGAATAAGGTCAGATATCATTGTGACTGGAGCGGTAAGATGTGTTTTGTGTTATTGTTCACTAGACGTTTTTTTTTCCATAATTTCTGTTTGGGATTTTGGGAAAAATAAAAGCACATTGTTGGCTCTTCCACCAGTGTCAGGATTAAGTAAGTAAGTGTAAGTATATATACTCTTTTGATCCCGTGAGGGAAATTTGGTCTCTGCATTTATCCCAATCCGTGAATTAGTGAAACACACTCAGCACACAGTGAACACACAGTGAGGTGAAGCACACACTAATCCCGGCGCAGTGAGCTGCCTACATCAACAGCGGCGCTCGGGGAGCAGTGAGTTAGGTGCCTTGCTCTAGGGCACTTCAGCTGTTCCTACTGGTCAGGGTTTGAACCGGCAACCCTCCGGTTACAAGTCCGAAGCGCTAACCAGCAGGCCACGGCTGCCCCATAGCCATAATGCAGCAAGAAGGAGAACAACATTGATATGTGTGGCAGATAGAGGATGCTGTCACCCTTTTTGGCTCTTTGGCTACTGCTTTAGTACTTCAGAGGCCCAAATTCAAGGGCAAATGGGGTGACCCTTCTCTCCTCTCATTATAAATGGTGTAAGAAGTGGGCTGGCTTGCTATGGAGCCATCCAAGGCATGCCCATTGTGTGTCTATAGTATGAACCACACTGGGGACCCCTAAGTTAGGCTGATCCTTGTGTGTGGGACCCCAGATTTGGATGAGGCATTTGCAGGCCAGGAGAAGTGTGAAGGATAGGGGATATGTGAAGGATATCTATGCCTCTGTGTGTATGGCATGGATTTGCACGCTTTCTGAAGAGGAGGGCTCTGTGACTGTGCGGTTTCAGTGCAATTGAATATGTCCTCTGACTGCGATAGAACCCTGTAAATATGGGAAATAAAAGTCATCATAATGAAATGATGACTTTATTTAACATGAACTTTAGTTTTGATCAAGATAATTACTTTATATCCCTACAGGAAGGTTATTTCTCTTCCCAGGCGGACTACACTATGACAATATTACCATGATATCATCACTTTATAGCCCAACATACAGTTGAATTTGTATTATGTTAAACTAGATGTATCACAGCATAACTAAGTCAAGCTTAAGTTCATGTTTTAAGACTTGTAATGCTATAAAAATAAGTTTTTAAAGAACCCCTGTAAGGGCATTTTCACACCTGAAAGTCCTGACCAAGGTCCGAACCAACATTCGTGTTTACATGTAGTTACATTGAATACATTTGATCCGGTTAGTTAATGGTTTCACATTGCAATTTTTCTAGCGCACTTAACAACTTTGCATGACGTCCCTGCATCCTGTCGTTAACACCTACGGGTGCTGCGTCATCCTTTGATCGGTTTGTTTCCAGGCATGCGTCTGACGTTGACATGTTGTCAATTCAGTGGGTTTTTCTACCTAAAAGCACCGCTTTTTCTTATGGCTTAATATGCTGCTGCGTACTGTATGTTCTGTCTTCTGTCCTGAGTGTATGTGCTGTCTGTACTGTATGTTCTGTCTTCTGTCCTGAGCCTAACACCTAATCAAATTTCAGTATTGAATTGAAAACTGACTTGACAGATGCCCTCCTGCTCATCTCAACTTGCCACTGCAACCACATCACCACAGGCCTTCACAATCTCCACTGGCTTCCAGTCAAACAGAGGATCAAGATTTTTCCTGCATAGAAATAAATAGGGTCTTATGATATTACTAGAAATTAAAGAAAGAGAGAGAGAGAGAGAGATGAAGAGAGCTCTATTATTTAACATGTCTGGAGCACAACAAAACTTTTGGGAAATGCTGCCATGTGTGATTTGTGAGATGGAATGGAAGCACAACTACAGTTAGGTCACTGAAAACCAAACATGGACAAAGTATAGATGCACCTTGTCAAATATTACTCCAATACAAGTGAAAGTTGTTTAGGCAACATTTTACTTGAGTTGAAGTACAGAAGTACTTGCTTTGAAAAATACTTACCGGTAAGTATTCAAAAGTCTTTTTTTACTCTGTGTAAAATGTATTGTTCATTTTGTCAGTAATAGGGTGGTCATCCTTGCTGTTCACTAGGACTTGAACAGACCTTCAGTTCCTTACATCCAACATTAACATTTTACCTATTTTCATAGCTTTGCAACTGTTAAAATGGATGTAATTCACTTTAAATCATTATCCATGCTCTATTCACAAATCGAAAACTTTCACTGGCAAATACAAAAGTAGTATAAGGGACTGTTCGTTATTTATAAAAGGGGCCACCGGAGGGATTTTGAGTGCTTCAGTCAAAAGTTGCATGACCCTCCCTTGCCTGTAAGAAATTTTTCAATGACCCTCCGACAGAATTTTCAAAAAAGACATGACCCTCCCCAGCCAAATGTCGATGTCTTTCGCCGGCGCTTCTTTGCGCATTGAAACACATTGGCATGAGCTAACGTTCTTAAATCAACCTCTGCTTTCTGATCTTACACATCACACTCCACCAAGACGGTGGCCATTTCAGTAATTTACTCACTAACATTGTTGTGGAAGCACAATAAGCATGGAAACTAAATGCACACTTCCTGCATATCTGCATTAGCCTACTTGAAATAAGTTACTCCTCTAGTAAATAGTATTCACATGAAATAAAACATTGAGACCATTCAACAAAGCACACTGGGTAATAATAACACATTCAACACATGAACTGGTTGCTATGGACTCGTCTCTAGGCTTCCTCAGTCATTGTAAAGCTGCCGAAGCTGAACATTATCCAAAACTCACCACTCGGTGAGTTGCACAGTTTTGAAAACGAACGTTAAGGGTTGCATCCAGGCGATTCAAAACGAGTCAGAAAGTCGAGACAGGACCCACCGTCAAAATTTCGGGGTCCACCACTCTAGTTCATCCTAAACAAACCAGAAAAGGGACTCAAAGTGCTAAATACCGGAATTATCCTTTAAGGATTCAATGAGTCTTGTGCATGATTTGGAGGGGTTCTTTAATCAATCTGGTACATTTAAAATAAGTTTCCAGGAAATTGCAAACTCTGAAGATGGTTTCACCACATGGAAACCTCTCTGTCCAACCAGATGGACTGTTTGCACCCCAGCCATCCGCTCAGTACTCAACCAGTATGAGTCAGTGCTTACAGCCCTTGAAGAAATGCCCTTATGCAGTTCTAAAGTATCTGACACTTCAACTAAGGCTGTGGTTTTCATGCAGGATTTCTAAGAGGTAACACTCTGCTTGCTCTTGTAATGGCTGAAGACCTGATGGAGGATTTGGAATGCCTGAACGCCTCCCTGCAGCATAATAAACAGTCTGTCTCAGACATGTTGGAGGCTGCGGAGCATGTCAAAACAAGCTTGCAGGACAAACTAACAGAAGAGCACTTTGATAACTTATTTATAGCCTATATCTATCCAGATGCCCAGTCTTATTACAGAGCCTAATTCTACAATGCCTAGATACAGCAAGCACTTAATTCACAGAGAGGTTTGATCAAGCTGCATTGCACAAGATGCAGATGCTTGAAAATGTGCTGCTACATGGTGAGATGGCAAAGGTGGTGGACGAGTACCCTGAGTTAAATTCCAGGCTGTTACAGGTGCAGCTAGCCATGCTCAGTGCAAATTATACATATCAGACAACTTCTGATGTTGCTACACTTATTCGGGAAATGGTGCCGGAGGTGAGAGGTCTGTTCAGTCAGGTTGAAATGTTAGTGAGGCTTCTGCTTGTCGTGCCTGCCTCCTCTGTTGAGGCTGAGAGGAGCTTTAGACTCGGCTGAGATCCTCAATGTCTCAGGTGAGGCTGAATAATGTGACTATTTGTCACATACATCAAGAGAGATTGGACAGACTGAACCTTGCAGACATAGGCCAGTCTTTCATCAGTGTAAATGAAATGCGCAAAAACATCTTTGGAACCTTTGTTTAAACATACAAAAATAAATAAAGAATACATAAATAAATAATAGATATATCTATATTATTATGGTTCATATAATTATGATTATCCTTTTACATTTGAACAAGAATAAAAAAGTTGTGTACTTGCACTACTTTTGTTATTAAAAAAAATGAAAGATCATCCCATGTGTTTGTGATATTTTAAAATATAAGATTTTTTAAAATTATTTAAAATATTTTTTATAATATATTACAATTTTCATGGTGGGAAATATGTCGAAAATTTGTCTGGGGTCCCCCAGACGCTGGCACAAATTTGCCCCCAATGTTGACATCATGGCTATGACCTTGAGATAATACTGTTCTTGAAGAGTATCACACTATTTCTAACCATTTTCCACAACTGCATGGCCATTTCCATGTGTCCGGATTGATCAACATGATATTTACAACTAAAATATCACCACATAAATGTTATATTTTTATTAAAATGAATTTATTTATTTTATTTATTTTATTTATTTTATTTATTTTATTTATTTTATTTATTTATTTATTTATACTTTTTTCAGAATTTCCTGGTGACAGTAGACATGTATTTAGAATACAATCATGTTTTTTTGGTAAATAATGATTTTCTTGCATTCCCTGGTTTGAATTTACCCCACCACCCCATCACATTAACTTGTTTTGTCTGTAAAAACCATACTGTTAGTTGAAATGAAATCACAAAGACAATTTGTAATAGTCTGCCTGTAGAGCACCCAAGAAACTATGCAGAACAATTCTGACATTCTTTTACATTGTTACATTTCTTGTTTTGTCATTACTATGAAGGGATCCATCAAGCTTAATCCTACCATCCATCACAAAAATTAGAAAGGAATAGCTGTCTTCCATTATAGTTTTAACACTATTATTGCTAAGCAAATTACATATCTAATTGATGGCATGTATGTTAAGTAAATAATGTGACCGTTATTGGATAACTACAGCCATTTTATCAAGGAACTTACCACCCCATCACATTTATTATATTGTAATCCATTATATTTCAATGTGGAAAAAAATATATGTCTGAGGTGGACAAATATGATGATGTGAATAAATTGAAAAGATGTTTACTTTTGATGAAAATTTGTTGGCAATTTTATAGCAGAAAAGGCACCTGTTTCATAGAATTACCCTCTTCAATATGGTCTATTGTAATATTGTATCATACCTGTTCATTCGTACTTGTCGCTCGATTTATCGTGACTAAATTCAAGATGGCGGCGAACAGTAAACTTCCTGAAGGTACTGTCTGTATAAATGGTCTTGTAAATAAACTACCAGTGCTTTTTCAAAGTTCTCAATGTCTCGTTTTAAATGTCAGGGCCCTCGGAAGTCTACCAATGAAGTGTGGAGCTACTTTGAGCCTTATAAATAGTGTAAAACAGTGATTTATTTGCATGGCTAGCCTGATGCCCGAGGCACCCCCATTGAAAACCTGTTGGTACAGTACCATCCAACACACCATCGGCTAACTAGCGCCAGATTTCAGAGTGCAGGGGACAAGCCGAGATGAGCTATGAGACAAAAGTTCACATTCGGTATCATGTTTCAACACATTTTAGGTCAATATCACACCGAACTTCTCCTTTATGGAAATTCTAAAAACATAAGCAAAAAATTATTTGTTCCTGCAGACAATACCAGGTAGGTAGGCTACATTGAATAAAATCATTATAAATGGGTGGATTTGCGAACAAGTATTATTAAGAACAAGTAATTTATTGGAAAGTTCGATCTCAATTTCTGAAATGTGAGTAAACCTGGCCTGGTTTACAATTGGTGTCAATGGTCTACAATTAAAGAGTTCAGATGCAAAACCCTCTAAATCCGTCTGACCACTTTTCTTTTAAAGTGTAACTCCGGCGAAATCCATGTATCCATCTACCCACATCTTCCCATCTATCTACATCCAACCAATTTATCTATCTGTCTATCTATATTCATCCATCTATCATTCTACCTCCATCCACTCATCCAACTATTCATCTTTATACATTGATGTCAGCAACATGTTTCAAAAAAAGTTGGAACGGAGCATGTTTACCACTGTGCTGCTTCAACTCTTCAATTAACAAAATTCTGTAAATGTTTAGGAACTGAGGAGAGTTTTGAGAGTGAAATGTTGTCCCATTACTCCCCGATATAGGATTTCAGTTGCTCAACAGTATGGGGTATTCTAAGTCATGTTTTACATTCCATTATGCACCTAATTTGACAAATCTGCACTGCAGACACGCCATTTTAGCACCTGGACTCATCATCTATGAGAAATACTATTTAAATATGTGCAGAATTAATTTTGGCATTGTTTTCCTGAAATATTCAAGGTCTTCCCTGGAAAATACATTGCCTTGATGGGAGTATATGTTGCTCAAAACCTGTATACATCATTCAGAATTGATTGTGCTTTGCCAAATGTGCAAGATGCCCATGCTGTAGGCACTAATGCTCCTCCACATACCATCGTAGATGTTGGGGTTTGAACTGAACACTAAAACAAGTTGGATAGGTTGGATACTTGGATAGGCCCTCTCCTCTTTAGCCCAGATGAGTCCATGATTTTCAAAAAGAATGGCACATTTTGATTGGTCTAAACACAGGACCTTTTTCCATGTTACCTCAGTCCATTTTAGGCCCAGATAATATGGTGGTATTTTCTGTATCATGTCTCAATACAATGTTGGCTGTTTTGACTGTTACAATTTTGGCTGTAGTTTTTTAATTGAGTATCAAACTGTGCACATAACCAATGGTTATCAGAGGTTTTCCTGAGCCCCAATAATGACAGGTCTGGAAACAGGTCTGGTGTTGATGCAGTGCCATCTGAGGTCCAAAAGACCACGGCCATCCAATTGGTTTTTCAGCTCTTCCCTTGTTTGCAAAGATTTCTCTGGATTCTCTGAATGTTCTAATGATATTATGTCCTGTAGATGATGAACTGCCCAAATACTTCACAATTGCATCTTAAGAAACATGTTCATGTTTTGGATGAACTAGAGTGGTGGACATCGACATTTTGACGATGGGTCCTGTCTCGACTTTCTGACTCGTTTGGAATCGCCTTTGATTGGCTGGCTATGGGCATGCACAAACATGTCCTTAAAACAACCCTTAACGTTAATTTTCAAAACTGTGCAACTCACCGAGTGGTTAGTGGTGGTGTTCGTTGGTTATTAAAAACAAATATATCAGTGCAATGTATGATTTCAATCCTTGTTATTTGCTATTGTGGAACTATTTTTTCAGATACCTCACAACCATGTATAAACTTCCACTCAATATTTGAGTTTGAAGCATAGGCAGTAAAAGAAGATCTCGCGGGGGAAAGACTACAACCGTAAACAGACCCCCTTTCCATTTCCGTAGCGCAGTGATATCAAGGAGCAATGAGTCTTCCAACAGAAATCAATGGGATTTTACAAAATGGCAAATAAAACACGACAGAAACTGTATTTCGCTACACTACTTGTTTTGGAACATCAACAAACATCACTAACTACTCGGTGAGTTGCACAGTTTTGAAAACGAACGTTAAGGGTTGTTTTTTGGCATGTTTGTGCATGCCCATAGCCAGCCAGTCAAGGCGATTCAAAACGAGTCAGAAAGTCGAGACAGGACCCATCGTAAAAATTTCGGTGTCCACCACTCTAGTTCATCCCAAACGAACCAGAAAAGGGACTCAAAGTGTTAAATACCGGAATTATCTGGGATGCTCTTTTTCATACCCAATCGTGTTGCCAGTTACCCTAATTAGTTGTGAAATATTCCTCCTTTTGTTTTCTTTATCATTACACAACTTTTCCAGCATTTTGGTAGCCCCATCCCAACTTTTTTTTAAACATGTTGCTGGTATCAAATTCAAAATTAACATATATTTTCCATGAAATAGTTAAATTTGTCATTTTCAACATTTGATATGTTGTCTGTGTCCTTTTTGCAACTAAATATGAGTTTAAGAAAGTTGCAGATTATTACATCCTGTTTTTATTCACATTTTACACAACGTTCCAACTTTTTCTGTTTTGGGGTTGTATATCCAACCAATTATTTGTTTATCTATCATTATCCATCTACTTGTCCACCCATCGGTTCATTCAATTTATAATTTGTCTATCTTCATCCCTCTAACTACATCCATCCATCTTTTGTGGGCCCCGCTTCATTTCTCCAGTGGCTAGATATTTTGGCAGGTAGACTACTTTGTGAATGATATTTGTTTTATGCTTCACTTGACACTGTAACATGAAGTCCCCTAGTGACTGGGTTGCAGCCCTATTAGCCAATTGGATTAATAGGGTGTTGACCCTTGTAATATAATTGACATATGTAAGTCGCAATGGATACAAATGAAATAAATGAATAATTAATACATGCAATGTCAATGTAATGTGTGGGCCATTGGCGACCATTTTGTAGAGTGAGCCCTTTTTTAAGTGATGTGAATAAATGTAGCTAAGTATAAGCATACATACATATACTATATTTAAACATGTCAGATGCAGTGCTCTCTAACAATGATATTTCTTGAAATTATATGTGTGGCCAAAGACTGTAATTTTGTGAAGTCAGAACCTGGTAATGAAGAGGTCAACTTTTTGCATTATTCACTTGATTTTCTACTTGACAAATAAACCATACAATCCAACCAATCCAACAATAATGATCAAGGGTAACTCAAACACTAAAGGGCCAACTTGCTCTAAAAAAATATCTAATGTGGTGAAATGGTTTTCATGCTTTTAAAATGTGTCAGTTGCAGTGTCTTCAAGGAAAAACATATTGCTATACAATACAAAAGATATTGCTATTTAATAATGTACATATTTAAAGATGCAACAAGCACCCTGACAAAAATGCCTAGACTCATTAACTCTGAAAGTAGCTTGAATCCTTTATGTTCAATGATGGGCCCCTAATTTGTGTGAACAACGTGCAAAGTCTTAAAGGTGCTCTAAGCGATGCCATACGTTTTTAGGCTAAAACATTTTTTGTCTGTGTCCTGAATACACTGTAAAAAAACGCAATCTCTGTGGACAACCCAGGCAACAAAAACAGCCACAAAACAACTTGGGCAAACCTTGCCCATAAAAACATAACAAACTGTTTCAGCAAATCACAGACGAGATGCGTGTTTAGGAGAGTTTCAATTGCACGAGAGAGAGGGGAAGTAGCGAGCTAGAATTCTGTTTTGTTTGAACGTCAACAGAAGTGACGTAAACCAGCATCGCTTAGAGCACCTTTAAGTTTACCTGAAGCCAGTTTAAACAACTAGGCTAAAAAATCAATTTGTTAAATGAACACCATTGGCAAGATCTTAAAATCAAAGATTGGTGAGACTAGAGAGTGAGGAGAATCGTGAATGGGAAGTGCTACAGACTGCTGAGGAGCCAGAACAGCAGCCAGGAATGGCGTGAGAGAAGGAGCCGAAACTGGAGCCTGGCAAGGAACCAGAAAGAGCGCCAAGGCTGTCACTCAAGGGCATCAAGAGGGTCTCGCCCTTAGTGTCCCACTCCTCATCCACCAGCCACTCATCCTCTGGCACAGGAAGAACGGGAACCACCTCACAAACTGGAACCACCACAAGTGTGTTTAGTAACTTTGACTTGATGAAGACTTCTTAAAATCAGTCAATATAAGATACTGGACTGAACGGAACATAATACACAGTACTCTAATAATATGACAGCATGGTGTTTCAACAATGGAGATGGATGCTGGCTGAGGGTTGTCTCTTATTATTTGTGATACCTAATTTTAAGCTTTAATTTCTTAACTATAATGTCCGTTTTGCACTTTTGGTAGTGCAGTGTGTCCAGGCATCTATGGAGCTTAAAAGAAATCTGTCACCAAACACCAGTAATAAAACTGTGGTGCTCTTCACTTTTGGAGTATTGCCCTAAAATGTACTATTTAAATCACTGCCAAAAAAAAAAGTGATACATGCTACGCATGCATGGCAGGCATATAAAATGCAGCACATCAATATTTGACAGAGATTAAATTACATGCAATTTATTTCAGGGAGCCTACAAATCAATGGGAAATAAAATGTAGTATACTTACAAACTTATGAAAACTCATACAAAGCTGCCAGACACATCTAAATATAAACAAGAAAGCCCTTGAAGCAAAAATGCATAGTCAAACAGACGTATGGGGCAGACATTGCTCTATAATTGTGATATATGATAACAATTCCATTTGTAGAACACTGGGATATATGCCAACTGAACTATTCTGTTGATAAAACATATTCATGGGCAACATTGCACAATGTGCCACTTCCATTAACTTCTTATTCCATTTTTTTCTGCTCAGTTAAAAATAACCACAGATTTTTATCATAATGAGCATATCAAATGTTTCTATACACACCAATCAAACACATCTAGCCTTATTAGAGCTTTGCTTACTTGACAGAAAATGGTCAATAAAAGGGCCTGCTGGGAGTATGGGAGGGCTGCAAAAGGGGGGGTTCCAGTGCACAGTAAGTCTTTCACAGACACAGACACAGAAAGGAGGTGGCTCCTATTAGAAAATGTGACATGTGTCTCTTCATCGCTAAAGCAACTAATACACGTATGATTACTACATTACATTTATTGATCTGCTAAAATACTTGTCTTTGTTTGTTTTTATCATTTTTAGATACTCATAACAACTGTGGAAATTTCATCTTATTTTGGGAGAAAAAGGTAAGGTACATCTGATTTACAATACATCTGAATTATCTGAACAGCTACACTAATTATCTGAACAGGACACTAATGCCTTTATGAATCTTGAACGGAAGCTTACGTTTAAACATCCCCACCTTCCACCATAATTCATTGATATACCGCCTAAAAACTTCAACAAGGAAATGGAAAAGTTGGAAAAGTTACATCATCATCAGAGTCAATTAACCCTGTGCCTCACTACCACTGGTCACTACAGTGGAAAGCTATTCAAAAGCCATTTTCCTGTATGGGTTGCAGTGGCGTAACTGCTTATCAGCCACTTCAGTAGACACTACTACTACTTAACACCGTAGCCTTCCTCCAAATGGTGAGCAGTTGTAACTGCAAATGCAATACCAAAAATCCAAGATGGCCGACAAAAGTCCAAAGTAACATCTAGTTAGTATTATAATTGCTTTATTTTTCAAATACTGATTTTATATAAGCTGCAATATTGATTAACCATGTATCTACTACATTGGACATCATGCATTAACTATTGCATGTTAAAAAATGATTGATGATTGAATGTTTTGAAAGGTGGAAGACATAGAATTTATCAAAGCATTTGAGAACACATTGGATATACTTGAAAGCTGACTCCATAGATAAGACTTCTTGCAATTGCTGCTGTCCATAACCTGGCAGTTCCAAGGCAGGCCGTTTTAACATTTATAGATATGGCAAGCCTGGAACTGGACTGGATAAACTTGAAAGCAGAGGAAAGATTGATTAGGCTACTTGCGATTTTGTGTGCATCCATGGTAAGCCGTTTTAATGTTTGAAGTTATGGCAAGTCATCTGCAATTATAATTTTGCCTAGAAGCAATCAAACAATAGATATTGATAATAAACTAAATATATGCCATGTGTTTAAGTATTTCTATTCCCAGCGCTAGTAGGCATTTTAACGGCAACTAAGCACAAAACATTAGACTGCCTCCTGTTAGAGCAGCTTAATTAGCAATAACGTGCAGTGATGGTTCTGTAGCCTCTTTGACAGCTTGGGAATATCAATGCAGCAGAGGTATGTTTGTAACCTGCATATTTATGTTTTTACGAGCAAACTTTTTGCATGAGCTTGTTCAATTGTTCAATTGTGATGCTATATGGGCCTCATGCATATGAGAGCTTAATGTTATTATTTAGGTCGGAAATTATCAGAACATACCGTGAAACAAAGTTTTCATATTACAACTTTGCTGATAACATTTCAAATAGATGCCCATTAGCACATTAGCAAGTTTTTGTGTAAACTAGGCTGTTGGTGTTGGTTCATAGCCTTTTGCTTGTGTGTAGTTATTTGCTAGATTTTGACAAGAGCTTGTGATAGCATGGGCTGTAAAACACAGTCCACTAGCCTATGTGGTGAACCCCTCTACTTTAAGCTTATATCTTGATGTGTTTATCAACACACTGCATAGAACTAACTGTAACTGTATAGAATGTGGTGCTATCAGAGCAAGATGTTACAGATGGCGCATGAAAAAAAAAACGCAGAGATTTAAGTGGCATCGAAATGAAGCACCGAAATCCACGTTGTTATTTGATGTCATAACTACAGCCAACTGCCATACAGCCAACCTTATATTCAATGTGTAAATTAGTATAATGGGGGATGGGATTAGATTTCAGGACAATAATGCAATAAATAAATTGGTTCCATTATTATTTAGATATCAACGGACTGTTTTGTATTTGACTTTTTAATGAATTGCATTTTGAGTACCCTATGTACGTTGATAAGCTCCATATATTAAGGTGTGACAGACAACTGTAGTTTTGTCCCCTAATGACTGTCAACCAATTTATTTACAGTACCGTGTCTATACTGTACATGTCTGATTGTTCAAAACATTTTGTGTTGGAAACTGTTTGCTCTTCATGTTTATGATTAATGCAGTAACCAGCAACCATGGGGGACAGTGATATGGCCACGTATGGCAAAGCTGCCGTCTACCTTCGTAAGCCTGAGAAGGAGAGAATGGAGGCCCAAAGCAAGCCCTTTGATGCAAAGACAGCTTGCTTTGTGGTTGATAAAGAGGAGTTATGCGTCAAGGGTACAATTAAAAGAAGGATGGATGCAAAGTCGTTGTTGAAACGCTTGAAACCAAGGAGGTACTTTAGCAAGGCTGTTGAAATTGTTCACTCAGAAAGTATCTTGAGTACATTTTTTTGTTAAAGCTGTTTTCTACATTGGTTTCAGGAAAAGACAGTGAAGGAAGATGAAGTCTTCCCTTGAATCCTCCCAAATTAATAAAAATTGAGGACATGGCCATGATGACCCACCTCAATGAAGCCTCTGTCCTGTATAACCTCAAAAGCGTTATGCAGCATGGATGATCTATGTAAGCATTACTCTTGTAAACAAATAAAAAATGAATTTGAAAAGCTAAAAAAAACAGTTTTTTTATTTCTTCATTCTAGACCTACTCTGGACTTTTCTGTGTCACTGTGAACCCCTATAAGTGGCTCCCAGTATCACGACCAAAAGTGGTGGAATGCCACAGAGGCAAGAAGGTGGGAGGCCCCGCCCACATCTTCTCTGTCTCTGACAACGCATTCAGTTCATGCTCCAAGGTATGCTTTCAGTTTTAAATCCATCACTGAATAATACATTATATATTTGATTCATTTATGTAAAATGAACCATTCATGTCAATCTCTATTTTGCCCCCACAGACAGAGAATCAGTCTGTCCTGATCAATGAGTATCTATGCATCCCTTAAAACTGTTTACATTATTAAAAGGCTAAACCTTTACATTATCTTCTGTATCTTCTGGTACACGTAATTGTGATATAGAAAATTGCAATATCTTCTGTTATACAGTGGAGAATCTGGTGCTGGCAAGACTACCAACACCAAAGCGTGTCATCCAGTACTTTGCAACAATTGCAGTGTCTGGTGGGAAGCTGATCAGGCACAAGCGGCAGCAGTGGAAAAATTAAAGGTATAGGACCCCTTGCATATTTATAGGCTAATTATCACATAGCAACACAGACATTAACTTCAATGACAATATATCTATTGGCGTGCAGGGCTCTCTTTCAGCACCAGATTTGCCGCCAAACCCACTGCTGGGCATGAGTATCACCAAGACTGTGAGAATGACAACTCTTCACGCCACCAAGTTTAGTTTCTCATCAAATGTATCATGCATTTTGTTTTATATCTATTAGTATATCTTTTGAAAAACTTAAACTTAAACCTCTACACCATCTTTTTCTTTTTTGTGTTAGTAAAGGCAGTATTTATAAATATTTTTAAGTATAAGTATTTTATAAATACTTGAATATTTTACTCATGTGTAACCTGCTTTGGTTAAAAGCATGAGCTAAATGAATATATGTTATGTCAAAATGTAATCTCAAACAGGGAAAATTCATCAGAATTCACTTCGCCACATCTGGAAAACTGGCTAGTGCTGATATTGAGACTTGTAAGTATAATTGTTCAAGGTAGAAATTTTCTTTATTGCCTTAAATGTATCAAATTAAAATACATCCTTCCTTGCTTAAAAAGACCTGCTGGAGAAGTCTAGAGTGTCATTCCAGCTTCCTGATGAGAGAGGCTACCACATCTTCTTCCAGATGATGACCAACCACAAGCCTGAAATTATAGGTATGGCTAATAATTTCACCAAAGGTTAAACAAATGTTCATTTAATTCAATAAATATAATTCTGAATTTCTAAATCCATTTTTTAATCCCAACAGAAATGTCCCTCATCACTTCCAACCCCTATGACTTCCCAATGTGCAGTCAGGGTCAGATCGCTTTGTATGAGCATTGATGACAGAGGAGTTGGATGCCACAGATGTAAGTTTTCCAATAATAGTTTCCCCCTTCAATTTCTTGAAGAAAGCTTGAAAATAATCAAATATTTATAATTCTAGGATGCCATTGACATCCTGGGTTTCGTAAGAGAGAAAGTCACCATTTACAAGCTGACTGGTGCTGTGATCCATCATGGCAACATGAAGTTCAGAAAGCAGAAGCAAGCGTGAGAGCAGGCTGAGCCTCATGGCAATGAGGGTAGTTACAACACTTACTGAATCAGTCAGTTCTAGTAATAACCACAAGGTACTCTTAGTTATGAGGTAATTGTATTATGTTTATTTAAAGTTAAATATGACTGATATCAAGTTTACACTTTATCAAAATGACAAAAACG
>NC_063200.1:19289260-19345474 GCF_017589495.1 Alosa alosa
TTATTACAGAGATATTTGGCCCTGGTTAAACAGGGGACCAGCAGGAACGAACACACTGACACTGAGTTTACCTGCAGTCATCATCCGATGATGTGTCACAAAAGTTGCTTGATGCAAACTCACGCCCCCACTTTTAAAGAGAGAACAATCAGGTAACTCTGAGGTTTTAAAAATGTACCCTGAGAAGCAAAAGGAATGCTGGTGTTATATATTAGCAAAGATGTACAACTCTCAAGGCATAGCATCGTGGGACGATTAAAGGGGTCTTTTGTTTTTATGACACAACAACCATTCCGGAAATACTTGTGTGTTTGATCTGGTAAAATGTCACCGGTTTTGACTGTGTGAGCGACACTCAAGGATGACATGATTTCTGAGGGCTATTGCCTGCTAACATCCCTCTTTCTACAATACCAAATAGACTAGTTAAAGGAAGATTCAATCACAACACCTAAAAGAACATAGTACACCTACTCATACACCAGTTAGGCGGTATCAGAATCCCCTGGTTTTCAACACCTCAATTAGATGCAACATGAAGCCAGATACAGAAATCATATGTGTGATTACTATGCATTGCTTATGTCTAATGTTCTGAATATTTGTAATATTTTATAAATTATAATTTTCTGCTTTGTTTTTCTTATGTTTATAATGTTTATAAGGTTGTATGACTTTTTGATACGGGTATGACTTATAATGTGTGTATTTCTATATCCTTTTTGTTTTCAATAAAACACCCAACTCTGAAATGTCATTTGACATGTTTATTTATTCAAAAAGCCTTTTCAACACTTTTAGATACTTGTCATTGATCTGTGCATGCTGCACACATGTGAAAATATTGCACATGCATTTACAACCTTGTAATTTTTCACAATTAATATTTTCACTGTTGTATCATTTCTATTTAAATTTTCCAGAGTATTTAAGCATCACGTCTTCTTAGCATAACCCTTTCAACATATGATACAGAAAGAACACCTGTCTGACCACATGTGATGACGAAAAGTCTTGCACCTGCTGGTTTGAATATAGCAGGCGTTTACCCATGTTTTCAGAAGAAATGTGTATATGCTGGGGAAAATATATCACTGTCTGGACGGTTCCCAGCTGTCGAAGAAAACACATCACCTTCTTCAGTTATGTACGTAGCTAACCAGTGTTCACCAGGTTGGTCGCAATTATGTGTATTAATTATCACAGGGGCTGGTAGATGATATTAATTGTTTTAGGTAGCTGATCACAAGCCAATACCCCTAGAAAAATGTGTATTTTTGGATATATTATCCATAATAGTCCGATAATTCAACAGTATTCATGATCTTTCAGTAGTAGTCCATCAAAATCTGTCTCTCGATTAGACACCTCAATTATACTGTCAAATACATACAAAATCAACATTCTTTCAGCAAGTCTTTTTTGTGAAGAAAGTTTCTGTATCTCCGGCTGTGAGACTGGGTCATGCTCAAGCATTGCAGTCCACCACTGCTAAATACCCTATTGATAGAGTATGTCTAAAAAATTTCTCAATACCGGCTGATGCCTTGGGTGGCTAATCAGGAAAACCTATTTCTGGGGGCGTTACCAAAATCCATCATATTAGCAATGGTCGATAATGATGCCCATACTGGATCATACACAAAAAAATCCTTATCGTTTAAACATTATGATCTGGAATTCCTAGCCGTTTATGTAGATGGACAACAATACCCGTCTAAGCGCTACAGCCCGAAATTTAATGAAGCGTCTGCGATGCGGGAGTTTTACCAATTGGTGTTATCCACAGGAAGACATCTGAAAACAAAGCTGGTCATAAATCGTCAGGACTACTTGTCCGGTTACAGTATTTTTTGCTTTTAATTTAACGCCTGGACGAGGAGTGTGGCCAGCATCTGTCATTAATAAAGTCAGGCAATATCCGTTTGGAAGTTCGGTTCAGACAACGTTGCGAATACAATAAATTTGATTGTGTATGCGGTATTTGACAGTATAATTGAGGTGTCTAATCGAAGACAGATTTTGATGGACTACTACTGAAAGATCATGAATACTGTTGAATTATCGACTATTATGGATAATATATCCAAAATACACATTTTCTAGGGGTATTGGCTTGTGATCAGCTACCTAAAACACCCGTGTATCATCTACCAGCCTCTGTGATAATTAATACACATAATTCAGACCAACCTGGTGAACACTGGTTAGCTACGTACATAACTGAAGAAGGTGATGTGTGTTTCTTCGACAGCTTCGGGAACCGTCCAGACAGTGATATATTTTCTCCAAGCATATACACATTTCTGAAAAACATGGGTAAACGTCTGCTATATTCAAACCAGCAGGTGCAAGACTTTACGTCTATCACATGTGGTCAACATTGTGTGTTCTTTCTGTATCATATGTTGAAAGGGTTATGCTATGAAGATGTGATGCTTAAATACTCTGAAAATTTAAATAGAAATGATAATATGGTGTCATTAATTGTGAAAAAATTACAAGGTTGTAAATGCATGTGTAACATTTTCACATGTGTGCAGCATGCACAGATCAATGATAAGTATCTAAAAAAGTGTTGAAAAGGCTTCATAATAAATAAACATGTCAAATGACATTTCAGAGTTGGGTGTTTTTATTGAAAAACAAAAGGATAGAAATACACACATTATAAGTCATACCTGTATCAAAAGTCATACAACCTTATAAAACATTATAAACATAAGAAAAACAAAGCAGAAAAATTACAATTTATAAAATATTACAACATCTGTGAACATTAGACATAAGCAATGCATAGTAATCATTACAAGATTTTCTAAAATTCAAGCCATGCGGTTGCATCTAATTGAGGTGTTGAAAAACCAGGGGATTCTGATACCGCTCTAACTGGTGTATGAGTAGGTGTACTATTTCTTTTCAGTGCTGTGATTGAATCTTTAACTAGTCTATTTGGTATTGTAGAAAGAGGGATGTTTAGCATAGCAATAGCCCTCAGAAATTCATGCCATCCTTGAGGTCGCCTGCGATGGCTCACAGCTTGTGGCCCGGTGATACTTTTTACCAGATCAAACACATGCGTACCTGGAATGGTTGTGCCGTTAAAAACAAAAGACCCCGAATCGTCCCACGATGCTATGCCTTGAGAGTTGTACATCTTTGCTAATATATACTCAGCATTTTTTGTCTTCTCAGGGGTACATTTTTTAAAACCTCAGAGGCTACCTGATTGTTCTCAAAAGTGGGGGGCGTAGCCTGTACTGCTAAACTTTGTGACACATCATCGGATGATGACTGCAGTGGTAAACTCAGTGTCAGTGTGTTCGTCTCAAGGTCCCCCTGTTTAACCAGGGCCAAATATCTCTGTAATAATGACGTATAATGCAGGGCCTTCTCATGAGGGGTCAGGTGTGTTTTACTCAAAACATTTTTCATAGCTACTTCCAACTCGTTTTCAACAGACTGGCGCAGTGGGGTAGTTACAACATCATTTTTTAAACGGTCCAATTGTCTTTGTGGTACCAGATACATTTTTTCTCAGCGTACTCCATTACTTCTAACTCTGTCTTGATGTAAACAGACTGGTTATGAGCGGCAGAGCAACACTCAAGAGGGGCAGGAGAAATCCACCTTTCTGGTTAATAGTCGTCTCTTTGTCGTAGGCCAATTTTCTTGTCAGCCAGTAACTTTATCAAAATCTTATTTTTACGTTTTTTTTATATTGTATAGCTGTTAAGGGTATAGTACCACGAAGAATATTCAGTGTCACCTCGCAGAGAGCTAAGATTAACTCATCTGGCCTTAGAATGTAAAATGACACGTCTCTGGGGCGGTTTAGCTTTAAGTAAACGCCTCAAAAGAGGCAAATTTCTACCGATTCTCTCAGACATATCTGTGTCTCAGTTTGTTTTCTTGGCACATAGACAGCCTGATGCTCCAAAAGCAAATCTGTTCTGGTGGTACAAATCTGGGGTTTTGGTTTATAGTCAATCAACAAATATCCGTAGGGTTTCACAGTGGCATTTTTAAAAGATTCAAGAAAGAATTTTTGTGTTACCGGGGTACATCTGTCTCGCTAATACACTGATTTGGTTGTTATCTCTAGGGTTTTGAAAACAATTAGATAATTAGTGTTCAAACTGATTGTTCTGCTAGATTTCCCCTGAAAGAACAGATTCTGAACCATGTAAATGGCACTAAGATTACGATGATGTACATACTGTGTGAACACCTTCTCTATTTCTGTATTATTGCTGGCATCTTTCATCACATCATCAATAATTAGCAGGTTAGTTTTTTTGATATGGGTAATAACTCATCATCATCTAGAGCGTTAGGTATTCCTTGAATAAATTTGACATCTCTCAGCTTTAACAATTCGTCATAAAGTGGTTGCCAACAATCATAAATATACACTATATTTTCAATTGCATCACTAATAAGGATGTCGATATTGGCTATCAACTGTTTTACAAAAATGTCTTGCCAGAATTAGAAGGCCCGCTTATCACACAAGAAAATGGATGCTGTAGTCTGAAATCATTATACAGGGGCCTCTTTTAAGCCAGTGTTATATTTATCCATGATAGACATATACCCCTTAGTATCCGTATGGCCCTAGTTGTGTAGTCGGGTAGTAGCACCCTCTTGTTGTAAACAACCCTGAACCTCTTCTCACCAGTTTTGTTTTTAGAATGAGATGTTTCTTGATACGCACAATATTATCAGTTCGAGCCCGTATGTGTCGTGTACTATCTCTGTCAGTCACATAATGATCAACAAGGCCAATGAGGGTGTCCAATCTGATCAGTTTTGAATTCTCTGCATTAAGCGTGATACCTTTAGCCTTCATACAGGTTTTACCCCGGGCTGTGCGGTAGCCATAAGTCTTCGGGCCGGCTGAACAGAATTCTGTGATGTAGTCACCATCATCCAGCTCATTTGTGAGATCCCCTAAATAGGGCCCCAGCGGCGGCTCCCAATCGCCATCCTTTGAGACATAAACCGCACTGTCAGTATCTGTGTACAAAAGGCGCTCACCCAATTTGTCCATAAGCTCATTACAATTTAAAGGCGAGCATGAGCGGGTGGTGAATGCACCCACAAACACATTTATGTCTGGGGTCTGTACACAACTACCCTCAGCATGACGCCATTGGACTAAGGCCACATCATCAGACACAAATGAAAAGTGTGTGACATCATATTCACAACCAAAATGTATCTGGCAAAATGCTGGGGTCTTTCACCATCTCGGTGGTGGGCAAATTCTCTCTCATAGAGAAGCGACCCCAGAGGCTGTTGAGCAACAACTTGTTTATTTGCCTTACGGCGGGGGGTTCAAACAGATCTTATCAGGATTCAGCCTAATCCCTCCTTCTCATAATAGTCCTCGATGTAGGCCTCTTTAGCCTCATCAGTCACCGCGTGGGCAGGGTATCCGCTAGCTTCCTGCTTGTATTGGAGAAATGTCTTCACATAGTCTGAAAACAATGTGTCGGATCTCTGAGAAAAATGCCAGACCTCATCAACCTTGGTAACAATGTAGCCCTTTTCAATAGCCTTCATCAGCTCAAGACTAACCCAACACCCCGAAATGGGAGCTCATCCTCACTGTGCTCACAGGGGCTGGTCTGATTCTCTTCTACAGCACAAGTCCTGCAGAGGGGGAACATCAATTTGCCGTTGCAGCGGTATGGAAGCACGGGGTGTAGTAAGCCCCTAGGTGGAGAGACTGTAGCTTTGATCAACCCGTAATAATTTTCAAGTGGCTGAAAATCTCCCACTATGATCTGGGGGTTGTGGATGGGGTACTCACACTTGCTCTGACATGCGGGTATAGGGATGTGAAATCAACGTAGTGAATTTTCTCACCCTCACCAGCTTTGCGGTAAAGATTGTAGGCATCTGTTCTTCCACCGTTAAGAGAATCGCGAGGATTTAAACGCTTTCGGGGTGTGCGTTATGTGGCCATGAATCTCTTAACATCAGGGTCACGCTGCTTAGCCTGGTTCCACTCACATTCCCACATCACTTCGACCCTAAACCCTTTGGTCTTGGTGAGGTATGTCACCTTATCATCAAAATGTCTCCTCACATCCCCGTAAGGGATATTTAACAGGGGGTGTATATGGTCTGGATTGTAGCGGCAATCATGGCGTGATGAAAACAGCCATTAAATTCGAAAGTGCATGTTTGACACCATTTTTTTCATAATAGCCGTCGAGGTAGTACTGACCTACTTGCACCTCGCCACCTTTCAAAGCATGTTGTACAACCATATCCCTACTATCATTCACATATTCCAACCATTGGATAGAGGAGTTGGAGTATGCCTTATGTTGGTTAACATAGGCATTGTTGTGTGTGAGTGCTATTGTGGCTCGTTGCAGGAAGCGTGCCTTGTAGACAGCCATGCAGCAGGATGCTAATGTAGTCTGAGTGAATGGGTCTACACCAGTACAGCCCATGAACGTCTCGCGGTATTTCATGCACGCGTCCCTCAGTAGCACAACATCATGGACCCCATAAGATCGTAGCTCTTTCTGAAAATCAAATACGCCTTTGGATGCCTCGCTATACCATGTGTCAAAGTCGGCTCTGTCTTTATCGGACATGGTGTCGTACCCATAGTACTCCACGATCTGGATAGGGGCCCCTATAGTAGTTGTTAAGCTGCTGTGTTAAATTTGTGTGGGAAGTACCCTTTTTCACCGGTGTTCAGATTTAAGGCCGCAGTTGTCTTAGCCAAACGCATGGGGATGAACGAATAGCTGTCAATGAACCGCTGTTTAAAGATCTCATCATACATGAAAATTAATCTGCATCCAGTCATGATTATTTTGGGCGTAACCCTAGCTTGGTGAAATGCTCCAGTAAAATTATATTATCAAACCCTGATGCATTGTGGGCCATCCATGTGTAGCCCTTATATGTAGACCGTCTGAAGTGTCTCAACATCATAAACACGCAACTACTACCCTCGGCCTCAAAAGATCCCCCTTTGAAAGTCATGGCAGCAGCAAAATTAGCCTGGTGTTTACCATTTTCAATTCGTGTTTCTAAATCGAAAAAAGATATACTTGGGCTCTGTCTCTTCCGGCTTGAAGGGTTGAATGAAACAGCTATGGTTATCACCAGGCACCAAATTGGCTTTACAGTGAGGACAACGCATGGATGAGCATCTGTGGGGTTTTTCTTATTCATGCTGACATGATATCGTCTGTTACACTTTTTGCAGTACTTAGTGACATCACATGGGACCACCATTCTGCCTATAACCCCAGTGGGCTCAGGTTGTTTGTGTCTGGAATGGCAGTAAGCTGATTTGCAGTATCGCATACAATCACGGCAGTATACTGATGGTCCTTTATTTTTGTGGCAATTCACATCGTTGCATACATCACAATTGTATTTACACGCGTGATCACGTTTATTACTGTAGCCACGGTAGCAAAAACCACAAAAGTGACCTTCCCCCAGGAATGTATTGGGGCGCAAAATCCGGTGGTAATGATGGTCATGGAGGTACAGATAAACAGTTTTCTTAGGGTTGGGTGTCACCCTAGTCTGATACGTCAGCAACTCATGTAGGGGGGTTCGGTAAAAGACCACAATTTTAACATCATACATGTCCTCAAACACGGCCACATCAGCAAAACCTATTTGCTGCTGAGGCGTGAACCCCGCATGCTCATGCATGTCAGCCCCCAGCTCCAATAATCTATCGGCTGTGGCATCAGGGTTCAAAAAATGAGCCAGACAAATAGCAAATAAAAGTAAACTTCATTCTACTCTCAGCCATTAATATAGTTGCTAGGAGTGGGGGTCGAACCCACGAGGATACAAACATCCATTGGTTCTTAAGTCCAACGCCTTAACCACTCGGCCATCCTAGCAGCACACTTTGTATTTAGCCCCATTTACCACTAAACATATACAACTCTTACAAAGTTTATCTGATTCCCCATTATCCACAAAACACACATGGGGGTTTGGGGGCCAATATGGACGCCCAGGGGTTTGACACCAGTCACATGACTGTCACATGACACTACATCCAATATGGATGCCAAGGGGGCGTGGCATTGTTTGACACCAGACACATGACTGTCACATGACTTTACATCCAATATGGCTGCCCAGGGGTTTGACACCAGTCACATGACTGTCACATGACTCACAAAACAATAACAATAACAAACAACACGTGGTGACAACCACGTGGCTAATTTGCATAAAAAGGAGGCGTGGTTATGACGTGATTTATGACGTTTCAGGGGGCGGGGCTTATTTTGACAGATAGTTCAGGATAATTACTACTGATGCATCTGTCCATAGATTTCAACACTATCAGGTAATTCATCAAGAGCCAAGTGGTCGGGTGCTTCATTGCCTCTCACGCTCAACCTTACCAGTGCTTCACTGTACATCAAGTTACCTTTTTGCAAAACATAGTCAAGATCATCACTGTTGAGCTCAGTTCTGTAATGGAGAGTTGCCAGAAATACCAGGGAATTGCAGGTGCACTGCTTGTTACTGTTGTTCCCATACCTTACATCACGTTGGCTATGAGTTGCTTGAACACATGTGATGGCTCTTTGCTCCATGTTCATGCGGAAAACACTAGTTAACTCATTTGCCTGTTCTCTCTCATTCAAGTCACTCTGATGTGGTTCAACTTCAGAGAGGTCCAACTTACGCCAACGTCTCTTTTGAGCCTCTGAGCGACGGCCTTTCCTTGGCATGTTTCAAAATGCTACAATCTTAAGCTTAATATAGTCTACTGGTCAAGTTTAGTTAAGTCTAATATGGGTTGTACAAATTATTGTTTATCAGATTATACAATAGCACTTACTGTTCTACTCACAGGTTACTTAATCAACTTAATCTGAGTATACAAAAACAGTTAGATGAGATTGAATGTTAATTAACTCAATATCCAAACACTAGTATTTATTTCAGTGGTTTATTACAATAAATAGTGGGCCCAAAAATGAAATTTTGGTAAGCAAAGAATTAAAACAAAATTCACCTTAACAAAATTCACCTTTCACCTTCACACACAATATTTACTTTAGTTTAATTATTGATTAAATTCTGAAATTATCCTCAATGTTATCTTAATGCGTATTTTGTTTATCAGTGGCAATTCTGAATATGGCACTGGAACTGCTAGGTAGAGGTAACACTTTATGACGCTGATGAAGAATGAGAGGAAGCTCTTGAGATGATCAGTTTTATGCTGAACTAGGATGGAATTTCGAAGTCCTCACACAGCTCAGATTCAGTCTTGCAGCACAGCCCAGGTCTAAAAGTAGGTATAACAGCAAAGACAACTTTGACAGGTATTATTGAAATATATAAATGTTTCACAGGTTTGTACAGCTCACAGTAATAGTTCTGTATGTGAATAGTTCACAGGTAGTTCTCAGTATGGTTCAGAGTCTTTATATAGTTCAGAGTAGTATTCAGAAAACGATTCAGTTTCAAAATGGTTCAGAATATGATTCAAAGGGGGTTTCAGTCTCAAAATGGTTCAGAATTTAAAGGAGGTTTCAGTCTCAAAATGGTTCCAAATAGGATTCAAAGGATGTTTCAGTCTCAAAATGGTTCAGAGTTCAAAGGCGGTTTCAGTCTCAAAATGGTTCCGAATAGGATTCAAAGGAGGTTTCAGTCTCAAAATGGTTCAGAATTCAAAGGAGGTTTCAGTCTCAAAATGGTACAGAGTATAGTAGCAAGGTATGTGTGATCAGAAAGTGGTCAATTATGTATGAAATATGTCTGCAGGTATGTTTAGAGTGGGTTTGCTGGTTTAGAGTGATATTCAGTCTCAATATGATGCAGAGTAGTATTCAGAAAAGGATTCAGTTTCAAAGGCGGTTTCAATCTCAAAGGCGGTTTCAATCAAAAGGGTTCAGAGTATAGCATGTGCAGTCAGATATGTTCTCAGCAAGTGTTTGGTTCTTGTAGTAGATATGTTTGCAGGTAGGCGTTAGTGGGTTCTGTTGTATATGATTGCAGTGCAGTGTAGTGCAGGGTGTGCAGACGATGACAGGCAGTGTCACAAGTGACACGCAGATACCACTCTGACAGGGCTGGTCTGGAACAAGCCTAAAAGGCAAACAAAGAAGGGAAAAAACACACGTTAAACACTTCCAAAAATAAGCAGCAACACACACGGCAACATTGTTGCTTTCTCGGTTCTATCAATTTCAGCATCAGGTTGGTTTTAGTGATGGGATGAATTAAGTGAAGTGAGCAAAGAAAACTAATACAAAATTCAGCACAGCAGTATATTATGCAGAGCAGGAGCAGATTTTGTAGGCAGCTGAACATTAGATTATGTGATGGTTGATTGTTATGGTTATGTGATATGATGGTTACTTTTAATAAAAAGAAAAGTAACCAAAAAAGTGTAAGCAAGCAGCATAGCTGGTCTAGCAGTAAAAATAATTAAAATGACATACCTGAAAAGTCTGTAGCACAGCAAGGGATGGGAGATGGGAGTCTTGGGAGTATTTCTGTGGCAAAGACTAGCGCAGCACAAGGGAAGGTGGAGATGGTGGAAGTCTTTAAAAAGACAATTGCTTTCTGTTTTGAATAAAGAAAATTGTGTGAAACCATGACCACTGCTATAACATTACAATGCAACACAATTATGTTAAATTAACAAAATGCGGCACAACCTCTCATCTGTGTGACCAAGTAGTACCTTTAGGTTAAATAACATGACATGTACTCGACACAAATATTAGGGGCACACTTAGAAATAAGTTTGTTTGCTGTAACATTATAATCAGAAAAGCATTGGGCCAGTATGTTGATAGGCTGAGATTTTCTAGATAGGTCTATTATTTTTCCGCCACCATAAAGTTAGAAAATATGTGATAGCATTGGATTCAGGGTAGATTTTTGTGTTATATCACCCTGTTGTTCATTACCCATGTGCCTATGGAGGTTCATATTACAGGCATGTTGGCAACATCTAGGCGGCCTTAGGTCATGTAACCTTAACGTCCTAGTTCAAGGCATACTGTCAAACGCTTCCGCGTTGGTCAATTGTTTCTCTATGGAGAGGCGTTAACGTTAACGCCTTAATTTCGTTTGCGGTTTTGCGTTGTGGCCCTGACCTTTCTGTGTTGCTGCAGTGTTTTAGCATAAACTATTGATAGTTTCCAAATGTCAGACTTCACGAGTCAACTATACTACTACCTGACCAACTGTGGGGCATAGTTAATATACGTTGTTTTTCACAACACATACGTCGAATAAAAGTCATAATGAATGTCACACAAAGTACATGTCTAGTTAAAGTAGGCTAGATAATGGCTAGACCTGTTAGTTGGCTGCCAACTTCTAACTTGCTAACTTCATTCCAAGACAACGTAACGTTAGCGAGCAATGTATTCGATAGATAGATAGCATTGCTAGATATTCTAGATACTTTATTGACCCCCAAGGGATTCTAACTACGTTTCCATAATTTCCAAAGCGGCAGACTTCACTAGTCAACTTGCTATAACGTTACCCGACCAATTGTCGGACATAATTCATAGACGTTGTTTATGTGATAATAAATGTCACACAAAGTACATGTCTATTTGAAGTAAATGATAGCTAGGCATAACGTTAGTTAGCCACGTTAGCAGCCAAACTTTAGATAGCTTGCAATGTAACTTATCGATATAGAAGTCCTACGCCCCGATAATTTCCAAATGACAGAGGTTGAGTCAGCTAACGTTATGGTACTACCCTACCAATTGTCGGAAACAATTCCTAAACATTGTTTTTGACAACATATACGTAGAATAAAAGTGATAAGATTAGAGTAATTAACGTGGTCGTTAACGTTAACGTTAGCTAGTCGCGTACCAGGCTCATTTAAGCTATCGATACAAAGAACGCTGTTAACCTTAATTTACCAAAATACCTATTCTGTTAACGTTAAGAGACTAAAACTTACGTGTGTGGTAATGTGAAAAGTCCCGTTAAGTTCAGGGCGAAGTTTTTGGGGCTCCAAACTTGACAGAGGCAACGAGACACTCAGTCAGCTCAGGTTCTAGCAGTACAACAAGAATGAGGCTGGAGTAGTTCTAGTCGTAGACGAGGGATTCCGATTCAAGCTGTCAAGCGCGAGACTGAGCGACGTCATTGACTGAAGAGCATGGGTAGGTTTGGTCAAGTCAGGTCACTTAATGCACAACAGAGTTGATCCAAAGTAAACAAAATGGTAAAAAAAATAAACAACAATAATAATATCAATAATATTGGGATTAAAATAAAGTAAAATAAAATAAAACAATTGTCATCAATCAAAATGATGGTAGTTTAAATAGACAAAAAGAAAATTATATAGGCCTAGTGTATTGTACAATAATCAAATCAAATTGAAGGCTGGGCAGTTAAAATAAACAAGGAACATCAGTGTTCCCACAGATTTAAGCACAATTTAGTACAACCTGGAAAATCATTGTGTGGTGGTCAATGTTGATATTGTGGTGGGCCGCCACAAATAAGTCAATGTATGGGAAACACTGAACATTATCAGAGAATATTAAAGGCTAAGGAAAAAAGTGTGATCACACTTCTTAGTTCCAGTGAGTAATCTAGCAGCAGCATTATGAACCATTTGTAATCGCTATAGAGTTGGGCGAACCAAAATAAAGTGAGGTACAATAGACAAGTCTTGATGTAATAAATGCATAATGAATGTGACTAGAGAGGGCTGAAGCAGAGCAAAATGTGACTAGAGAGGGCTGAAGCAGAGCACTTGATGCCAACTTTAAACACTCCAGCAGACATTTTGGAAATTAACATATTGTTATAGGCCTACTTATGATTAAAGTGTTGTTTAAGAATTGTAGGGGTAGTAGGGCCGAATCTGACATTAGCCTATCTGACTTTATCAAGCTGTCTACAGCCGCCCGAACTGGCAGATCTTGTCAGTCAAATGAGTTCATCTTGAATGTGCCCATTGACACTATGTTCCAACACAAAAGGAAATAGTAAAAGATGTGAAGTGCCATGAAAATTACCCAAATGTCCCTCACTGGTCCAGAAAGCAACTGTTGCATCAAAGAATTTATAACCACATGCTCTCATTGATTGTATGATTGCACTATTTGTGGTATGCAGGCATTGTACAACAGGGCCCCCATATCCAGTATTCACAGAATCATCACATATCCAGTTCATAACAACAATTAAATTATAGATATAGTCACCTACAAATGAAACTAGGGGCGCTTGTTTTATTGAGCAGGTCTTACATAGAAGCCATAATAAGGCTGTATCTGTGTATTATTTAAAAATTTTAGGCTATGGTATGTTTATTTTTTCTTCACACAGGATGTTAGTGTGCCGTGGGACATTGTTAGGAATGACTGAACAGTTAAATAGGTGGATAGTTAAAAAGGTTAAATTATTTGCTAGGTAGAAGAGGTTTAATATAGTTGGAATGACTGAACTAGATAGATGAGGTTTAATATAGTTGGAATGACTGAACAGTTAAATAGATGGATATGTTAAAAGGTTAAATTATTTGCTAGGTAGATGAGGTTTAATATAGTTGGAATGACTGAACAGTTAAATAGATGGATAGTTTAAAAGGTTAAATTATTTGCTAGGTAGATGAGGTTTAATATAGTTGGAATGACTGAACTAGGTAGATGAGGTTTAATATAGTTAGAAATAACTGAACAGTTAAATAGGTGGATAGTTTGAATGGTTAAATGATTTGCTAGGTAAATGAGGTTTAATATAGTTGGAATGACTGAACAGTTAAATAGGTGGATAGTTTAAATGGTTAAATTATTTGCTAGGTCGATGAGGTTTAATATAGTTGGTATGACTGAACTGGGTAGATGAGGTTTAATATAGTTGGAATGACTGAACAGTTAAATAGGTGGATAGTTAAAAAGGTTAAATGATTTGCTAGGTAAATGAGGTTTAATATAGTTGGAATGACTGAACAGTTAAATAGGTGGATAGTTTAAATGGTTAAATTATGTTGTGGACAGAGGAAACAGTTGAACAAGATGTGTAGCCTAGTCTTATTAAGAGAATGAGACTGTATGCCTGAGAAACTGACAGTTGATGCAGGTGGCCGGAACACCTGGCCCAGGATTCTAATTGCTTAAGTGCTCTATTATGATGTCATCAGCCAATGTTAAGTCAATGGGGAAATTTTGATTAGTTTTTAATTAATAGTTTAAAAAGTATAAAAGTTACAAAGATGAAAAATACAAAGCCCACATGTCCTAAGTAAGACCTACGCAACATAGTTTGAATGAAGTTTCTACGTTAAACGGTTTAAGCTGCATTAACTGCGTTAGAAGAAGAAGAATAAGAAGAAGAAGAAGAAGAAGAAGAACTAGAAAAGCATTTCCTGAAGGAAATACAGTGCATGAAAATGCAAAAATATGATGTAAAATATCATACAGAGTAAAAACAAACTATATTGGTTGCTAGGTAGATGAGGTTTAATATAGTTGGAATGACTGAACAGTTAAATAAGTGGATAATTTAAATGGTTAAATTATTTAGGTAGATAGTTGACGATAACTGACACTTGGAATGGCTCTAATGTTTGCTAGCAGTTATGCTAACTATGTTAACAAAGATAATAATGTTAACCAAGTATGCTAACTAGCATGCTAACAATGTTAAAATGCTAAGTATGCTAACCATGTGACTTAGCTAACTTAGCTAATCATTTTTAGCAGTTTTGCTAAAAATGCTAACTAGCATGCTAACTTTGCTAACCATGTGACTTAGCCAACTTAGCTAATCATTATAAGTAGTTTTGCTAAAAATGCTAACTAGCATGCTAACATGCTAGCATGCTAGCATGCTAGCATGCTAACATGCTAGCATGCTAACTTTACTAACCATGTGACTTAGCTAACTTAGCTAATCATTATAAGTAGTTTTGCTAAAAATGCTAACTAGCATGCTAACATGCTAACTATGCTAACCATGTGACTTAGCTAACTTAACTAATCATTTTTAGCAGTTTTGCTAAAAATGCTAACTAGCGTGCTAACATGCTAGCATGCTAACTATTTAACCATGTTACTTTAGCTAACTTAGCTAACTAGCTACAGTGGGTAGGAGTCATAGTTGATGACAAGTAACAGTTACAATGGCTGAACAGTTAAAAAGTTCAGTAGTTTAAAGCGTTAAATTGTTTAACAGTGAAATATTGTAGTGAGGACTTTTATTTTGAAACAGTTTTTGGCAGAGGAAGCAGTTGAACAGGATGTGTAGTCTTAATAGGGCCAGTTTGTATGCTTAAAGCCTGAGACTGGCAGTTGGTCCAGGTGGCCCGAACACCTGCCATAGGATTCTAATTGCTTAACGGCTCTATTGTGATGTCATCAGCCCATGTTAAGTCTATGGGGAAATTTTGACTAGTTTTTTAATTAATAGTTTAAAAAGTATAAAAGTTACAAAGTTGAAAAATACAAAGCCCACATGTCCTAAGTAAGACCCACGTAACATAGTTTGAATGAAGTTTCTACGTTACCACGGTTTAAGCTGCATTAACTGCGTTAGAAGAAGAAGAAGAAGAAGAAGAAGAAGAAGAAAAAGCCTTGGAATAACAGTACAGTGCATTTTCATGCACTGTAAAAAGCCTTGGAATAACAGTACAGCACTGTAAAAAGCCTTGGAATAACAGTACAGTGCATTTTCATGCACTGTAACTAGAAAAGCATTTCCTGAAGGAAATACAGTGCATGAAAATGCAAAAAATATGATGTAAAATATCAAACAGAGTAAAAACAAACTATATTGGTTGCTAGGTAGATGAGGTTTAATATAGTTGGAATGACTGAACAGTTAAATAG
Organism: Alosa alosa; assembly: GCF_017589495.1. Lineage (NCBI taxonomy): Eukaryota > Metazoa > Chordata > Actinopteri > Clupeiformes > Clupeidae > Alosa > Alosa alosa. The sequence continues at coordinate 19,305,112 of NC_063200.1, forward strand.
GCGGATAGTTTATATAGTTAAATTATTTGCTTGGTAGATAAGGTTTAATATAGTTGGAATGATTGAACGGTTAAATAGGTGGATAATTTAAATGGTTAAATTATTTAGGTAGATAATTGCGATAACTGACAGTTGGAATGGCTCTAATGTTTGCTAGCAGTTATGCTAACTATGTTATCAAAGATAATAATGTTAACCAAGTTACTTAACTTAGTTAACTTAGCTAATGTTTTCATTTTTAGTAGTTATGCTAACTAGCACTATGTTAACCATGTGACTTAGCTAACCTAGCTAATCATTTTTAGTAGGTATTATAACTATGCTAACTAGCATGCTAACATTTTAAGTATACTTACCATGTGACTTAGCTATAGCAGCTAATCATTTTTTTAGTAGGTATGCTAACTATTCTAACTAGCATGCTAACTATAACCATGTTACTTAGCTAACCCTAGCTAATCATTTTTAAAGGTTATCTTATGCTATCTATGCTAACTAGCATGCTAACATGCTAGCTATGCTAACCATGTGACTTAGCTAACTTAGCTAATCATTTTTAGCAGTTTTGCTAAAAATGCTGACTTAAGCGTCTTAACATGTTAGCATGCTAAAAATATCTTAACCATGTTACTTAGCTAACTTAGCTAACTAGCTACAGTGGGTAGGAGTCATAGTTGATGACAAGTAACAGTTACAATGGCTGAACAGTTAAAAAGTTCAGTAGTTTAAAGGGTTAAATTGTTTAACAGTGAAATATTTTAGTGAGGACTTTTATTTTGAAACAGTTTTTGGCAGAGGAAGCAGTTGAACAGGATGTGTAGTCTTAATAGGGCCAGTTTGTATGCTTAAAGCCTGAGACTGGCAGTTGGTCCAGGTGGCCCGAACACCTGCCATAGCATTCTAATTGCTTAACGGCTCAATTGTGATGTCATCAGCCCATGTTAAGTCTATAGGGAAATTTTGACTAGTTTTTAATTAATAGTTTAAAAAGTATAAAAGTTACAAAGTTGAAAAATACAAAGCCCACATGTCCTAAGTAAGACCTAAACGGTTTAACAAAGTTTGAATGAAGTTTCTACGTTAAACGGTTTAAGCTGCATTAACTGCGTTAGAAGAAGAAGAAGAAGAAGAAGAAGAAGAAGAACTAGAAAAGCATTTCCTGAAGGAAATACAGTGCATGAAAATGCAAAAAATATGATGTCAAATATCATACAGAGTAAAAACAAACTATATTGGTTGCTAGGTAGATGAGGTTTAATATAGTTGGAATGACTCAACAGTTAAATAGGTGGATAGTTTATATAGGTAAATAATTTACTTGGTAGATAAGGTTTAATATAGTTGGAATGATTGAACGGTTAAATAAGTGGATAGTTTAAATGGTTAAATTATTTAGGTAGATAGTTGACGATAACTGACACTTGGAATGGCTCTAATGTTTGCTAGCAGTTATGCTAACTATATTAACAAAGATAATAATGTTAACCAAGTTACTATGCTAACTTAGCATCTTAACAATGTTAAAATCTAAGTATGCTAACCATGTGACTTAGCTAACTTAGCTAATTATTTTTAGCAGTTATGCTAACTAACATGTTAACATGCTTAATTATGCTAACTATGTTAACCATGTTACTTAGCTGACTTAGCTAAACATTTTAAGCAGTTTTGCTAAAATGCTAACTAGCATCTAACATGTTAGCATGCTAACTATCTTAACCATGTGACTTAGCTAATCATTTTAAGCAGTTTTGTAAAAAAAAATGCTAACTTGTTAACCATGTGACTTAACTAATTTTAGCTAAAATTCTAAAAATGCTAACATGTGACTTAGCTAACTTAGCTAATCATTTTAAGCAGTTTTGCTAAAATGCTACCATGTAGCATGCTAACATTTTAGTTTTGCTAAAATGCTAATTAACCATGTGACTTAGCTAACTTAGCTAACTAGCTACAGTGGGTAGGAGTCATAGTTGATGACAAGTAACAGTTACAATGGCTGAACAGTTAAAAAAGTTCAGTAGTTTAAAGGGTTAAATTGTTTAACAGTGAAATATTGTAGTGAGGACTTTTATTTTGAAACAGTTTTTGGCAGAGGAAGCAGTTGAACAGGATGTGTAGTCTTAATAGGGCCAGTTTGTATGCTTAAAAGCCTGAGACTGGCAGTTGGTCCAGGTGGCCCGAACACCTGCCATAGGATTCTAATTGCTTACTTGGCTCTATTGTGATGTCATCAGCCCATGTTAAGTCTATGGGGGAAATTTTGACTAGTTTTTTAATTAATAGTTTAAAAAGTATAAAAGTTACAAAGTTGAAAAATACAAAGCCCACATGTCCTAAGTAAGACCTACGTAACATAGTTTGAATGAAGTTTCGTTAAGCGGTTTAAGCTGCATTAACTGCGTTAGAAGAAGAAGAAGAAGAAGAAGAAGAAGAAAAAGCCTTGGAATAACATTTTACAGTGCATTTTCATGCACTGTAACTAGAAAAGCATTTCCTGAAGGAAATACAGTGCATGAAAATGCAAAAATATGATGTAAAATATCATACAGAGTAAAAACAAACTATATTGGTTGCTAGGTAGATGAGGTTTAATATAGTTGGAATGACTGAACAGTTAAATAAGTGGATAGTTTAAATGGTTAAATTATTTAGGTAGATAGTTGACGATAACTGACACTTGGAATGGCTCTAATGTGTGCTAGCAGTTATGCTAACTATGTTAACAAAGATAATAATGTTAACCAAGTTACTATGCTAACTAGCATGTTAACAATGTTAAAATGCTAAGTATGCTAACCATGTTACTTAGCTGACTTAGCTAATCATTTTAAGCAGTTTTGCTAAAAATGCTAACTAGCATGCTAACATGCTAGCATGGTAACTATGCTAACCATGTGACTTAGCTAACTTAGCTAATCATTTTCAAGCAGTTTTTTTTAAAAAGTTTTGACTTAGCTAAAATGCTAATCATTTTAGCAGTTTCTTTAAAACATCTTAACATCTTAACATTAACTATCTTAACCATGTGACTTAGCTAACTTAGCTAACCAGCTACAGTAGGTAGGAGTCATAGTTGATGACAAGTAACAGTTACAATGGCTAAACAGTTAAAAAGTTCAGTAGTTTAAAGGGTTAAATTGTTTAACAGTAAAATATTATAGTGAGGACTTTTATTTTGAAACAGTTTTTGGCAGAGGAAGCAGTTGAACAGGATGTGTAGTCTTAATAGGGCCAGTTTGTATGCTTAAAGCCTGAGACTGGCAGTTGATCCAGGTGGCCCGAACACCTGCCATAGGATTCTAATTGCTTACTTGGCGTATTGTGATGTCATAATCATAATGTTAAGTCAATGGGAAATTTTGATTAGTTTTTAATTAATAGTTTAAAAAGTCTAAAAGTTACAAAGCTGAAAAATACATAGCACCCATGTCCTAAGTAAGACCTACGTAACATAGTTTGAATGAAGTTTCTACGTTAAACGGTTTAAGCTGCATTAAGTGCGTTAGAAGGAGAATAAGAACTAGAAAAGCTTTTCCTGAAGGAAATACAGTGCATGAAAATGCAAAAAATATGATGTCAAATATCATACAGAGTAAAAACAAACTATATTGGTTGCTAGGTAGATGAGGTTTAATATAGTTGGAATGACTCAACAGTTAAATAGGTGGATAGTTTATATAGGTAAATAATTTACTTCGTAGATGAGGTTTAATATAGTTGGAATGATTGAACGGTTAAATAAGTGGATAGTTTAAATGGTTAAATTATTTAGGTAGATAATTGACGATAACTGACAGTTGGAATGGCTCTAATATTTGCTAGCAGTTATGCTAACTATATTATCATAAGAATAAGAACTAGAAAATGTAATTCCAGGGAATTACGAGTGCATGAAAATGAAGCTAGGACAGACATAGCATAGCTTAATAAAAAGTTGATAGTTTAGACGTAGACAGTTTAAAAGTTGAATGTAGATAGTTTAACAGTTGTTAATAGACAGATAGTTTAATAGACAGATAGTTTAATGAATGTTGAAAGTTTAAAAGTTATATGTAGATAGTTTAAAGGTTGTTGACATACTGATAGTTTTAATGCGTGTTGGTAGACAAATAGTTTTAAAGGCTGTATATAGATAGATAGTTGACGATAACTGACAGTTGGAATGGCTCTAATGTTTGCTAGCAGTTATGCTAACAAAGCTAATTATTTTGACCAAGTTACTTAGTTAACTTAGCTCATGTTTTCTAGCAGTTTTGAAAAAAATGCTAACATGCTACTATGCTAACCATGTGACTTAGCTAACTTTTGCTAATCATTTTTAGCAGTTATGCTAAAATGCTAACATCTTAACTATGCTAATCACATTACTTAGCTAACTTAGCTAATCATTTGTAGCAGTTTCTTAAAAATCTAACATCTTAACAATGTTAACATCTTAACTATCTTGCTTCATGTGACTCAGCTAATTTAGCTAATCATTTTTAGCAGTTTTGCTAAAATGCTAACTATGCTAACAATGCTAATGATGTTAACTAGCTGACTAGCTAGTGAGGACTTTTATTTTGAAACAGTTGAGGGCAGAGGATACAGTTGATGGGAGTCAAAGTTGACAAACAGTTACAGTAACAGTTGAACAGTTGATAACAGTTGAACAATTAAAAAGTTGGATAGTTTTAAAGGGACTTTTATTTTGAAACAGTTGAAAAGGCACAGGAAGCAGTTAAACAGGATCTGCAGTCTTAATACAGCCATATTGTATGCTTAAAGCCTGAGACAGTGGCTCCAGGTGGCCTGAACACCTGGCATAAGATTCTAATTGCTCTATTGTGATGTCATAATCTAATGTTAAGTCAATGGGAAAATTTTAGTAGTTTTTAATTAATAGTTTAAAAAGTATAAAAGTTACAAAGTTGAAAAATACATAGCTGAAGTCACATAAGTAAGACCTACGCAACACAGTTTGAATGAAGTTTCTAAGTTGAAGCTGTATTAAACGCACAAAAAGCGTTAGAAGAATAATAATAATATTAATACTAGAAAAGCATTTCCTGAAGGAAATACAGTGCATGAAAATGCAAAAATATGATGTAAAATATCATACCGAGTAAAAACAAACTATATTGGTTGCTAGGTAGATGAGGTTTAATATAGTTGGAATGACTGAACAGTTAAATAGGTGGATAGTTTAAATGGTTAAATTATTTAGGTAGATAGTTGGCGATAACTGACAGTTGGAATGGCTCTAATGTTTGCTAGCAGTTATCTTTAACTATGTTAATAAGCATGCTAATATGTTAGCATGCTAACTATGCTAACCATGTTACTTAGCTAACTTAGCTTATCATTTTTAGCAGTTTTGTTAAAAATGCTAACTAGCATGCTAACATGCTAGCATACTAACCATGTGACTTAGCTAACTTAGCTAATCATTTTTTAGCAGTTTGCTAAAAATGCTAACTAACATGCTAACATGCTAGCATGCTAACTTATCTTGCTAACCATGTTACTTAGCTAACTAGCTACAGTGGGTAGGAGTCATAGTTGATGACAAGTAACAGTTACAATGGCTAAACAGTTAAAAAGTTCAGTAGTTTTAAAGGGTTAAATTGTTTAACAGTAAAATATTATAGTGAGGACTTTTATTTTGAAACAGTTTTTGGCAGAGGAAGCTGTTGAACAGGATGTGTAGTCTTAATAGGGCCAGTTTGTATGCTTAAAGCCTGAGACTGGCAGTTGATCCAGGTGGCCCGAACCATAGGACATAATATACATAGACGCCGCGATCGACCGCTGCTCCCTACTAAGCTGGCGAGATTTGGAGCCGCCATCTTGGACGGTCATCCACTCCACTCAGTGTAATCTGTTTGGCGGTGCAATGAGCTGTCAGCACACTTAATTAATCATATCTCACTGAATACCGAACAGATTTTCGTTTTTTTTTTTGCTGCAAAGGTCATACATGTAGCTATGATACAGGCCACATTGTTCGAAAATACAAAAATACAACCAATAGATGCGGTAATGTTAAATCTTTACTTGAAAAAGTAAATCCCAGTATGGTCCGCCCGATTTGAGCAGGAACATGCTGCACAGTGGTGTCATCTTGTGTTTTCTGCTGCAACGCAATGAGGAGTATGACAGGGATTTTTGTTTCCAGCAGCCAATGCGGCGTCTATGTATATTATGTCTATGGCCCGAACACCTGCCATAAGATTCTAATTGCTCTATTGTGATGTCATAATCTAATGTTAAGTCAATGGGAAAATTTTAGTAGTTTTTAATTAATAGTTTAAAAAGTATAAAAGTTACAAAGTTGAAAAAATACAAAGCTGACATCACATAAGTAAGACCCTCACGCAACATAGTTTGAATGAAGTTTTCTAACGGTTGAAGCTGTATTAAAAGAATAACAAAAGAAAGAAGAAGAATAATAATAATATTTTTCATGCACTATAACTAAAAGCATTTCCTGAAGGAAATACAGTGCATGAAAATGCAAAAATATGATGTAAAATATCATACAGAGTAAAACAAACTATATTGGTTGCTAGGTAGATGAGGTTTAATATAGTTGGAATGACTGAACAGTTAAATAGGTGGATAGTTTAAATGGTTAAATTATTTAGGTAGATAGTTGACGATAACTGACAGTTGGAATGGCTCTAATGTTTGCTAGCAGTTATGCTAACTATGTTAATAAGCATGCTAATATGTTAGCATGCTAACTATGCTAACCATGTTACTTAGCTAACTTAGCTTATCATTTTTAGCAGTTTTGTTAAAAATGCTAACTAGCATGCTAACATGCTAGCATACTAACCATGTGACTTAGCTAACTTAGCTAATCATTTTTAGCAGTTTTGCTAAAAATGCTAACTAGCATGCTAACATGCTAGCATGCTAACTATGCTAACCATGTTACTTAGCTAACTAGCTACAGTGGGTAGGAGTCATAGTTGATGACAAGTAACAGTTACAATGGCTAAACAGTTAAAAAGTTCAGTAGTTTAAAGGGTTAAATTGTTTAACAGTAAAATATTATAGTGAGGACTTTTATTTTGAAACAGTTTTTGGCAGAGGAAGCTGTTGAACAGGATGTGTAGTCTTAATAGGGCCAGTTTGTATGCTTAAAGCCTGAGACTGGCAGTTGATCCAGGTGGCCCGAACCATAGACATAATATACATAGACGCCGCATCGACCGCTGCTCCCTACTAGCGCTGACGAGATTTGGAGCCGCCATCTTGGACCGGTCATCCACTCCACTCAGTGTAATCTGTTTGGCCGGTGCAATGAGCTGTCAGCACACTTAATTAATCATATCTCACTGAATACCGAACAGATTTTCACGCAGCGTTTTTTTTTTTTTTGCAAAGGTCATACATGTAGCTATGATACAGGCCACATTGTTGAAAATACAAAATACAACCAATAGTAACGGTAATGTTAAATCTTACTTGTGAAAAGTAAATCCCCAGTATGGTCCGCCCGATTTGAGCAGGGAACATGCTGCACAGTGGTGTCATCTTGTGTTTTCTGCTGCAACGCAATGAGGAGTATGACAGGTCCAAGATGGCGGCCGCATTTCTTGTTTCCAGCAGCCAATGCGGCGTCTATGTATATTATGTCTATGGCCCGAACACCTGCCATAGGATTCTAATTGCTTAACGGCCGTATTGTGATGTCATTATCATAATGTTAAGTCAATGGGGAAATTTTGATTCGTTTTTAATTAATAGTTTAAAAAGTATAAAAGTTACAAAGATGAAAAATACAAAGCCCACATGTCCTAAGTAAGACCCCACTTAACATAGATTGAATGAAGTTTCTACGTTAAACGGTTTAAGCTGCATTAACTGCGTTAGAAGAAGAAGAATAAGAAGAAGAAGAAGAAGAAAAAGCCTTGGAATAACAGTACAGTGCATTTTCATGCACTATAACTAGAAAAGCATTTCCTGAAGGAAATACAGTGCATGAAAATGCAAAAATATGATGTAAAATATCATACAGAGTAAAAACAAACTATATTGGTTGCTAGGTAGATGAGGTTTAATATAGTTGGAATGACTGAACAGTTAAATAAGTGGATAGTTTAAATGGTTAAATTATTTAGGTAGATAGTTGACGATAACTGACACTTGGAATGGCTCTAATGTTTGCTAGCAGTTATGCTAACTATGTTAACAAAGATAATAATGCTAACCAAATTACTATCCTAACTAGCATGCTAACAATGTTAAAATGTTAAGTATGCTAACCATGTGACTTAGCTAACTTAGCTAATCATTTTTAGCACTTTTGCTAGTCTTTTTGGTTTGAATATAGCATGACCATTGCTTTGATATTCTATTTCAGGTCAATAACGCAGTGTCGGCCTTGTCCAAGTCCATCTATGAGAGGATGTTCTTGTGGATGGTCATCCATATCAACCAGATGTTGGACACTAAACAGCCAAGGCAGTTCTTTATCGGTGTGCTGGATATTGCTGGATATTGCTATTGCTTTTCACTAAAAGAACAATGTAATATAATTTTAGTTGGGGACATTCATATTCCAGTTTTTTAATCACAGTTCAACAGCATGGAGCAGCTGTGTATCAACTTCACCAATGTGAAACTATAACAGTTCTTCAACCATCACATGTTCGTTCTGGAGCAAGAGGAGTACAAGAAAGAGGGCATTGATTGGGAGTTCATTGACTTCGGCAGCCGCTTGCATTGAGCTTATAGAAAAGGTTTGTTTTAATTAGTTTGTTTAAATTGTGAAGTACTAGATTCATATTATTTCATAATGACTTCTTTTAAAACCACACATATTTTAACAGCCTATGGGTATCTTTGCCATCCTTGAAGAGGAGTGCATGTTCCCAAGGCCTCTGACACTACTTTCAAGAACAAGCTGTATGATCAGCATCTTGGCAAGACTAAGAGAAGCGACCTTTGAGAAGAGACCTTGGAGAAGCCCAAGCCTGCAAGGCTGAGGCCCACTTCTTCCTGGTGCACTATGCTGGCACTGTTGACTACAATGTTGCTGGGTGGCTGGAGAAGAACAAGGATCCACTGAACGATTCTGTTGTGCAGCTGTACCAGAAATCCGGAGTAAAACTCCTGCCTACCTTGTACCCACCTGTTGTTGAGGGTAACAACAAGACACTATACAAGTCTACATGCTAATGCAAAAATATCCCATTTATGAATTCATACATATGTATACCTCAATCATTGAATAATGTGTATGTCAACAGAGACTGGTGGTGGTAAGAAGAAGAAGAAGGGTGGCTCCATGCAGACTGTGTCATCACAGTTCAGGGTGTGTAAATTAAACCAATAACAACAAATCAATCATCTAATAGAATGGTGAAGAGGATGTTTTCATTGCATTCTTATCCCAACAGGAGAACTTGGGCAAACTGATGACCAACTTAAGGAGCACCCATCCTCACTTTGTGCGTTGTCTGATTCCAAATGAAATTAAGAAACCAGGTAAAAGGTGTTTGGTCAATAAAGTCAATAAAGATCTGTGCATTATTCAAGTATTACATTGAGAATAGAAGATCTCATGTACTTGACAGGTTCTATGCAGAACTTCCTGGTCATCATAAACATGTAATTGCTCTAACTCTTGTATTGTCCTTGAAAAATACACATCTCTCTCTATTAACAGGTCTTATGCAGAACTTCCTGGTCATCCACCAGCTCAGGTGCAATGGTGTACTTGAGGGTATCAGAATCTGCAGAAAGGGTTTCCCAAGCAGAATCCTATATGGTGACTTCAAGCAGAGGTGAACTGACAAAACCAAAGAAGTATTACACTTATTCAATACTGCATTAAGAGATGAGAAAAATAATAATGTATATGTACATGTATTTATTCTGACCAGATACAAAGTGCTGAATGCCAGTGTGATCCCTGATGGTCAATTCATTGATAACAAGAAGGCTGCTGAGAAGCTCTTGGGATCAATTGATGTTGATCACACCCAGTACATGTTTGGACACACAAAGGTAGATACGTTTCATGCAATCTATTATCGGCTTGTCACAAGTTTTTTTGTGTGTCAAATTCATGCTGATATTTTCCTTTATCTCTCAGGTGTTCTTCAAAGCTGGTTTGCTGGGTACCCTTGAGGAGATGCGAGATGAGAAACTGGCTACCCTGGTCACAATGACTCAGGCTCTCTGCCGCGCATACCTGATGAGGAGGGAGTTTGTCAAGATGATGGAAAGGAGGTAATTTTATTTTATTATTATTTTATTTTAGGGATAAGAAGTCTTAAAGATTGCTATAGTTTGTATTGTATCAGTTGTATAGTCCTATTTCACTTGCTAGCTATTTCATGTGATCATGGGGAGGCTATTTTCACCATCCAGTACAATATACGCTCATTCATGAATGTCAAGACCTGGCCATGGATGAAGGTTTACTACAAGATCAAGCCCCTACTGAAGAGGAACTGAAACTGAAAAAGAGCTGGCCAACCTGAAGGAGGAGCATGACAAACTTGAAGATGTCCATGCAAAGGTTGAGGCCAAGAAGAAGGAACTTGAGGAGAAGATGGCGGCTCTTGGTGCAAGAGAGGAATGACCTGGCACTTCAAGTGGCATCTGACAAAGCTAACAAAGGAGAATAAAGCCCTACAAGAGGCCCATCAGCAGACTCTTGATGAACTTCAAGCAGAGGAAGACAAAGTCAACACTCTGACCAAATCCAAGACTAAGCTTGAACAGCAAGTGGATGATGTAAGTTCTTAACCAACAGGAGTTTACAAATAAATCTACATTTGATACATTTTCCCACATGCTCACCTCAAACTTCAAATTGACAGCTTGAGGGTTCCCCGGAGCAAGAAAAGAAGCTCCGTATGGACCTTGAGAGAGCCAAGAGAAAGCTTGAGGGTGACCTGAAGCTGGCCCAGGAGAACATCATGGATCTGGAGAACGACAACCAACAGTCTGAGGAGAAGCTGAAGAAGTAATGCATGATTCCACTGAGCAACACTATTTATGCAAACTTTTAATCAAAATACGACTAAACACTTTTGTGTAAGCGTTTACTGACATTTTACTTTACTGTGACATAGGAAGGACTTTGAAAAAAGCCAACTTCTTAGCAAGATTGAGGATGAACAATCACTGGGTGCTCAGCTGCAGAAGAAGATCAAGGAGCTTCAGGTTTAATTATTACAAAATCTGAGTTTTTTTTTGCTATTTTCTGTCTTACTAATATTCTTGTTACCAATAGGCCCGCATTCAGGAATGGAGGAAGAGATTGAGGCTGAGCGTGCAGCTCGTGCCAAGGTTGAGAAGCAGAGAGCTGATCTTTCCAGGGAACTTGAGGAGATCAGTGAAAGGCTTGAGGAGGCTGGTGGTGCCACTGCTGCTCAAATTGAGAGAAGAAGCGTGAGGCTGAGTTCCAGAAGCTGCGTTGTGACCTTGAGGAGTCCACCCTGCAGCATGAAGCCACTGCTGCAGCTCTCCGCAAGAAGCAGGCCGACAGTGTGGCTGAGCTGGGAGAGCAGATTGACAACCTCCAACGTGTCAAGCAGAAGCTTGAGAAGGAAAAGAGTGAATTCAAGATGGAAATTGATGATCTTGCCAGCAACATGGAGGCTGTTGCTAAAGCTAAGGTTGATGAGATGTTTACCCTCATGTTATCTTTTAAACAAACCAACTTACAATAAACTTGTTGCTACTAATGGGCATTTTCATAAACAGGGATATCTGGAGAAGATGTGCCGCACCCTTGAGGACCAACTCAGTGAAACCAAGGCCAAGAGTGATGAGGCTGCCCGGCAGGTCAATGACCTCAGTGCTCAGAGAGCAAGACTTCAGACTGAAAATGGTGAGCTTGGCCGCCAGGTTGAGGAGAAAGACGCTCTTGTGTCTCAGCTGACCAGAAGCAAACAGGCCTACACTCAGCAAATTGAGGAGCTGAAGAGACTGAATGAAGAGGAGGTCAAGGTACTGATATACTGATGCACCAAGAGAAAACAAATTGGATTACATAGAACACATTATGTGAAAGGCTTTAATACCCTAACTTGTTTACAAATAGGCCAAGAATGCCCTGGCCCATGCTGTTCAGTCTGCACGCCATGACTGCGATCTCCTGAGGGAGCAGTTTGAGGAAGAGCAGGAGGCTAAAGCTGAACTGCAGCGTGGCATGTCCAAGGCCAACAGCGAGGTTGCTCAGTGGAGGACCAAGTATGTGTTAAAGATGCAACAAAGTGAATTTGGATGTTAATTAAAACCTTGCATTTTCTTGAGGAAAACCCATCATGTCCCTCTTACATTAATCTGTTGGTATTTCCAGAAAAAAGCTTGCCCAGCGTCTGCAGGAGGCTGAGGAGCAAATCGAGGCTGTCAACTCCAAGTGTGCCTCTCTGGATAAGACCAAGCAGAGACTCCAGGGTGAAGTTGAGGACCTCATGATTGATGTGGAGAGAGCCAATGGTGTAGCTGCCAACCTTGACAAGAAGCAAAGAAACTTTGACAAGGTATTGTCTCCACAACACCATTTAAATGTGGAATGTAGGTAAAAGCTTTGTAAGTATAAGCCTTACAACAAAAACTGTTTCTAAAAGGTCCTGGCAGAATGGAAGCAGAAGTACGAGGAGAGTCAGGCAGAGTTGGAGGGTGCCCAGAAAGAGGCTCGTACTCTCAGCACTGAGATGTTCAAGATGAAGAACTCCTATGAGGAGTCTCTTGACCACCTGGAGACCCTGAAGAGGGAGAACAAGAATTTGCAACGTGAGTCAAATCAACCCAATCCATATCCCAATCAAAATATTTTAAAACATCCGGATAATATTCGAATATCCTGTAATATGTATATTTGCAGAGGAGATCTCAGACTTGACTGAGCAGCTTGGTGAGACTGGAAAGAGCATCCATGAGCTGGAGAAGGCCAAGAAGACTGTAGAAACTGAAAAGGCTGAGATCCAGACAGCCCTGGAGGAGGCTGAGGTAGAAATTCAGATGGGCTTTTCTACACAAAACTGAAATGATATGAGAAATGTCATATTTTAAATTCTTCATTTTCTTTGTTTAGGGAACTCTCAAGCATGAGGAGTCCAAGATTCTTTGTGTCCAACTGGAACTCAACCAGGTCAAGGGTGAGGTTGACAGGAAACTTGCAGAAAAGGATGAGGAGATGGAGCAGATCAAGAGGAACAGCCAGAGGGTGATTGACTCCATGCAGAGCACTCTGGACTCTGAGGTCAGGAGCAGGAATGATGCCCTGAGAATCAAGAAGAAGATGGAGGGAGACCTCAATGAGATGGAAATTCAGCTGAGTCATGCTAACCGCCAGGCTGCTGAGTCCCAGAAACAACTGAGAAATGTACAAGGTCAACTCAAGGTCAGTTATAGAATGAAGTAGTACAAGGGTACTATGTGATCTCATCTAACCGCCATCACTATCCATTTGACAAGTATCTCCATAAAACACCCGAGCTGTCTATTGGTAGCATGACATCTCTTTTGTCATTCCATGTTTTCTATTAGGATGCCCAACTGCATCTTGATGATGCTGTCAGAGGACAGGAAGACATGAAGGAGCAGGCTGCCATGGTGGAGCGCAGGAACACCCTGATGGTGGCTGAGATTGAGGAGCTCAGAGCTGCCCTGGAGCAGACAGAGAGAGGCCGCAAAGTGGCTGAACAGGAGCTGGTTGATGCCAGTGAGCGTGTTGGCCTTCTGCACTCTCAGGTGGACATATATTTTTTTACCTCACATAAAATAATTCTTTCCATCGTTTCCACAGTACTTTCAAAAGATTCATCATTTAACATTTAACAAATTGTTTCTGAATGTTAGAACACAAGTCTGATTAACACCAAGAAGAAGCTTGAGGCTGACCTGGTTCAGGTCCAAAGTGAGGTTGATGACATCGTCCAGGAGGCTAGAAATGCTGAGGATAAGGCCAAGAAAGCCATCACTGATGTAAGTAGTGATACATTTTTCTTCATTCTAAGAAAAATATATCCCTAACATATTAAATATTTGAACATTAAGGATATGTTTTCATCCTACCTTCCATAAACAATCATGCCGTAATCTAGGCTGCCATGATGGCAGAGGAGCTGAAGAAGGAGCAGGACACCAGTTCTCATCTGGAGAGGATGAAGAAGAACCTGGAGGTCACTGTGAAGGATCTGCAGCACCGCCTGGATGAGGCTGAGAATCTGGCCATGAAGGGTGGCAAGAAACAACTCCAGAAACTGGAGTCCAGGGTGAGTGGCTAAACTTGGGTGAGATGAAAATTGTTCAGAATGTAATGAATAAAATGAAGACCGTGTCTGAAATGAAAATGTTGTTCATGTAAAGGTTCGTGAGCTGGAAGGTGAGGTTGAGAATGAACAACGACGTGGTGTTGATGCTGTCAAGGGAGTCCGCAAATACGAGAGGAGGGTGAAGGAACTCACCTACCAGGTACAAACTTTATTTAACCACTATTGAAATACATTTAACTTGAGGAGTACAACAATTGACAGATGTTTTTTCTTTTCAGACTGAGGAGGACAAGAAGAATGTCACCAGACTGCAGGACCTGGTTGACAAGCTGCAGCTGAAGGTCAAAGCCTACAAGAGGCAGGCTGAGGAAGCTGTAAGCAGTCTCTTATATTGCCTATATGGCCAAATGTCTTGCCTTTCATATTAATAATATTATATATATATTGCTTTAGAACCAAAGCCTCTGTACTCATCAAACATCTGCTCATTATTAGGAGGAGCAAGCCAACGGCTACCTGTCCAAGTTCAGGAAGGTTCAGCATGAGCTAGAGGAGGCTGAGGAGCGTGCTGACATTGCTGAATCCCAGGTCCACAAGTTGAGAGCAAAGAGCCGTGATACTGGAAAGGTAAATCAAATTTACCATATTTCAATGTGTTGTAAGTCATCATATGTCCCTACTCAATTACATTACATTTCTCAATTTCTCTGTCTTAGGGCAAGGAGGCTGCAGAGTAAATCCTGTGAAATCTTCTGCCTTGTCACTCAGCTGGATTAATATCCTGATTACTGTGGCTATTTTGTAACTACATAATAAAAGTATTTTCATTATACCGTATGTATTCATTGTATTTAATGTCATTGAGAAGAATTTGCTAATTTTGTACCATGTTTTGGTTCCATACTGGCCTTTAAAATCACTTAATAATGAAATAATGAAAAATGCTTTTTAGATATCTGAAGGAAACTGAAAACGGATACTTTTTGGTGTGCTCAAAACTCAGGGAGATAAATAGATAGATAGATAGAAACTTTAATAATGCCTGTGTTGCCCTCCAGAAGTGAGTGAGTATGTCCAGTATTTTGATGGTCCTGGGCTAACATAGCTGGCAAACAACTGCTCCTGCTTTGTGTTTCATTAGGGCTCATCTAAGCCTACCAGCTTAAACATAGAAGCAGCCCATCCACAAATTAGCATTGACCATTTAAAAAATAACGATACTCATAACAAATAATGTCAGTACAAAAAGTCTTGAGTATGTCCACTATTTTTTTTTATAATATTTATTTATTGATGGAAATTGTTGGTATACATAATGCAGTAGGAAGCATCATGGTACAATCTCCATATCTTTTGCTTTTTTCTGTCAACAACATTGACAACAACAACAATACCCTGAACTAGTATGGATGTAAATACACAGCAATACTCCTATACATACATACACACTAGGGCTAAGTAAGTACACTAGTAATCAACTAATTAATGTTGATTACTTAATTTGAGAAAACTGATTAAAAAAAATAACGCAGATTAATCGATTCCGATTTTGACCCCGAGCCATTCTAGTCAGTAACCATTAGATTGTAAAATGAAGGAGAGAGAAGAAAATGTGCTGCCTAGATCATTGACTGGAACATTTACTTTTAAAAAAATGGCCTGATGGTGTTGATAAAAATAAAGTGTTTATTAAAATAAAGTCCTCTGCAATGTCTGCAGCCAGGAATTTGCATATCTCCGGAGTTCGTAAACTCTAAAGTTGCACATCAATGCAAAGAAATAGTGTTGACATTGAGTTGACATTGTGTCCCCTACAGTAGGTTATATCTGTGGCCTGAAATGCCTAGTATGTGAAAAAAAACTTCTTCCCGAAGCACTTTCCTCAGCATATTAGGTCATATCATAGATTATTATGGGCATTATTTTAACAGTGAAAATAATAATAAAAGAGTTTTTGAACTTTAATGTCATTAATGCTGATTATTAAATGATTCATTTGAATTTAAATATTTAAAATACTTTCACAGCAAAAATTATATATGTGATTCATTTAGATTAATTAATCACAGAGTATGTAATTAATTTGATTAAATGTTTTAATCCATTGACAGCCCTAATAATCTATTACACAAATAATAATGAAAACTAGACTGCATTTCCGGCGGGAACTGCGAAAGTGTGCTTGCCCTGGTCCGGTCACCAACATGAGCAGACAGTGACATACGCTATGCTGAACCTGGCTTGATCCAAGCATTCTAACAGTGCCTTTCAGTGTTGGAACAGTGGCAATACCTCAAAAGCTCTATTCAACTATTGCCTTGCGGGGTGAATGCGGTTCGTTGGATTTTACCTGTGGCCTGCCTTCGAATTTAGCTTCTATGACTAAAATCAAATCAATAAAATAAAACAACAGCAGTGATTGGCTGCAAAAATAAATAATGTCACGCGTCTTGCACCTCTCAAACTGGGCTATCAGGTAACCTAGAGAAAAATGTGAAATTATGAAATATGACTAAGGCATTAAAATGCTGCTTGTTTGTCAGGATACTTTTTCACTAATTTATTTTAAAAATATGAGCTATGAGTGTGAATGTTATATATTCCATCCCCTAATTCTGTTTTACTGGTTTATTTGACAAATAATCTATATGGATTTGCTCTATAAAGACCTTATGTCTGTTTGGGATTGTTTTGAGAGCCTATTGATGTATCTCAGAATAAAGGAATGTCCACAACATTAGTGATGTTTTTTTTGTGTGTGTGAATGTATTTTACTTAATTCATTGAACGCAGCTGGATACTCATGAACGCATGTCTCTAATAGCCACAATAGGAGTAATTTTAGCAACACCGTATTTTGTGTGGCCCATAACGGCCCAGTGGATCATGAAAATGTGACAAAATTCACATTCCTTGCTTGTTGTTGGTACATTAATCCCATTCAGATTGCCACTTATCTGAGATGTAAGAGTTCAGTATAGGTTTAAGGTCTGGGGCAGGGATTTGACATTCTGTGACTTCTTCATTGAGGGCTTGCTTAGCAGCACTGTCCACTTTCTCATTTCCCCTCAGACCAACATGGCCTGGGACCCAGCAAAAAACTACACTCAAGTTCTGGTTCTTTAGACGTTCTAGTTGATCAAGCTCAGCTTTGGTTGTACTTTTTGCGTGGCATTAAAGCCTACTGGAAAGATTTTTAATTGCAATTTAATTGAATGCAATTTACTTTTACAATTAAATAAAATTAATTTATCCCTCTCACCCATAGTTTTCTATTTATTTACAAATGTACATAGGCCTACTGTAATTACATTTATACATAGTTATTCTACTGATCTTTATACTATTCATCCTGCACATAGACTTATTCTTACTACTCTTATAATATTGTTTCTGCACTACAATGACACTGTTTCCACACTGGACAAAAAAGAGAAAAAGTCCGCTTCAACCAGGGTTTTCTGCTCCCACTTGCTTTTATTTTTCCGTGACGTTTTGGGTAATCACCCTTCTTCAGACGTCTACTGTTTCCACACTGCACATAGCTGTATGTTATGTACATATCTGTTATATATTTGTCATATTGAATATCCATATTTATTCTGTTTTATTATATTGTGTTAATACACTGCATATATCTATCTTATTATTTGTACTATTATAATGTTACTGCTACATATACATACATTATTCTACTTATTGTAGGAGATAACTGCTAATACACTGCACATATTTATATTTAATTCATATTACTCTAAACCACCTTCTGTAAATCAACTGTATACTACTGTCTACATTGCACTATATTTCTTGACCTGTCTCTGTATATTTCATCACCTTTCTATACTTTGCATCACATTGCATGCATACTGTAGCTACATGAATCACAGCTAAGATCCTTGGTTGCTATTGGCCAGCCGTTCTAAATGGATGGTTGCTATGGCCAAAGGGCAGTTATCTCTGCCGTTGTCAAGCGGGCATATCCTAACTTTATCTTATTTTAAACATCTCTAGTTTACTTAGCCTACTTCCATACAGTGAGTCCCATTAAGAAGTGGCCACTTCATTCGCGCTTACCGTGATTCATGCAGCAACATTATTAAATTAATCTGTCACCATATGCCTATGCCAACGTTTGCAAAGAGGAGAATCTTTTAATTTGATTCACAATGAAACGTTACATTTAATGTACATGTAAACAATGAGTAGGCTAGTTTTGGTTGATGTTGGTGGTGTTACTGCATCCCTTAGTTATGCCTACAATGCAAAATTGTTCCCTGGTGATTGTTAGACATCGCGACGTGAAATGCCACCACAAAACATTGTTTGTGAATCGGTCTTATTAGGAGTCCTCGCTTGAGCTGTCACAGACTCAGGCGCTACTTTTAGGTCTAAAATGCTTCCTGAATTACTCTTAGTAAAAAAAAATAGGAGTCCTAAAGTTAAGATTGGCGAAGTTACGAGTACAAGCATCTCATATCAAATGACCATGGCATTACGCTAAGCAACATAAATCCCATAACGTTACAGCAACATCTCCCTATGGCATAGCTAGCTAGCTTCTAGCCACACAAGAAATGAATGATTTTAAATCTCCGCTTAGCAGGGGCGGAGCCAAAGGGGTGGCCGGGGGGGCACTGGACCCCTCTGAAATCTGATTGGACCCCCCAGGTGCCACCCCAGATGATTGACATGTCACGGCACCGGCACCGCACGTCTTGTTGAAAAGAGCCTGTTGCATTTTGTAATCGGTTGACTGCTATATCTCTCCTGTGCAGTAGCTGGCGCTATGTATTACAAAGAGTTGTCATTCACACTGTCCACCAGCAAGCATTATACAGAGAAGGAGAAGAAGAGAGTCAAACGCTCACAGAGAATATTGCGACAGGGAGGATTTTTTGCACAGGACAGCAGCAGCCTACTTGACGGACAGTGAAATACACGTTCTAAGGTAAGTTTTCTTTTGTAAATAATCATTGTTTAAAGTCACTTTTATGTTAAGTTAGGAGAACGTTTTCTGTAGTTACATTTTTCTGTGATATGTTCCCCTACAAGCCACGAGTAGCCTATCAAGGTAACGTTAACATTACGTTAGTAGCCTAGCTACATCTCATGTCGCCTGTAGCAGTTAACTGTTAGTATCAGCCAACATGCATTTCACATCAGATTGTTATGTAGCATAGTCGTATACATACCGTGTTTTCCGGACTATAAGGAGTATGAGTCGCATCTATTTAGAAACTTCTTTCTCAAAATCCAAGACCAAAGAACAGACAGACTAGTCTACTGTATCACTTCAACGAGGTGATCTTTAGTTTCGTTCTACTTACAGTATCTCACTGCCACTTGCAACGCCTTTGAATGAAATCTGCTGCCGTTTACTGGCAATGCTACAGCGGACTTAAACTGCCGCCATTGGCGATAAGTTGTAGCCTAATACATTTAACGAAAGGCGTGAATCACTGAACGCGGCGGATGAAGTGGCCACTTCTAAATGGGACCCACTGTAGGCTATGTGGCAACACAGCCAATGCATTTTTTCAAATGTGCTTCATAAACATACAATACTGCACTACAAAAACGCAAAGATCTGAATTATACTTCTCTCTTCACCTAAATAATGAAGGTGAAAGGAAGTTATTAAGCCTTAATGGTGTTTCCTAAAGGGGGTATTGTTAAACCTGCTACTACTAATGCTACAAATACAACATGAAGAAAGTCAAGGACATGCATGTCAGCTTCCTCTCATCCCAGTGTTAAAGTAAATATGGTCTTAAATGAAAATGTATGGCTGTGTTATTTCTTTTTTGTGGGATGTCCAATTTATATGTAGAAATGCACATTTGCAAAGTTGACTTAGTATGTTGTCATAAAAGTGGCTCTCCTTTTGATCTTGCACTGCCAATGTGGCTCTTGTGAAAAAAATAGTGAGGATCGCTGGCCTAAAGCGTCTGGCATATGATTCTGATAATGCGTGCGCTTGTGTCATTTAATCATAACAGTCTGCATAATCTTTGCATCCAACCTCTTCTGAACTTGTGTTAAGATAGTTTGTCACTTAATTACTGCCATGACTAGGCCCTACACACTGTTCTACAAGTTTAGTTTGGTAATCAGATTGTTCCTCTGGTCATGGTTAAAACAAACTGCACTACTTCATGTCATGTCAGTTCATATCAAAATGGGGTCAGATTGTTTAGAAATTATGTTTTTTTTATTATTATTATTATTATTATTATTATTATTATTTATTTACATACATACATTTACAAAACTGTAACTGATGAAGTATCTCAAAAATGAAAGCATTTAATATGTCATTAAACTTATATCTGTGCATATAATAGTACAGCAGAGAACAGGGGTGTTTTCCTCCCAAACCAAGTTCTAAATTCCAACCAGATCTGACGGGCAACCATATCAGCTTTCATTGGACCTAATATTTGGAAATTGTGAAGTTCTCACACTTGTACTTAAGCTATTTTGGCTTTGCTGGAATTTGGAAAGTACCTTGAACAATGCTCTGATTTCTTTGTCTCTTTCTCTGCTCAGATTGCCGTTGGACTGACAAGTGGTCTACACTTCTGACTCAGTGAGGAGAAAGTAATCACTTGTGTCTTTGTTAGTTTTGGGGTGCTGTGTGAGTGTCTGTCTGTCTGTCTGTCTGTCTGTCTGTCTGTGTGTTTCTGTGTTAGTTTTGGGGTGCTATGTGGGTGTCTTTTTTTCACACTGCATCTTGAGTTGGGGCCCATGGCTTTCTCCTAGGTGTGAGAGTATGGTTCATTTAGTGATTCTTTCTAGTGTGCTCAGCTTTGTGTGTGTGTGTCTGTCTGTCTGTCTAAGTTGAAGTGCACAATTTAAGAAGCAAACACTATGTGACAGAATCCTGAAAAGAATCACATCTGGGACTTAATTACTGTCATGACTAGAGCCTACACTGTTCTACAAGTTTAGTTTGGTAATCAGACTGTTCCTCTGGTCATGGTTAAAAAATCATGTCATATCAGTTCATGTCAAAATGAGGTCAAATTGTTTTGAATTTGTTTTTTATTATTATAATTTATTTACATATTGTACGTTTTGTATTAACATTGTTAATAAACTGTATAGTTTATACACAAATCTCCTGTGTGCTTAAGATGTACTTCATGAAAACATTTCAACATTTACAGATTTTGATTGCAATTGATTGTGTTTCTTGAACATTCATTGTTGTAGTCTGTGGACCCCCTGAAATAGCTTTGGCCACCCTCTGGCCACCCCAAGGGTAAAAGTCTAGCTCCGCCACTGCCGCTTAGCATTCTAATAACAGAAGGAGCACATTTATGTTGACCACTACAACATGACTCATTATGTCTGTAACTCTATAAAACACTTACTTTCATAAAGGAAGCACGCCATCCAGCACATACACATGGAAACCGATATTTTAGGTAGGCTACTTGGCCACGAACTCAAAACGTGTCTCTCGGAAGCGCTGTTCTAGAATCTTTGCTCTGAATGCTCCGTTGCTAGGCAACATCAAATAAACGAAATGAGAATCTTTTCAAGGTATTAAACGTGTACATGTGATTACGAATGGATGTGTGTGGTTTGCAATTAAAATAAACAAGAGAAAGACAGAAAGAAAGAAAACATGTATGTTGACCACTACCATATGACTCATTATAACTGTAACTGTCTAAAACACTTACTTTCAGACAGGACCCACACCATCCAGCATGGAAACCAATATTTTAGGCTCTTGGCCATGAACTCAAAACGTGTCTCTCTGAAGCTCTGTTCTAGAATCTTTGCTCTGTTGTTCCCAGAGTTGCTAGGCAACAACAAATAAACGAAATGACAGTATTTGATACCAATGGTATCAAAAGTGTACGAGTGATTACGAATGGATGTGTGTGGTTTGCAATTAGAATAAACAAGAAATAACATTTCCAATAATTTCCCATGATAAATTACATAATATTTGCACCTTCCTTACTTGTGAAGCTCTCATTCAGATATCAAGTATCAGATCTCTACGACGGAGTATTAGGGCCACACATGAAGGGAAAAAATATTTTTGCCATGACGAGATTAAACTCAACATGTCGACTTTAAAGTCGCCATGTCAACATTAAACTCGACATTTTGAGAATAAAGTTGAAATGTAATATCGACTTTAATGTCGCCATGTCGACATTAAACTCAACATTTCGAGAATAAAGTTGAAATATCATGTCGACTTTAATCTCGACGTGTCGACATTAAACTCAACATTTTGAGAATAAAGTTAGTTTGGAGAGAGAACGACCGCTCGGGACGATTGAAAGGGAGGACGAATGAAACAATGCAACAAGTGCAACAATGATTCAGAGTGTTCCAGTGCAACAATGATTAGACATAGGCCTATATCATGTGGACAAAACATAGAACATATTAACTTACGTTGCTCAGCCAAATACTTTGCTGTTAGGTCCTTATCACGGAGTTACAGGCGATAAATGGTCAAAAGTAGCCTAAACGTCATAGCGTTTTTTTATTTATTGTAGGCCTATTATTAAAGTGTTGTTTTTCATCTAAAGGTTCAACTTCATGCTTATGCACTAGAGGCATACTAGGCGCTCTCCCCAATCCTAGACTTTCACGTTGCTTGTTTGTAATGGATGCAAAACAGCCTATTGCTGAATGTCTATAGAGGGACGAATTAAGCTGTCCTCCCGACCACCCCATGTAGGCTAGCCTACATGCACACATATGCACACAAAGTGCATAAATAAAGTGCATGCACACATATTCTCTCACGGGATCAAAATAGTATATGCTTAGGCTATACCTGTGTTTCTAGCCTCCTATACGTATTGCAGCTGAGACATGGAAAAGCAGTTTTAGAAAAATGAGTTTTGCCATGTTATCCTGGAGAGTGACGACCTGTGGGTCATGAAGGGCAGTTATTTGGATGTGCAGTGGCCTTAACCACATAAAACAGAGTGAAATAACATTTTGTATAGAAACATTATATCATTGGATATTTTTCTAGCAATTTAGCCTAAACGGCATAGTGCATGGTATTTCCATAACCGCGAGACAGCACTTCACGATGACGGCAATGAGTAGTTAACAGACAAGACGCAATCTATCTGAATATCTGCAATCTATCTGAAATAACACCTATTTGAAGCCCATTTTTCTTTTATGTAACATATTGTGTGTTAGTGTAGGCTACATAGCTTAACCTGTGTAGGTATATGTTTAAACAGTAGGGCCTATTGCGAGTTCAATGTCAGCATGTCGACTTTAAAGTCGACACGTCGAGATTAAAGTCGACATTAAATTTCAACTTTATTCTCGAAATGTTGAGTTTAATGTCGACATGTCGACTTTAAAGTCAACATGTCGAGTTTAATCTCGCCATGGCAAAAATATTTTTTCTCTTCATGTGTGGCCCTAATACTCCGTCGTAGATCTCAAACCTCATGCACACCACCTTAACTCACCTGGAGGAGGGGAATGGGAATTATGTGAGGATGCTGTTCATTGACTTTAGTTCAGCATTCAACACGATAGTACCTCTCACCTTGGTCACAAAGATGAAGGCCTTAGGACTAAACACCACCCTGTGTCACTGGATATTTGACTTCCTCACCAACCGTTCACAAGTGGTTAGAGTGGGGGGTCTGACATCTGACTCATTAACCATCAGCACTGGTGCTCCCCAAGGCTGTGTTTTGAGTCCACTGCTGTACAACATCTACACACATGACTGCAAAGCCAACAGTAGTCATACCTCCATCATCAAGTTTGCAGATGACAGTGATCTTGGGCCTGATTAGTAACAACAATGAACAGCTCTACTTGGATCAGGTTGATGAGGTGGCACAGTGGTGTCAATCTAACAGCTTGACACTGAATATCAATAAAACCAAGGAAATGGTAGTGGATTACAGAAGGCAGCAGCAGAACTACAGTTACACCCCACTAATGATCAGCGGGCAACCTGTAGAGAGAGTCACAAGTTTTAAATACCTTGGTGTCCACATTACTGAAGACCTAACATGGACTGTTAACACTCAATATGTTCTGAAGAAGTCCAGACAACGACTCTACTTCCTTCGTCAGCTAAGGAAATTCAAAGTTTCTACATCCATCATGAAGGCCTTCTACACTTCAGCGGTTGAGAGTGTTCTAACTGGTAGCATCATCACCTGGTATGGGAACTCCACAGTAAGAGATTGTAGTACTCTGCAGAGAGTAGTGCGCTCAGCTGAACGTACTACAAGAACTCAACTCCCTGCTCTACAAGATATCTATTCCAGAAGAGTACTCCTAAGAGCCCAAAATATTCTGAAGGACGCTTCTCATCCTAACAATGGATTATTCCTACCGCTGAAATCAAGAAGACGCCTATGTAGTCACAAAGCCAGAACTGAGAGACTCAGGAGAAGTTTTTATCCCCAGGCCATCCGAACTCTGAACTCACACTATACTGACTTTGCACACATTCACTCTTCAGCACTCTCAAACATTTCCCAACTCTGAACTCACACTATACTGACTTTGCACTCATTCACTCCTCAGCACTCATGACCCCCCACACACACACACACACACCTACAAGACTTTTAGCACTTTTACATCCCTCACCCTATGCTATAGACCTTTTATTATTTTCTTATTTCATCACACGTCAAAACACACACACACTCACACACATATCTGACTTTCTCCAACTTTTGCACATCTCCATAGAACTTTTTATTTATTATTTTTGATTTATCCTCCATCTACCCATGTCCTTGATTGCCTAGCCTTTCTGCCCCCCCCCCCACCCCCCATCCCCAACACACACACAAAAAACACACACACTTACATCATCACTGTCATCACCTCACATACATACAGCACACTGGTTGCTACAGTAAGCCTCCTCTACTTGCTGCACACTGCCCCCCCTCCCTACATACACAGCACATTGTCTTCAGGATCTTCTCCAACACACATCCTCTACATACTTAGAGCACACTGCCCCCACCTACCCACACACACACTACACACACACACACACAGTCACTGCTACACTCCCCTCCCGCCCACACACACATCTTTTTATCATAGTTCCCTCTTCAATGAGCGATTACCAGCTCGTTTTTGTCACAGAGATAGCTGTTTATTGTCCCTAGGTTTACAGAAACACCTATTCATATTAATACGTAGCCTATGGAGTGCTGCCGACCACAGTGCTGCCGACCATTACGGCCCAGAATGCCTTGCATGTCTTTACAACAAAACAACACAGTAAAACCTAAATGCCCGTAAACATATGCATTTGCATACTTGTTTAATAACATTTTTAATAATACTGTCCCATCATGATATTTAACAATAATGAAAAATGTAATTTGAATACCGTCAATGTGAAAATAACTGTACTACGTCAGCAATAAATAGCTCATGTTCTCCTTACCATTTCAGTTCGTAAGTCCATACTATCCCATGGCAGAGCAAGGATTTCATGATTGGGCAAGGTTGCCTGGAGACATTGTGGTTGCCCAGAGACATTGTGCATACTTGGAAGGCGTTGTGATAGATGTACCAGTACAACTGCAAATGTGGAAGGTGATAGTTACCAAATACGGGTGGGTGGTTTGCCAAATGCTGGAAACTTTTGGAATGTTTTCTTTTTTTTTTAGCTTATGCACCCTCACATTGGAGTCCCGAGTTCAAATACAAAATTTGGTATCGATATGTGACAGTGTTCCTGAGATATGGACGACTTCCTGTTTCGGAGCTTTTTTGTTTGGCTGTGACGGGCAAACGCTTTCGAAAATCAAAAATCCAAAAAAGGAATTATTGTAAGGAGGCCTAAGTGAAAGTTAAACCGTGTCAGACGAGTCAGTTTGTTTGCTGCCCGCCGAATATCGTCGGCAAGCAGGTTGCATGACTGTGGGTAGAGTGTAGCCCAGCTCGAGGAGCTTGAGAGCACAACAACCTTACCAACCAGACGCTGAAGCTTGAGAAATCGTTGCCGAAACGACATGGGCCTGTGTAACGGGGCTGAATGTGTTAACAGGAACATTGACTGATGGTAGGGGGTGGGGCTGGTTAATAGTGTATGATTACGTTGTGGTGTGTATGTGGTTTGTGTGCTCTTCTACAGGTGCATTCAATCGCCCCTCAATGGCAGACCTGTGCAGTTGGTGGTTGAGAGATTAAAAATGCCAATGGCGGCCTTTGACTGTGTGATTCTTGGTGGCAGTAGGCACCCGCAAGGACTACCACCGAAGTCCGGAGAAGTAAAGGGGGCTCGGAAGACGCAACGCACAACGCACCTGGGGAGAGGCCATATATCGTTCTAGCAGAGCGGCGTTCAGACCGGAATACAACGCACTCAATATATCCACGTTAAGGGAAGTAACTTGACCATCGTTCTATGAGTGAGAGGGCGGTCATCGCGGCTGTTGTGGACGTTGATTTCTACCCCTTTCCCCTGCAGTTCCGGAGACAGCTGAATCGAGCGGAGGAAGACGGCGAAAGAGAGGCCTATAACGCACTCTATGTATTGCACTAAAGGGAAGTACTCATATCGTAGCCTACCACTATTTGTGCGAGTGGCCTAAATTTCGTGTCAGTGTGATTGCTGATCACTGTTCCCCCCCCTTCCGCAGCTCTGTTCGTGTCTGCGAAGAGGCGTGTGGGTCGTGAAAGCGAGTGCGTGCCATAAGGAGAGGACTACTGGGAGTGTCGGGTCTGGACTGTTCACCGCGGCGACCATTGAGTAGGCTAGCTAGCTTCGAGCGCTAGCAGCTACTACGTGGAGGAGTAAATCGCTGGGTCGTGAGTGGTGCATGGACTGTTCCTCTATAGCCCTTATTAGCCTTTTCCTTGTACGAGCTAAATACTGCCAGTTGTCTAGCCTTATTATTATGTCCAGTATTATTAGCCCATGGTGCTAGATAGGCCTGCTATGTGATCCTAAATCTGGTGATTGTCTTATCGCTGTCAAGTGCTCTATGTCTCTGTGGGCCTATTGCCCGTTTTGTCTGAGTGTCGCCGTAGCTTAAGTTTGCTGTGTTGCCGTGGTGTTCAGTGCTCTTATGATTCACCGTGATACTGTTGGCTTGTATGGCCCTTTACGTTTGCCGTGAGGATTGATAATTGTGTGCTGTGTTACATGATAATTGTGTGCTGTGTTATATGCCGTCACACCGTCAGGCATACCCACATTGTGTAGAGCATTATAGCCTGAGATCTCCCTCCTCTAGAGGGCGCCAGAATATGGTATTTACATATACCAGGCTATTGATTTGTTTTGTAGTTTCAGTGCTTCCATACTGGTCCTATACTGTAAACAGGCTGTAAACTTACATGGGCTATTGAATTGTTCTGTGGCCCTTCAGTTCTTTCATACTGGTCTTATACTACAATTGGGTAGTGAACTTCACATAGGCTATTGATTCAATCTGTGGCCCTCCAGCTCTTTCACACTGGTCCTATACTTTTAATTGCTGACAACTGGTAATGTATTTTTGTGACGTGAACTGTTTGTGTCGTATCTGAACCGCTCCATTTTTAAGATAATTTAATAAAACTGTTTTTTTATAAAAAATCCTTCAAAGTTGTGTGTGTGTGCCTCAAGGGTCAACAGTTATAACCTGCTTCCCGTTACACCTGCAACAGAGTTGCGCGCGGACGGCGACCCGGCAGTAGGTTACCGTGAAGTGAAGGCTGCAACAGCATGAGCGTGACTGGCTCCGATATGCAGAGATTAGCGATGAAGCGACATGCAGTGGCCCTGACCGAAGGACGACAGGTCCTAACAAGCAGCTTAACGAGCCTTGATTGGATTGTAACAAGGAACGCCACTGAGGGCAGAAGGGGCGAAGGTAAAAACGCAGAGAACCCAGGTCCACGCCTGAGCTAGGACGTCAAAGTCGGCATACTGAGAAGCAAAAGCAGTGTTAGGTGGAACATATTTAAAGAGCCCACTGAATTCCTATAGGCTAGCGCTGATTGAATGAGTGAATGATCAGATTGCAGGGCTTTCCCGAAAAGTAGGCAAAGCTAAGATTGGTTCCATGTAAGCATGGGAGGAGTAAAGCTACACTACGAGTCTTCCTAGTAGAACTTTCGCTAAAGCTATCAATTCCACTCCGTTTTGGGCGACGTGGCAGGGCTCCAGACTAACTTTTTGCACTGGTGCGCCTAACTTTTTTTCTTAGGTGCACCAGCACAAAAGTTAGGTGCACCCAAATTTTCAACCACATTGCATTTAACAGCAGCAGGTTCACTTTTTTTCCTTAATTACTGTCCTATATAGGTTGTCCTATGACTTATGATTTACAATTCTACAAAAAAAGTAACTTAATGAAGTGTTGGTGCTTTAAGTGCTCCACTGAGCTGAAATTTAAACTTAAAACATCTCAAGATGAATTAAATAAAAATAACAGTGAGTACATTAACAGTGTCTTCAAACTGCACATCTCATGGCTCAATGTCTTACATACTATCCTTCATGATCTTTAGGCCTTGGCTAAACCAGCTCGCCAGGCTAGCATCTTCCATAGAAATGTATTTGAGCACAATTTAAAGAGATGTTCCAAGTAGCCTGGGGGATTTTTATGTGATTTTGCAATGATTGCAATAATCATTTGACAGCCCCACAATGCAATTTACTTTTTAATTTTAGTATTTTTAAATTTTCAATAAGAACATCACTATGGTTAATGCAGTAACGAAATGGTAGGCCTATTATTATAGGCTATTGCAATGACTTGCCATGCTCGATCTAAATGTGTCCATTCAATTCACCGTACACAATGACCACAGTTATACATGCAGGGAATATTTGGGCTTTAAATGTAGCAGCGATATTCGGTTTGCGCCAAATACCGGATTAAATTGATGGGTAAGGCTATTTGCACCCCTGGTACAATTAGCAGTGTATGCTTTTCGTACCCCGGTGCACACAGCAATGTGTCCTATTAGTACCCCGTCTGGTACTAATATCAATGTATGCTATTCGTACCCCAGTGCACACAGCAATGTGTTCAATGTGTTCAGTGTATGCTATTTGCACCCCTGTGCATTTAATCTTGCATATTGATCACACAATGTAATAAAATATATATATATATATATATATTTTAAAAACAAGCAACATGTTGTTTTTATTGTTACATAACAGTGTGAATAACAGAGTGCTCAGCTGTGTAATAGACACTCTGAATAAGGTATGCTGTTTGCATCAATGTACAGTTAGAAGTGGATGCTATTCGTACCCTGGTGTTTATAGTACTGCATGCTATTTACACCCTGGTGCATGAACTAGCTAATTGTTGCAATAAAAACTTCCGTTTGAGAACCGATTTCTTGTTCAAATTGCGCGCCTTTTCGCCAGAGACTTTGGTACACATGCACACTCACTCTGCCAAAATGCATCACACAGGATTCAAACCCCAGTCTCACACATGCCAGCCCTTGCCTGTGACCACTGCACTATCTGCTTCCACAAGGAGTTAAGGTTTGAAGGTAAAATTATAGTTTATAGGCCTGAACGTCATATTCACGAAATTTCTGTTAGCTAACAAACTGACGGTTGTATGTGTTCACTGAACAAAGATTATGAAAATAAAACACAACTTTTCCATCTCAAGTTTAATTTGAACAGATATTAGTGCTGAAACCGTTCAGAATTCTTCACTTTCTGCTGACGAAAAAACGAATGTCGGCCATGTTTTTTGGGCACGCGAGCAACATTTTTGTTGTTATGTAACAGGGTGTGAATAGCCCAGTTGTGTGGCCAAGGCTATTCATACCAGGGGTACGAATAGACACTCCGTAAATTGATTGATGCCATCAGAATGAGTTTACACAACTCGCGCGCAAAACTAATATTGCTGTTGAAAACCGGGTTACTCCCTGCATGTAACTGCGGTCAATGCATTGCACTCCTTTTCGGCGATATCTGTATCTCTGTCGTTCGGGAAGGCCTTGTATGCATTATTCGCAATTTTAAGACATCTTTTTATCTGCAATGACTCCTATAAATTTGGCGCAAGTGGCATTCCTGTACGTCGGGTTTACATTCAAACTATTTTTCTGGTAAATAATTATTTCGGACTGATCTTGGTGAAGGGAAGTTTCACTAGGCCTATCGTAGGCAACGATAAACTAAAGCCAGCCGCCGAAAGGCAGTGGGGAGAGGGGACATTTATCTCGGCCTATGTGACCACACTGTAATGCAACTGCATCCACTCTGTTTATCTGACGGGTCTCTGACCTCTCTCTCTCTCTCTCTCTGCAGCACACACATTTTCAAATTTACACACAGGCACTGGGCCACGGCCAATCAGAGGGGAGGTCCCACCCTTCACTATCTGTGATTTGTTTAAACCACGATATTGGCCAAATATGTGTCTGTTATTGAACCAAAGGTAGAGTTTCAATGCGACACTTTTTCCCTCTCTCGAATAGCTGATCGCACCGATGCGACCTCCGATTTTTTTTAGTCGCACTTTTGAAAAATTAGGTCGCATATGCGACCAAATTGGTCGCACTCTGGAGCCCTGCGTGGGATATTTCACACAATATGTTTCCGTTGACTTGTCGAAAATTACTTAAATGTACTATTTTGACTGATATCACTAAAATAGAAGGGCTAAATAAGCAAAAATAAAGTCAGAATTCAGGAGCCACTCCACCGTCCGCCTACTCACTCCATCACCAAACCGGAAGTCCGTATGTCCAGTATTTTGATGGTCCTGTGGCCTAACATAGCTGGCAAACAACTGTTCCTGCTTTGTGTTTCATTAGGGCTCATCTAAGTCTACCAGCTTAAACATAGAACCAGCCCATCCACAAATTAGCATTGACCATTAAAAAAAATAACGATACGTATAACAAATAATTTCAGTACAAAAAGTCTTTATATTGTAGCAATATCATTGTTAGGATCTTGACAGTGATCTTATTCAGTACATTTTCTTCAAAGGCTTGAGAATAAGTCTTACATCTTAAAGTCATTGAAGTTAGCCTTTCAGTGTTGGCTGCATAAGGCTACCAATATGCAAGAAAATCTGATTGTATGACTCAAATCACATGTTATCACATAATATTCACACCAACAAAAATAGGCTGGGTTGACGTATAATTGACCAATTTTTGATTCAATGGCAACAAAAGTTACCCATGGAATTGGAGAAGTATCCTGAGATGACAGATGGATGGATGGTTGGAAGGATAGATAGATACTTATAGATAGCTAGATAGATAGATACTGTAATGAACTGAGCCTAGCTGGTTTATGACTGTGCTCCCATGATGCTGTGCAGTGTGTGTGTTGAATGTTGATGTTGAAAACCATGCAGGTTGACAATGTTGTATGTCATGTCTGTCGTGTTTATGTTTACAACTAGTTACAGTGTTCATAACCAGGTTTGATTGGTGTGTGTTTGAGATACAGCCTAAAGCAGATGTTTAGTGCTGGGTCATAAGGGCCAGGTCTGACCCAGTATTATGTGGTCGTGTGTTTAAGTGTGTTAAACCAATAAAAAAAAAACATTCTGAGACAAACATTGCAGTTTGTTACAATACTTTATTAATCCCGAGGGAATTAACAACATTTGGCCAAATTAGGGATGACCTTGAGACATGTTGACAGTAAGTAACCAGTGACCAGTATCAGTCTTCTTGGCATTGTATGTTGTACCTTATAGCGTGTCCATATAGTGTGTTTAGCTAGCTTAGCTAGTGTGGCGGTCATATAGGTTTAGTCAGAGTTTTTTTCCTTCCTGTGTTTGTTTTCCTTTTTCTTCTTCAGTAATTTTGTGTCAACGATTCCCAGGACACTGAAAGACCAGGATGCACAAAACTGGGTGGGCATGTAGCCCCACAAGGATGACACGGAACCATTGATTTTCGTTTTGATCCGTAGCCACCACATGGACTGATGTCTTCTTTGTCTCTTTGAAGATATAACCCAGCCCCAAAAAGCAAAAAGGACACAGACAAAAAAGATTGTGGACTGATATTTTATCTTTTTTTAAAAATGCATTCTCTGGATTACTTGTTGGGTATGTTAATGTGTTTTACACCTTGCACACTTTGCCAAATGGCCCAACCTTGTGGTCTCAATCATGGCCAGATGTGTCAGCTTTGGCCATCAATGAGTATTTTAATTGTTGCTTCTCAATGGTGGGTATATTGATGACATGGCACCCTCCTTTTAAAAGACTGACATAAACAACATGCTGTTCAGAGTTTATGATTTGAATATGGTGGAGACAGAGTAACAGAAAGACAGAAATCCCAACAAGAATACAGTGTTGCCTCCACCATGGTCTATAGCAGGGGTCTCAAACACCCGGCCCGCGGGCCAATTCCGGCCCGCGACGTATGTCAAAATAATAATGTAATCCGGCCTTTGAGACTTTTTAATTGCGACAAACAACGATACTGATTAAAATAGATGATAGTTCCAAGTACGGTGACAAATCTCATTTGTACTCTGCTCCACTATGTGCTAGACATCCAGAGCTTCATTCAAACCCAAAATAAAACTGCAAAGTTTTCAGGAAATACTTACACGCGAAAAACACAAAGACGTCGTTTGTAATGACGCTGGAAGCGATGCAGGCCATAGTGTTGCATAAATTGAAGCAGAAATTAAGCAGAAATAGGCCTACACCAAATGTTGAAAACGTTTCACGTGTGATGAAGTCTTAGGTAGGCTATGTTATTCACCTATTTTAAATCTGAAGGAGAATATCCTTTTGGAGATTATGATCGATCGTCTATTAAATGGAGGTCGTCTGCGTGTATCTGACGGTGTCCACCATGCTTATTTCGACCCCTCTGCCCAACATAGCTTGGAGGTTGCAGTGGTAATCGGATGATGGTGTCCGTAATGGACGTGGTACAGACAGCAGGGCTAGTAGAAATAGGGCTCTAAACTACAAAGTCACCAAGCAATATGATGCGAACTTCTGGGTACTCAGATTACCGCGATAGGAACTGATTTGACCAGAATACTTTATTGTAGGCCTTGTGGTTTAGAAACCATATACATCTTAGGTGTTTTCCTGTTAATTTGTTATGTGGGTAATATGAAAAAAGGAAAGTAAACCTGCTCAAATATGTTCATCCAGTATTTACTTAAAGGTGCATAATTTGAGGTGCTTGCCATCCAGTGGCAAATTAGATGGGTAAATTTTCCCCCTTCATAAACTTTTGTTTTACTCAAAGATTTTTACATTTACAGTAGGACTTTATCTCTGACCACTTTCAAGCCATGGCCTTTTGAAATTTTGATATAAAAATCCAATGGTGTTGCTTTCTTAACCCTGACGCCTATAGTTTGCCAGGTTTAAAAAAGTTATGAGAGGAAAATATTTTTATTTGGTGTGAAACACACACATACCCGTTTTATGCTTTTCATTTTTTTTATAATTTGTATTAATATTTATTTTATCATTATTTTATTTATAAGTTAAGGTTGCTAGCACAGGTGTCTAAAAGATAAAAACACTTGCACTTTCTGTTTGCAGTTTTGTGTGTTATTTGAAAAAAAGAACATTGCATTTTCAGAAATAGCCGGCCCTCCAATCAGATGACGTTGGCAGAATTGGCCCCCAGCTCATTTGAGTTTGAGACCCCTGGTCTATAGGGAACATTTACCTAAAGGAAACTGTCAATGGATAAAGCTATCCTACTGTTCCTTGTTTCATGATACACTACATGGATGAGATCACTGGCCACCTAGAATGTTAGAGCTCAAACTTTAACAACAGACTCCTCCTCAATGGGATATACTCACACTAGGAATTTATTTATTTCTACAGGCAAGAGGAAAGGCCAGACAACATGAATGGCCTCAGTTTCAATGACAAACAAGCAACAATGCTCCTAAAACCCATCTGTTCTCAATTTGGCTTATATTTTGTGAATTTTACCATTCATTTTGCTGAGATGGCAGCTGTATACACCTTGATGGTGGAAGATGTAAGTCCCTTGTCAAAAAGTGACTAAAAGACCTGCAGGATGGTTGGCAGGGGGCAGCGTGTTGGCTCCTGTCCCTGCGTCAGGCACCATTCAGAAAAAATTCTCCACCTGTTTGCATAGAGGGTGGCCAAGAGCTGTTAATGGTGCTGACCACTGCTGGTTCACAGAGCCCTAGCAGAGGGTCTGGCCCTTCAGACCCAGAACTACAGCCGAGCTGTAAATAGAAAAAAGGTGGTCCAAGGCACTCTTCTTCAAAAATATAAAAAGCCTTTATTTAACTGGCTAATTCATCATAGAACGTTTAAAAACATAGGGAGAAGCAACCCACACGTAGCGGCACAAGCAGCCTTCTTCAGGGTGTCTACAGCCGAGCTGGATCCGGGTGCCAGATCTGGCCACCCAGCTGTGACAGCAGGTCCTTCCACACTGGAAGGCATCAGGGTTCTCCGTCCAGTAGACGCAGTAACTTCGGAAACCAAACCCTTCCTGGCCACCGAGGGGCGATCAGTAGCATCTTGTGGTCTTCCACTGCAATCCTGTGCAGGGTGGGCAGGATTAAAAGAAAGAGGGGGGGAATGCATACAGCCGTTGTCTCGGCCATACATGCGCCAGTGCGTCCTGGCCCAGGGGGCTCGTGCCGGAGAGGCTGAGGTCCACCTCTGCCCTGCCATAATGCTGCCAGATGGTCTGTACTACCACTGGGTGGAGTCTCCAATCCCCTGGGTCGGGGTTGGCAAATACATAGCCCAAAGACTCGAGAGGTGTTGATGGGCCGACAGCAAGAGCTGCTGGGTTACTCCCAAGGGTGCAGGCGAACGTTCGGAGAGCGTAGACACTATGGCTGATCTGAGGCTAAATAGTAGACCAGTTCACCTAGCCATCCCATTGAAGTCCATTCAATGTTGGCGCCACTTTGACATCAAATAACGTTACAGCTGAAGCGTTTTAAGCCTTTATATGAACTTTTTCTATTATGAGTAATACAACATTGTGTAATTGGCGTCATAACCTCGTAATTGACTTAACGGCTGAGTAATAAACTTTTTTCCGAAATCAATGCTAAAGTGACGTAATGAGCATACAACCAGAGTGGGTGAAAGCGTCGCGACAGGAGCAAAATAAACCGTATTCTCTGGATAAGAACGAAAAGCATCGGATCACATTTCTCGCGAAGTTTTGATAGATTGACAGTAGCCTAGGCTACTTAATGTGGCAGTGCTGTTTATATGAAATCACATTTTATCTACGAACAACTAGGACATTTAGAACAGTAATGTAGACATGGTGGTAATGAAGTAAGTGGCTACATACCCAATCTCGGTGCAGCTATCACAAGAGTTACACGAGTCAGACTACGCGGCCTACGTTACATTTACGTCCCCTGAGCCTGCAAAGAGAAAGCCCTCGGTCGACCAACAGGAAACGGTTGAAATTTGCTTCACCCACCTCGATTGACGTCTACGTGATGACTCTGTCCATATCTTTTACTGTCTATGGCTACTCCCAAGCACTGCAGAGACCTAGTGCCTCCCTGGTGCTTGATTTAGTACACCACTGTTGTATTGTCTGTCCTCAACAGTACGTGTCTGCCTGATACTTTCAGGAGGAAGTTTTGTAGGCCGAGCAGTACTGCCTGCAGTTCTAACACATTTATGTGATGTTGCCGCTGCAGCAGACTCCAGCAGCCTCTGACTGTCCGGCCCCATCCTTCCCGGGAAGCATCCGTGGCAATGACCTCCCTCCGGGAAGGAATAGAGCCTAAGGGAACCCCCTACATCAGGTACCCCCTCCTCCCCCATGGACGGAAAAACCGTTTGCAGCTGGGTGTGACCCTCACTAGCCTGTGTCTGTGCAGTGCCGGATGAAGGTGGAGGTTGTACAGCCACTTTTGAAGTGGGCTTAGTGTTAAGAGGCCCAGCAGGACCAGGGATGAGGCAGCAGTGAGCATGCCAACCAACTGTTGGAATGTCCTTAGAGTTAGTGACCTGCCCCTTCTGAAGCGGCCAGTCAGCTGACGGATATTGTGAACCCTCGTCTGGGAGGGGGTTGCCCTCATTATCCGCGAATCTATCTGCATGCCTAAGAACATGATCTATTGACTGGGTACCAAAGAGCTCTTCTGGTGGTTGACCCTGAGCCCCAGCTCTGAGACATGTGCAACCACTGCAGCAGCATCTATGCGGGTCTGAGCCACCGACTGGGAGCAGATCAGCCAATCATTGAGGTAGGGTAGAATACGCATGCCCTGTGCCTGCAATGGCCTCAATGCCGCTGCTATACACCTGGTGAACACAGAAGGCGCTAGCGCTATGCCAAATGGTAGGACGCAGAACTGGTACACCTGTTCCCCGAAGGCAAACCGAAGGAACTGCCTGTGATGTGGTGCAATCGGGACATGAAAGTACACATCCTTCAGGCCGATGGTTGTGAACCAGTCGCCCTCCTGAATGCTCTGGAGAACTTCCACAGTGCGCAGCATATGGAATTTCAGGACTTTGAGGTGGGCATTGAGAGGTCTCAGGTCTAGAATCGGATGGAGACTGCCGTCTTTTTTGGGAATTATGAAATATGTTGAATAAAGCCCACCTTCCTGTGTCTGCCTGTCGATTGGTGTAAAGGCCCTTTCCAAGAGAGCGTTGATCTCTTGTCTCAGGGCTAGGGCCTTCCCTTGGTGGCTTACGATGGTGTTTTTGACCCCTCTGAATCTTGGCGGTCGGCATTGAAATTGGATGCTGTAGCCCCTTGACAGGGTTGCCAGCACCCAGGGGTCTGGTGTTATAGCTTTCCAGCGTTCGAGCAGCTGGCTGGAAAAACGGCCAACCGTGTGATGCTGTCATTGTCTGCCCGTCCACCCCCTCTGGTCTCTAGAGGGGCAATGCACCTCGGCTTAGGCGTCCTGCGCAGAGCCGCGAGTCCGGGAGGTGGTGGGGTGACGAAAGCCATATGTGCATTGTGACTCCTAGTGGGTAACTGGCCACGATGCAAGTGCTGGTGCTGGCTCCTTTGAGGTTGGAGTCCTGTGCCTCAGCTGGCTCAACCGGCGGAGACTGGCAAACTGTTGTCTTGCCTGTACTACCTGTGCGCTTCTATTTACGGCCTACTGTGCGGCCTGACCAAACAACTCCCCGGGGAAGACAGGGAGAGAGCGAAGTACCCTTCTGTCGTGCTCTGCCAGTGGGGACTGGGCTTGTCATATTTGGCCACACAGCTCCTGAGTCACACGTCACACAGCTCATGATACGGCGTCTGGTATGCCCCTTGCAACGTCTCGGTGAGGTCCAGCATCAGGTGGGACATTGAATTCCCAATCAGTCCCTCCAGGATTTCGCGATGTTGCGAACGCAAATTCAGCAAATCCTCGTGAATTCTGGGCGACCTCGCAATTTTGTCCAAACACTGCAACTTTTTCGCAAATTTGGCCAATCATCATGGTTTCCCCGTGAAATTTCACCTACCACAACAGTCTCTCGCCGGAATATGAGTCAGATGCCACACTCACTTCTGCAGACACCAGAGACTTGTTCACTCCTCTGCAGTTTTGATGACAATAAATAGAAGGCTAAAGTTAATGATCTGCTTTCCTTGCATCTATCAACCTGGTGTTGCTAACCTGCCTAGGCTATGAAAGTAAGTTAATTAAGGTCTACTTGGTTTACTGACATTTGAGCAGTGATGGGCAGTACTTGGCGTTAGAAAGTAGCGTTACTGTAATCAATGACTTTTTTTCAAGTAGCGAGTAAAGTAAGGGATTACAATTGCAAAACAGTAATTAGATTACTTTTACTTTCCTGCAAGCAGCCTGCGTTACTGCGTTACTAACCCATTGATTTTGCCATAGACAGTAAAAGAATTTGGGATTTTTGCCATATGGATTTTTGTGAGACTAACTCGTCGTGACAATGATGTAGGCTATAGCTGCGTGATATAGATGTAAACAACAGACATACGTGTGCAAGACATGGAGTGCAGGAGAGAGGCGTGAACATGGAGCATTTAATTCATTGCAGTTCAGACATTAAGAAAAAAACATTAACACTGTACACTCTTGGTGGGAAGAAAAATGTTGTCTACAGCGAAAAATTCCACCTCAAATCTGAGCAAGCACCTAGCAAGCCAGCACAGGAATGTGAAACTCATTGAGACACCCCAGATCCCGACATGGACGGCTGCAGCAACAGGTGAAAATAGGGGCGTCAGCGGGTTCCTGTAACCCTACTGGCCCGTTGTAACAGGAGCCAGGGCATTATAATATTCTGGCTGCATTCACTGTGATTTGGAAAATGGGCAAAAAAATATAATGTGGTCTTTGCCTTTTTGTAATGGGGCTGGTGAGTGTTGAAGTCTTCAATAATTCGTTTCCCTTAAACCAGCGTTTCTCTACTGAATCGCTGGAGACATGCCAGGTAGGCCCTTGAAAAAACGAAGTTTTTAATTAATTTTTTTTATCTGTAGCCTAGGCCCAGGTAGCACCCGATGCGCAATGGGCCGCACTGTGTTATTCATAGGGAAGCGCTCGTGTCAAGGCAGCGTGGCGCGATGTTTGAATCTGCAAACCACGTTCACTAATGAACATTTCTTGAAGCTGGCCTATCTTAGCGATATATTTGGAAAGCTCAATGAGTTAAATCTCCAGTTACAAGGCAGGTATGGGACAGGCGCCTCGATCGCAACAGTATGCCTTTGAGAATCTGAGTGAAATCGCTGAAACGTCTGCTTCGGGAGCCACTCTTGTGATCCCATGTATTAAACAGTAGGCCTACATCACATCCCTGCAAAGTTTATTTCAAAAATATTTCCCAACCAGCAGTGCTCAGTATGACTGGATTATGGATCCATTTAATGCAGCATGTTGGTATTTCACTGAATATATTGTACAATGCTGTAAAATATTGGCCTATGCTTCCTAATATGTTGCTGGAAAACAGAAATATGTGTGTTTAATTTACAATGGCACATTATGTATTTATTTATTATTATATCTGCAGCACCAGCTGATTTTAGCTCTGCTGAAGAGGATATATTTAGAACTTGTCATTATTTCAATACATTTGACAATTTTAAGCTTGACCTACCACTTTCTTAGGCGATGAGGGACAGGTGGGGCTCGAAAGGCCCCTTGATCAAAGTGGGAATGAAAGAAAAGTTTGAGAACCACTGCCTTAAACTAAGCATTTACATGAGCACAGTAGCCTATGCCGATTGAAACACATTCCACTCAGATAGGTGCTACCAGGCTCATATAGGCTATCACTTTTAATTGCAAACAGAAAATGTCTAGCTAGCTGTTTATACCAACTTAATATCATGACTATTGCTAATATAGTGCCAAATGTGGAGTTTGTGGACTAGCCATAGGCTTATATATTTGAATGGAGCTGATCATTATGAGAGTTGTGTAGATGCTCTTAAAGTGACAGCGCACCATTTATAAATGAGTTAAACTGCATCAAATTAGTAGTATTTCTTAAGAAATATTTTAAACTAACAGTTCTGCTTTGGGCACCAAAATAGCCAGCAGCGGCACTGCACACACACAGTTCAAACACATACTCTTCTTGACATTAGAACAGCCTAAATGTGGCATGCAACAGCATTTTCTGTTTTGGTAAATGCATTACTCCTCTCTGCACTGCAACTGTTAAAAGATGTAAATGTTAATAGAGACTTTGGTTTTTTTTTTTGCTGTATTTTATTTACATCTATTGAATGAAGGTATACACAACAAAAGTTAAGATTGAAGCGAATAAAAAAAGCATTATTCAGGTTGTGTATAGCTAGTGTGTTTTTTGTAAAGTAACTAAGTAAAGTAATTAGTAAAGTAACTAATTACTTTTGAAAATAAGTAATCAGTAAAGTAACTAGATTACTTTCTTGGATAAGTAATCAGTAATCAGTAACTAATTACTTTTTCCAAGTAACTTGACCAACACTGCATTTGAGTAGGCTATAATATGCAACCCATTGGCAAACGTTTACACCTGGAGATGTCCTTTTAGCTCGTGTCATGTTTGCTAGTTTGTGGGCTCAGTGTTTGTGTAGTGCTAGCAAAACCATAGAAATTAATAACATTGTAAGACATTTACCTCTTCTATGATCCAAGAATGATTTCATACGAGTTATTTTTTAACATTTATTTTAACTAATGACATAGA
>NC_063200.1:19345974-19440813 GCF_017589495.1 Alosa alosa
GAACTCAACCAGATCAAGGGTGAGGTTGACAGGAAACTTGCAGAAAAGGATGAGGAGATGGAGCAGATCAAGAGGAACAGCCAGAGGGTGATTGATTCCATGCAGAGCACTCTGGACTCTGAGGTCAGGAGCAGGAATGATGCCCTAAGAATCAAGAAGAAGATGGAGGGAGACCTCAATGAGATGGAAATTCAGCTGAGCCATGCTAACCGCCAGGCTTCTGAGTCCCAGAAACAACTAAGAAATGTGCAGGGTCAACTCAAGGTCAGTTATAGAATGAAGTAGTACAAGGGTTCTATGTGATCTCATCTAACCACCATAACTATTTATTTGACAAGTATGTCCATAAAATATCCAAACTGTCTATTGGTAGCATGACGTCTCTTTTGTCAATCCATGTTTTTCTGTTAGGATGCCCAACTGCATCTTGATGATGCTGTCAGAGGACAAGAAGAGGGAAGGAGCAGGTTGCCATGGTGGCTTTTAGGAACACCCTGATGGTGGCTGAGATTGAGGAGCTCAGAGCTGCCCTGGAGCAGACAGAGAGAGGCCGCAAAGTGGCTGAACAGGAGCTGGTTGATGCCAGTGAGCGTGTTGGCCTTCTGCACTCTCAGGTGGACATATAGTTTTTTACCTCGCATAAAATAATTCTTTCCATTGTTTCCACAGTATTTTCAAAGGATTTTTACTCATTTAACATTTAACAAATTATTTCTGAATATTAGAACACAAGTCTGATTAACACCAAGAAGAAGCTTGAGGCTGACCTGGTTCAGGTCCAAAGTGAGGTTGATGACATCGTCCAGGAGGCTAGAAATGCTGAGGACAAGGCCAAGAAAGCCATCACTGATGTAAGTAGTGCTATCTTTTTCTTAATTCATACATAGCGTATTAAACATGTGAACATTAAGGATATGTTTTCATGCTACCTTCCATGAACAATCATGCCGTCATCTAGGCTGCCATGATGGCAGAGGAGCTGAAGAAGGAGCAGGACACCAGTTCTCATCTGGAGAGGATGAAGAAGAACCTGGAGGTCACTGTGAAGGATCTGCAGCACCGCCTGGATGAGGCTGAGAATCTGGCCATGAAGGGTGGCAAGAAACAACTCCAGAAACTGGAGTCCAGGGTGAGTGGCTAAACTTGGGTGAGATGAAAATTGTTCAGAATGTAATGAATAAAATGAAGACCGTGTCTGAAATGAAAATGTTGTTCATGTAAAGGTTCGTGAGCTGGAAGCTGAGGTTGAGAATGAACAACGACGTGGTGTTGATGCTGTCAAGGGAGTCCGCAAATACGAGAGGAGGGTGAAGGAACTCACCTACCAGGTACAAACTTTATTCAACCACTATTGAAATACATTTAACTTGAGGAGTACAACAATTGACAGATTGGTTTTCTTTTCAGACTGAGGAGGACAAGAAGAATGTCACCAGACTGCAAGACCTGGTTGACAAGTTGCAGCTGAAGGTCAAAGCCTACAAGAGGCAGGCTGAGGAAGCTGTAAGCAGTCTCTTATATTGCCTTTATGGCCAAATGTCTTGCCTTTCATATTAATAGAAAAATACTTAAGCCTCTGTACAACTCATCAAACATATTTGCTTATTATTAGGAGGAGCAAGCCAACGGCTACCTGTCCAAGTTCAGGAAGGTTCAGCATGAGCTAGAGGAGGCTGAGGAGCGTGCTGACATTGCTGAATCCCAGGTCAACAAGTTGAGAGCAAAGAGCCGTGATTCTGGAAAGGTAAATCAAATTTACCATATTTCAATGTGTTGTAAGTCATCATATGTCACTATTCAATTACATTAAATTTCTCAATTTCTCTGTCTTAGGGCAAGGAGGCTGCAGAGTAAATCCTGTGAAATCTTCTGCCTTGTCACTCAGCTGGATTAATATCCTGATTACTGTGGCTATTTTGTAACTACTACATAATAAATGTATCTTCATTATTCTGTATATGAGTTCATTGTTTTTAATGTCAGTTAGAATTTGCTTATTTTGTAACATCTTGTAACAGACCAACTCTATGTTTGAGCCTGTACAGCAGGATGTCATGGTCAATGGTGTCAAATGCAGCACTAAGATCTAAAATGGAGTCTACAACTAAAATGGAGCAGGAACCAGAGTCAATGCAGAGCAGAATTTCATTGTACACTTTCATTAGGCACACTCACTGCTGTGGATAGCTGTAAAACTAGATTGGAATTTATCTAATGAATTAAAACTGTTTAAATATGCTGTGAGCTGCTAGAAAATCACTTTCTCTAAAAAGCCATTTTGAGATAGGTCTAATTTTCCAAGTTGCTTGAGTCAAGGGAAGGCTTTTTAAGGAGAGGTTGCACAGTTGCATGCTTGAAAGTGGATGGGACAACACCAGTGGCTAGTGAGCTGTTTACTAGATGTAAGATTCAAGATTTTGTTTAATGTAATTCCAAAAAACACTTCAGGAAGTGCAGTGTAGAATGAAATTACATTGCATAGGACCACCATAAAAACAGACATAAAAACACCATCAGCAGTTACAAGAATGCAATTATAATTAAATAAATATGATGTAGTAAAATATATAAATAAGGTAGCTTGCAATTAAATATGAGAGATGTAGAAATATACTGTGCATACACATATCCCACACATACATATATCATATATCACTATATCAATATTGCCAAAATGAAAGGATAGATAATGGAAAAGATATCTCTGAAGAGCTGAGAAGAAATGACATCTGAGGGGCAGTGAGTGGGATTCATCCATGAGACTCCCTGAGACAGCTCAGAGGAAGAAACTGGTACAAAGTGCTGAAGATGGCTGCTAATGGGGGGTTGAGATTGTGCAGGGTCAAGAGTAGAACTAAGGATATTGGCTCTTATTGAGTCAATGTTTTGAATAAAATAAATAAAAAAAATGCTCACAAGGTTCATTGGAGCTTTTAATAGTGAGGGCAGCATATCCGATATCAGCTATTCTGATAACACCCAAATCTGCTTAGCCCTCTCACCCTATGCAATTACTAAGTCAGCATTTTATCATTTAAGAAATATTGCCAAATTGAGAAAATGTATGTCAAATGATGATGTAGAGAAACTTGATTATGCATTCAT
Organism: Alosa alosa; assembly: GCF_017589495.1. Classification (NCBI taxonomy): domain Eukaryota; kingdom Metazoa; phylum Chordata; class Actinopteri; order Clupeiformes; family Clupeidae; genus Alosa; species Alosa alosa. The sequence continues at coordinate 19,349,080 of NC_063200.1, forward strand.
TTCTAGCAAAGTTGGTTACTACAATGATCTTTTTACAGAAATTCCAAAAAAGACTATTGGCCGGCTCCAGATGATCCAAAACTGTGCAGCCAGAGTCCTAACAAGAACTAAACAAACAGCAAATATCACCCCTGTGATTAGTCTATCAGTCTTCCTGTGAGCTATAGATTTGATTTTAAAGCCCTACTTCTAGTTTTTAAAACACAAAATGGGTTGGCCCCAGACTACATTTAGGATATGATCCAAGTATAGTCCTATATGGCCGCTTAGATCGCAGGTGAAGTGCTTATTTGTAAAATCCACTGTTAGAACAAAACATGGTGAAACAGCTTTTAGCAGCTATGCCGTCAAACTATGGGATCAACTTCCAGAAGACATTAAAAATGCTCCAACATAAACCAAACAGTTTTATGATTCTTTTTGCTTCATCACATTGCCTCACTTTTATGTATTTTTACCTAATTTATGCTTCTCACTTTTGTTTATTTATACTACTTAATATTTTATTATATTTCACTTTTATGCTTATTAATTAAGCTTTATTAATGATTTTTACTTATTACTATTTTATTTCTTCTGCTGTTAGTTTTTACTCTTTTAATGTTTAAATACCTTTATGCCTTATGTTACATTTTATTTCATTCTGATTTTAAACTTCATATCATTTAATTTAATAGATTCTTGTGGTTTTATATACTTTTTTATGCTCTCTAACATTCTTTATTATCTACTGTTTTGTATTTTATTGTGAAAGACATTGAATTGCACCATGTATGAAATACGCCACAAACGCCTCATGATGGCTAGTTCATGACACTTTGCTCAATGAGTGACATAAATGGCTCTTTGCCCATCATTTGAAATGAAATCCTGTATAACCGGTTTTAGACCATTAGATCTTGAGAGAAAAAGCCAAATAGCAATTTAATCACTAATGAAGAATAAACAATTATCAAGATGTGTGTCAGTTTATTACACGGCTCTTCACAATGCAAGGAGAATGCTCCATTGACTTGAATGGGATTTCCCAAAGTTCTAGCGGTCATTATTTTCGAGGAAAGGACCTCTGAAAAAAATAATGACCGCTGTCAATGGTAACGGAGTTTGTGCTTCTTTCATATCATTATGCAAGGACTGGAACTTCATTCAAATGTGAAAGCAGACAGTCTCTCATTTTTTCTCACCGGAAGACACACAATGCTTTGCTGTTTTGCATCGTCACCCTGTCGGTACTACTTATGACGCTTTTAGCTGATACAATCTGTTGTAGAGTACCCGAATGGTGAAGGAGAAATCAGGCCGAGACAGCAAGTTTAAGAGGGCCCACAGTGTTTTACTTAAAATGTGACAAAATGATCAAAAAAACATATTCCATAATTCCTATTGACACTGTCGCACCCGATGTGAGGTAAAATGAAAATGACGAACAAAACATTTAACAGACACAAATCTCTCAAATCTTTCAAACCCCTTCATAGAGAAAAGTCAGCGTTTAAATGGTCAATTAACTAAATACTTCAGCCAACACCGGCAAAGTCTAAACATCTGCAAATCGCACACCGTCCCTACCTGGCTGACATCTAAAGCAAACCTCATGACATCGAACTTACCATAATCAATCATTAAATACTAATCAAAGTGTGATGTGCTGCTGAGGCGGCACATCGTCACACAATCAGTGGTGCCTTCAAACTACACGGAACACAATATAATCGCATAAGAAATATGACAGCATGGTGTTTAAACTATACAGCTGGAGGCTGGTTGCACATATTTGGAGAGCCACCCATCAAAACACCCTAATAGGCCAACATGGTTAGCCTAGAAAAGATTAACAACTATTTATATAGTGTCACAAGGTTGAGAAAGAACACAGAATAAATTATAGTTTCTTATGATTTGTGATACCCACTTTTAAGCTTCAATTTCAGCTTCTTTACTGTTATGTTGTGCTTTTCGTAATGCAGTGTGTCCAGGCATCTAGAGGGCATATAAGAAATCTGTCACTGAACACCAGTCATAAAACTGCTGTGCACTTCACTTTTGGAATGATGCCCTAAAATGTACAAAATGTCTAAGCATGAATGTTTGGTGGGCATAAATAGAATTCAGCATATTAATATCTGAAGGACATATTAATTACATTTATTTATTTCAAGGAGCTTATAAATCAAAGGGAAACAACATTTAGTATATTGATATTTACAAACCACACAAATTGGCCATAAAAGGAAAATTGCATAGGTGAACAGACTTACTGTATGGGGCATGGCATTACCCTTTAATTAGGATATACTGTATGATAACAATTGCATTTGTATCAATACTATCAAAGTATAGGCCAACTGTTCTAAAGTATGTTGAAAAAACATTATGGAAAACATTGCTCAATGTGCCCCTACCATTAACTTCTTATTCCAGTTTTTTCTGTTCAGTTAAAAATAGCCACTTACTGTAGTTTACCATAATGAGCATCTCCAGATATCAAATGTTTTTGCAATGTTTTAAATCCTAATATATTCCATAAATGAATTGGTTAAAATACACACAAAATCATTTCACAAGTTGAGTCACAAAGACGGAACATATTTTAATTATGGCCCTTACTTTGAGGTGAGAAACCTCTTTTACTGTTGTGTGTGACAGGTTGAGATGATGTTTAAATAGCTCCAAACACATCAATCAAACACACTTTGCCTTATTAGAGCTCTGCTTAGTTGACAGAATACGGCCAATATAAGGAGGGCTGTGGAGGGCTGCAAAAGGCCAGGGGGGGTTGAAGTGCACAGTAAGTCATAGGTTGCTTTCACAGACACAGGCCGACAGGAGGCAGCTCCTCCTATTACTGAATGTGTGATGGCAGACTGCATCTCCTCATCTCTAAAGCTTGGAACGAAGCATGGACTGCTGAAATGTATGTATTTACATTACATTTATTTCTATAATAAATACTTGACTTTGTATATTTTGTCGTTTTTAGATACTCAACTGAGGAAAATTCATCTTGTTGTGGGAGGAAAAGGTAAGGCACTACGTCTGATTTATCTGAACATTTAACAGGTTAAAACAAGCCTTCAAGTAAACTAAATGTTTTAGGAGGAATTTACTAATTATTTGTATGAACACAGGTGCTCCATTCAAGGCCTAGTTTATATAAACATATTCAATCTTTACAGCAGATTGTGTCCAATCAATGACCTGGAGATCTGATCTGGATCTGGACCATAATTCATTGATATCTTACTACATACAAAAGCTTTAACAGGGTAATGGGGAAATTTGAAAAGTTATCATCGTCAGTTAATATGTTCTTCTAAAAACAGATACTCATGTATATCTCTCTAATACTGATTTTAGAACAGCTAAGGGGGGTTTCAGGCACTCCGCTTGCATGTCATGCCTAACAAGGCATCTTGGCTGTTCTAAAATCAGTGTAACCTACAGCCTCTTAGGGTTTATTGCTGAAATAAATAACTTCAGTAGTTTGCATGATGTGTTTTGGATATGTGTGTATATTAATGTGTATATCAGAATGATGAGGATGGGATTACATTTCAGGACAATAAAACAGTAAATAAATCGGCTCCATTATTATTTAGATAAAGCAAAAGACTGTGTTGTATTTAACTTTTTAAAGATTTGTACAGTTTGAGTACCCTATGTACATTGATAAGCTCCATATATGGAGGTATGGCAAACAACTGTGGTTTTCCATGTTTTGCCCCTTAATGACAATGACACTTTATTTGCAGTACTGTGTTTGTATATGTCTGATTATGAAAAGCCTTTTATGTCGAAACTGTCTGCTCTTCATGTTTATGATTAATGCAGTAACCAGCAACCATGGGGGACGGTGAAATGGCTCAGTTTGGCGCAGCTGCCATTTACCTTCGTAAGCCTGAGAAGGAGAGAATTGAGGCCCAATCCAAGCCCTTTGATGCAAAGACTGCTTGCTATGTGGTTGACAAAGAGGACTTGTACGTCAAGGGTACAATAAAAAAGAGGGAAGGAGGCAAAGTTGTTGTTGAAACGCTTGAAACCAAGGAGGTACTTTAGCAAGGAAGTTAAAATTGTTCTAAAATGACATTATAACAGAAAGTTTCTTGAATACATCTCTTTGTTAAAGCTGTTTAATACATTGGTTTTAGGAAAGGACAGTGAAGGAAGATGAAGTCTTCCCCTTAAATCCTCCCAAATACGACAAAATTGAGGACATGGCCATGATGACCCACCTCAACGAAGCCTCCGTCTTGTATAACCTCAAAGAGCGTTATGCAGCATGGATGATCTACGTAAGCATTATACTTTTCACCAAATAAAAAAAAAAAGGAAAAGCTGAAAAAACAATCTTCTTTATTTCTTCGTTCTAGACCTACTCTGGACTTTTTTGTGTCACTGTGAACCCCTACAAGTGGCTCCCCGTATACGATCAAGCAGTGGTGAATGCCTACAGAGGCAAGAAGCGTGTGGAGGCCCCGCCCCACATCTTCTCTGTCTCTGACAACGCATTTCAGTTCATGCTTCAAGGTATGCTTTCTGTTTTTAAAGCCAACACTGAATGATATTGATACATTATACTGTATATTTTATGTAAAATAAATCATTCATGTCAATCTCTATTTTGCCCCACAGACAGGGAGAATCAGTCTGTCCTGATCACGTAAGTGTCAATGCATCCCTTAAAACTTTTTACAGTTTTAATAGAGGGCTAACTCTTTGCATCATCTTCTATGTACTCTTCTGGTACACTTTGTAATTGTGATTTAGGAAATTGCAATATATTCTGTTTAATACAGCGGAGAATCTGGTGCTGGAAAGACTGTAAACACCAAGCGTGTCATCCAGTACTTTGCAACAATTGCAGTGTCTGGTGGCAAGAAAGCAGAGCCACCAGCCAGCAGTGGAAAAATTAAGGTATAGGACCTCTTGCATATTTATAGGCTAATTATCACATAGCAACAGAGACATGAACTTAAGTAACAATGTATCTATTGACACCCAGGGCTCTCTTGAAGACCAGATCATTGCCGCCAACCCACTGCTGGAAGCTTATGGTAATGCCAAGACTGTGAGGAATGACAATTCTTCACGTTTTGTAAGTTTCGTTTCTCATCTATTCTCTCACATGATTTTTTGTTTTTTGATGAAATCAACTTCTTATTTTCTTTTAACTCAAACTGATCATGTACTTCGTTTTATATCTATTAGTATCTCTTTTAAAAAAACATCCTCCGATTTCTACTTAAACCTCTATTATCTTTTACTTTTTGTATTAGTAGAGGCAGCATGTATTGTTACTCTTAGGTCTATTACTGAATATTTGAATATTTATTGAATACTTGAATATTTTCCTCATGTCTAACCAGCTTTGGTTAAAAGCATCAGCTAAATGAATACATGTAATAATGTCAAAATGTAATTTCAAACAGGGTAAATTCATCAGAATTCACTTTGGCACTTCTGGAAAACTGGCTAGTGCTGATATTGAGACTTGTAAGTATAATTGTTCCAAGTAGAAATGCTCTTTTATTGCCTTAAATGTATCACATTAAAATACATCCTTCCCCATGTAAAAAGACCTGTTGGAGAAGTCTAGAGTGACATTCCAGCTTCCTGATGAGAGAGGCTACCACATCTTCTTCCAGATGATGACCAACCACAAGCCTGAAATTATAGGTAAGGTTATAATACAGTATTCACAACGTTCAAAAATCAACACATATAATTCTGAATTTGTAAAATATTTTTTTCATCTTGACAGAAATGTCCCTCATCACTGCCAACCCCTATGACTTCCCAATGTGCAGTCAGGGTCAGATCGCTGTGGCCAGCATTGATGACAAAGAGGAGTTGGATGCCACAGATGTAAGTCTTCCAATAATGGGTTTTCCCCCCTTCAATTTCTTAAAGAAAGCTTTAAAATAATCAAATACTTTATCATTACAGGATGCCATTGACATCCTGGGTTTCAGTAATGAGGAGAAAGTCACCATTTACAAGCTGACTGGTGCTGTGCTCCATCATGGCAACATGAAATTCAAGCAGAAGCAGCGTGAAGAGCAGGCTGAGCCTGATGGCACTGAGGGTAGGTTACGGCACTACTGAATCAGTCAGTTCTAGTAATAACTACAAGGTAGTCTTTTTCATTGAGAACATTTTATTATGTTAAGTTAAAGTTTAAGCAGACACAAACTGGCAATGGCAGATAATAAAATAATGTACAAAACGATGGTCACTCTGATAACTTCATGTTTTTGTGATTTATTTATAGTGTTTTAACCTACACTATCTTGGCCAAACTTTTTGATTTAGGGAGAGGAGATTTATGTGGACAAACTTGTTTCATATGCTGTCCCAAATTAGTTTGGAGTGTGGAGTATGAAAAAGTTTTGATCGCTATACATTTCAATAAATGCTAGACTGTTGCCCTGATTTTAGATGCTGACAAAGTCGCTTACCTCCTGGGCCTGAACTCTGCTGACATGCTGAAGGCTCTGTGCTACCCAAGAGTGAAAGTCGGAAATGAGTTTGTCACCAAGGGTCAGACTGTACCACAGGTACTATTTTAGATTTCAGATCCCATGAAATGATCTGCTTTTATCTTATAAGCATTTTACTTTTTGGTTTGAATATAGCATGACCATTGCTTTGATATTCTATTTCAGGTCAATAACGCAGTGTCGGCCTTGTCCAAGTCCATCTATGAGAGGATGTTCTTGTGGATGGTCATCCGTATAAACCAGATGTTGGACACTAAACAGCCAAGGCAGTTCTTTATTGGTGTGCTGGATATTGCTGGCTTTGAGATTTTCGATGTGAGGATAATTTAACACATTTTTTTCACTCAAAGAACAATGTAATATAATTTTAGTTGGGGACATTCATATTCCATTTTTTTTCAATCACAGTTCAACAGCATGGAGCAGCTGTGTATCAACTTCACCAATGAGAAATTACAACAGTTCTTCAACCACCACATGTTCGTTCTGGAGCAAGAGGAGTACAAGAAACAGGGCATTGTTTGGGAGTTAATTGACTTTGGCATGGACTTGGCCGCTTGCATTGAGCTTATAGAAAAGGTTTGTTTTAATTAATTTGTTTAAATTGTGAAGTACTAGATTCATTTTATAACATAATGACTTCTTTTAAAACCACAAATATTTTTCACAGCCTATGGGTATCTTTGCCATCCTTGAAGAGGAGTGCATGTTCCCCAAGGCCTCTGACACCACTTTCAAGAACAAGCTGTATGATCAGCATCTTGGCAAGACTAAGGCCTTTGAGAAGCCCAAGCCTGCTAAAGGCAAGGCTGAGGCCCACTTCTCCCTGGTGCACTATGCAGGCACTGTGGACTACAATGTTGGTGGATGGCTGGACAAGAACAAGGATCCACTGAACGATTCTGTTGTGCAGTTGTACCAGAAATCGGGAGTAAAACTCCTGCCTGTCTTGTACCCACCTGTTGTTGAGGGTAACAACAAAACACTATACAAGTCTACAAGCTAATGCAAAAATATCCCATTTATGAATTTATATATATGTATACCTCAATTATTGAATAATGTGTCAACAGAGTCTGGTGGTGGTAAGAAGAAGAAGAAGGGTGGCTCCATGCAGACTGTGTCATCACAGTTCAGGGTGTGTATATTAAACCAATAACAACAAATCAATCATCTAATAGAATGGTGAAGAGGATGTTTTGATTGCATTCTTATCTCAACAGGAGAACTTGGGCAAACTGATGACCAACTTGAGGAGCACCCATCCTCACTTTGTGCGTTGTCTGATTCCAAATGAAATTAAGAAACCAGGTAAAAGGCCTTTGGTAGTCAATAAAGATGAATGCATTATTCATGAAATAAATTGAGAATAGAAAATCTCATGACATGTATTTGACAGGTTATATGCAGAACTTCCTGGTCATCATATTATACATGTCATTGCTCTAACTCCTTGAAAAATACACATCTCTCTATAATAACAGGTCTGATGCAGAACTTCCTGGTCATCCACCAGCTCAGGTGCAATGGTGTGCTGGAGGGTATCAGAATCTGCAGAAAGGGTTTCCCAAGCAGAATCCTCTATGGTGACTTCAAGCAGAGGTGAACTGAGAAAGCCAATGAAGTATTACATATATTCAATACTGCATTTAGAGAGGAAAAAAGTAATAATATATATGTACATGTATTTATTCTGTCCAGATACAAAGTGCTGAATGCCAGTGTGATCCCTGATGGTCAATTCATTGATAACAAGAAGGCTGCTGAGAAGCTCTTGGGATCCATTGATGTTGATCACACCCAGTACATGTTTGGACACACAAAGGTAGACAAGTCTCATGCAATCTATTATCTGCTTGTCACAAGTACAAACAAGAGCTAAGCTTTTTCTGTGTCAAATTCATGCTGATATTTTCCTTTATCTCTCAGGTGTTCTTCAAAGCTGGCCTGCTGGGTACCCTTGAGGAGATGCGAGATGAGAAACTGGCTGCCCTGGTCACAATGACTCAGGCTCTCTGCCGTGCATACCTGATGAGGAGGGAGTTTGTCAAGATGATGGAAAGAAGGTAATTGTTTTATTATTTTATTTTAGAGCTCAGAAGTCTTAAAGATTTCTGTAGTTTGAATTGCATCACTTGTATAGTCATATTTCACTTGCTATCCATTTCAAGTAATCATAGTTTAATATAGAAGGTTTAAAGATAAAATTCACCAACTTTCTTGTATAGGGAGGCTATCTACACCATCCAGTACAATATACGCTCATTCATGAATGTCAAGACCTGGCCATGGATGAAGGTTTACTACAAGATCAAGCCCCTACTGAAGAGTGCTGAAACTGAAAAGGAGCTGGCCAACCTGAAGGAGAACTATGAGAAACTCAAAGATGTCCATGCAAAGGTTGAGGCCAAGAAGAAGGAACTCGAGGAGAAGATGGTGGCTCTGGTGCAAGAGAGGAATGACCTGGCACTGCAAGTGGCATCCGTAAGTGTATATATTGTACCATTTTATGTTCACAATCATACCACTACCCAGTCTCGGCATTGTGTTTTCAATACAAATCAGATGTCATGCTTCTATCTTATATTTACAATAGGGAAATGAGGGTCTCAATGATGCAGAGGAGAGGTGTGAGGGTCTTATCAAAAGTAAGATCCAGCTCGAGGCCAAGCTCAAAGAGACAACTGAGAGACTGGAGGATGAAGAGGAAATCAATGCTGAGCTGACTGCCAAGAAGAGGAAACTGGAAGATGAGTGCTCTGAGCTCAAGAAGGACATTGATGATCTGGAGCTGACTTTGGCCAAAGTGGAGAAGGAGAAACATGCCACCGAGAACAAGGTTTGGATTTCTAAAGGGCAGATCACGTGTGTTGTAAATAAAATATCATAGTTACACTGTTTACTAATTTAAAACTATCTGTGTGCAGGTCAAGAACCTAACTGAAGAGATGGCCTCCCAGGATGAGTCGATTGCTAAGCTAACAAAGGAGAAGAAAGCCCTCCAAGAGGCCCATCAGCAGACTCTTGATGATCTTCAAGCAGAGGAAGACAAAGTCAACACTCTGACCAAATCCAAGACTAAGCTTGAACAGCAAGTGGATGATGTAAGTTCTTAACCAACAGGAGTTTATAAAAATTCTACATTTGATACTTTTTCCCACATGTTCACCTCAAACTTCAAATTGGCAGCTTGAGGGTTCCCTGGAGCAAGAAAAGAAGCTCCGTATGGACCTCGAGAGAGCCAAAAGAAAACTTGAGGGTGATCTGAAGCTGGCCCAAGAGAACATCATGGATCTGGAGAATGACAAGCAACAGTCTGAGGAGAAGCTGAAGAAGTAATGCATGATTCCACTGAACAACACTATTTATGCAAACTTTTAATCTAAATACGACTAAACACTTACACTTTTGTTTAAGCGTTTGCTAACATTTATTTTACTTTACTGTGACATAGGAAGGACTTTGAAACAAGCCAACTTCTTAGCAAGATTGAAGATGAACAATCGCTGGGTGCTCAGCTGCAGAAGAAGATCAAGGAGCTTCAGGTTTAATTATTCTCTAGCGAATCAAAATCTGAGCTTTTTAGCAATTTTCTGTCTTACCGATATTCTTTTTACCAATAGGCCCGCATTGAGGAACTAGAGGAAGAGATTGAGGCTGAGCGTGCAGCTCGTGCCAAGGTTGAGAAGCAGAGAGCTGATCTCTCCAGGGAACTTGAGGAAATCAGTGAAAGGCTTGAGGAGGCTGGTGGTGCTACTGCTGCTCAAATTGAGATGAACAAGAAGCGTGAGGCTGAGTTCCAGAAGCTGCGTCGAGATCTTGAGGAGTCCACCCTGCAGCATGAAGCCACTGCTGCAGCTCTCCGCAAGAAGCAGGCCGATAGCGTGGCTGAGCTGGGAGAGCAGATTGACAACCTCCAACGTGTCAAGCAGAAGCTTGAGAAAGAAAAGAGTGAATACAAGATGGAAATTGATGATCTCGCCAGCAACATGGAAGCTGTTGCTAAAGCTAAGGTTGATGAGATGTTTACCCTCATGTTATCTCTAAAACAAACCAACTTATAATGAAGTTTTTGCTACTAATGGGCATTTTCATAAACAGGGAAATCTGGAGAAGATGTGCCGCACCCTTGAGGACCAACTCAGTGAAACCAAGGCCAAGAGTGATGAGGCTGCCCGTCAGGTCAATGACCTCAGTGCTCAGAGAGCAAGACTTCAAACTGAAAATGGTGAGCTTGGCCGCCAGGTTGAGGAAAAGGATGCTCTTGTGTCTCAGTTGACCAGAAGCAAACAGGCCTTCACTCAACAAATTGAGGAGCTGAAGAGACTGAATGAGGAGGAGGTCAAGGTACTGATATACTGATGCACCAAGAGACAAATTGGATTACATAGAACACATTATGTGAAAGGCTTTAACACCCTCACTTGTTAACACATAGGCCAAGAACGCCCTGGCCCATGCTGTTCAGTCTGCACGCCATGACTGCGACCTCCTGAGGGAGCAGTTTGAGGAAGAGCAGGAGGCTAAAGCTGAACTTCAGCGTGGCATGTCCAAGGCCAACAGCGAGGTTGCTCAGTGGAGGACCAAGTATGAAACTGATGCCATCCAGCGTACTGAGGAGCTTGAGGAGTCCAAGTATGTGTTAAAGATGCAACAAAGTGAATTTTAATGTTAATTAAAACCTTGCATTTTCTTGAGGAAAACCCATCATGTCCCTCTGACATCAATCTTTTGGTATTTTCAGAAAAAAGCTTGCCCAGCGTCTGCAGGAGGCTGAGGAGCAAATCGAGGCTGTCAACTCCAAGTGTGCCTCTCTGGATAAGACCAAGCAGAGACTCCAGGGTGAGGTTGAGGACCTCATGATTGATGTGGAGAGAGCCAATGGTCTAGCTGCCAACCTTGACAAGAAGCAAAGAAACTTTGACAAGGTATTATCTCCACAACACCATTCAAATGTGGAGTGTATAGTAAAAGCTTAGTAATTATAAGCCTCACAACAAAACCTTTTTCTAAAAGGTCCTGGCAGAATGGAAGCAGAAGTACGAGGAGGGTCAGGCAGAGTTGGAGGGTGCCCAGAAAGAGGCTCGTACCCTCAGCACTGAACTGTTCAAGATGAAGAACTCCTATGAGGAGTCTCTTGACCACCTGGAGACCCTGAAGAGGGAGAACAAGAATTTGCAACGTGAGACAAATCAACCCAATCCACATAATTTTAAAACATCCAAACAATATTGTTTACTATAATATCCTGTAATATTCATGTTTATAGAGGAGATCTCGGACCTGACTGAGCAGCTTGGTGAGACTGGAAAGAGCATCCATGAGCTGGAGAAGGCCAAGAAGACTGTAGAAACTGAAAAGGCTGAGATCCAGACAGCCCTGGAGGAGGCTGAGGTAGAAATTCAGACGGGCTTTTCTACACAGTGACAAACTGAAAAGATAATGTTATATTTAACTATAACTCTAATTTTCTTTGTTTAGGGAACTCTTGAGCATGAGGAGTCCAAGATTCTTCGTGTCCAACTTGAACTCAACCAGGTCAAGGGTGAGGTTGACAGGAAACTTGCAGAAAAGGATGAGGAGATGGAGCAAATCAAGAGGAACAGCCAGAGGGTGATTGATTCCATGCAGAGCACTTTGGACTCTGAGGTCAGGAGCAGAAATGATGCCCTGAGAATCAAGAAGAAGATGGAGGGAGACCTCAATGAGATGGAAATTCAGCTGAGCCATGCTAACCGCCAGGCTGCTGAGTCCCAAAAACAACTGAGAAATGTGCAGGGTCAACTCAAGGTCAGTTATAGAATGAAGTAGTACAAGGGTTCTATGTGATCTCATCTAACCACCATTACTATACATTTGACAAGTATCTCCATAAAACATCTGAACTGTCAATTGGTAGCATGACAACTCTTTTGTCATTCCATGTTTTTCTGTTAGGATGCCCAACTGCATCTTGATGATGCTGTCAGAGGACAAGAAGACGGGAAGGAGCAGGTTGCCATGGTGGAGCGCAGGAACACCCTGATGGTGGCTGAGATTGAGGAGCTCAGAGCTGCCCTGGAGCAGACAGAGAGAGGCCGTAAAGTGGCTGAACAGGAGCTGGTTGATGCCAGTGAGCGTGTTGGCCTTCTGCACTCTCAGGTGGACATAATAATAATAATAATAATAATAAGCTTTATTTGTATAGCATACACAGAATGCAGCTCAAAGTGCTTTACATTTGGAGCATGTAACACAATAATAGTCAGTCTGTCATTATCAATCACTTTCACTTTTCTTCATTGCATTGGCCATTTATGATCCAATCAGCAACATATCAGAAATATAAGAAATAACATGTAACACAGTTATTAGAGAAGAGTCAGTCATTCCCCTTTGTTGCTGTGGCCGTTTATAATCCAATCAGCAACATATGAGAAATACTATTATACTACTATGGATATATAAAGGCTTTGCTGACAAATGCCTAGGCTAACAAATGCTTAGGCCCTGTTGATGCGGACTCCAAGCAGCCAGCCTTAGCTTGTTCTTAGCATATGTCGCAATTTATTTGACTTTATACACAGACATTCAAGACTGGCAGCCTTAACCCTTTACCCCCCACAAACACGTAATATGGCAACTGTGGCAAGGAAAAACTCCCATATTTCAGGAAGAAACCTTGAGCAGAACCTGACTTAATAGGGGGAGCCCATCTGCTTCTGGCTGGCTGCGCCCTCCCATGGCAGTAGATGTAGAATAATATGAAAAAGTAGTCTACAGGTATGTTTTCAGATCTTTTTTAGAAATATTTATTGAATTCGCCTGCTTGATGTACAGAGGCAGGGTGTTCCATAGTTTTGGGGCATAATGGATAAAAGCAGCTTCTCCACTTTGCTTGTGGAGCAATTTGGGTACAATTAAAAGATTAGAATTAGATGATCTAAGTTTCCTTTGTGGTTGATGATATTAAAAGCTCAGAGATATATGAAGGTGCTATGCCATTCAGAGCTTTGTAAGTAATTAGCATAACCTTAAAATCAATTCTATAGGAAACAGGGAGCCAGTGCAGTTCAGCCAACACAGGGGTGATGTGTTCTCTTTTCTCGGTCTTAGTTAAAAGTCTAGCCGCAGAGTTCTGTATGAGTGCCAATTTCTTTAGAAGTTTTTTTGGGAAGACCAGTGAAAAGTGCATTGCAGTAGTCTAACCTGCTAGTGATAAAGGCATGAATTAGTTTTTCTGCATCTTGTTGAGTTAAAATGGCCGCACTTTGGCAATGTTTCTCAGGTGGAAATAGGCTGTCTGAGTAACTTTACTGATGGGGCTTAAAACTCAACTCTGCATCTAAGATGACACAAGGCTTGTTACTTTTGGTTTGACCTGGTGCGCCAAGTTCCCCAGATTACTAAGAACAATGTCTCGCTTTGGTTTTGGTCCAACCAAAAGTACCTCTGTTTTGTCATCATTTAGTTTCAAAAATGTTTTGCTCATCCACTGATTAATGGAGGTTAGGCATGCAGTGAGGGAGCAAAGGCCATCTGGGTTAGTTGGCTCCACAGAAATATACAATTGGGCATCATCTGCGAAGCTTATGATGTTTCCCAACGGAAGCATAAATAGGGAAAAGAGCAGGGGACCAAGGCAGCTCCTCTGAGCCACACCAAAAGGCAAGTCATGTTTTACAGACACATGATCTCCTAGACTGATATAACAATCTCTGCCAGTAATGTAGGTTTGAAACCAGTTTAGAACATTATCAGAGAGACCCACCCACTTCGCAAGGCGGTGAATTAGGATGCTATGATCAATGGTGTCAAATGGCGCACTCAAATCTAGAAGAATAAGGATTGAGACTTTGTTTCAGTCAGTAGCCAGTCTAAGATCATTGACTATTTTTACTTGAGCCGTTTCTGTGCTGTGATATGATCTAAAACCTGATTGGAATTTTTCAAGGATACTGTTTTCGTTGAGGAAGGTATTTAACTGATTACAAACAACTTTTTCAAGTACTTTGCTCAGGAACGGTAGGTTTGATATAGGCCTGTAGTAGCTCAGATTAGTATGGTCAATATTCGACTTTTTAAGTAAAGGTTTCACAACAGCGGTTTTAAAAGCAGTTGGACATATACTTTTTTACCTCACATAAAATCATTCTTTCCATCGTTTCCACAGTACTTTCAAAATATTTTTCATCATTTAACATTTAACAAATTATTTCTGAATGTTAGAACACAAGTCTGATTAACACCAAGAAGAAGCTTGAGGCTGACCTGGTTCAGGTCCAAAGTGAGGTTGATGACATTGTCCAGGAGGCTAGAAATGCTGAGGACAAGGCCAAGAAAGCCATCACTGATGTAAGTAGTGATATATTTTTCTTATTTCATCCATAACATAATAAACATGTGAACATGAAGGGTATGTTTTTTTAATGCTACCTTCCATAAACCATCATGGCGTTATCTAGGCTGCCATGATGGCAGAGGAGCTGAAGAAGGAGCAGGACACCAGTTCTCATCTGGAGAGGATGAAGAAGAACCTGGAGGTCACTGTGAAGGATCTGCAGCACCGCCTGGATGAGGCTGAGAATCTGGCCATGAAGGGTGGCAAGAAACAACTCCAGAAACTGGAGTCCAGGGTGAGTGGCTAAACTTGGGTGAGATGAAAAATGTTCAGAATGTAATGAATAAAATGAAGACCGAGTCTGAAATGAAAATGTTGTTCATGTAAAGGTTCGTGAGCTGGAAGGTGAGGTTGAGAATGAACAACGACGTGGTGTTGATGCTGTCAAGGGAGTCCGCAAATACGAGAGGAGGGTGAAGGAACTCACCTATCAGGTACAAACTTTATTTAACCACTATTGAAATACATTTACCTTGAAGAGTACAACGATTGACAGATTGTTTTTCTTTTCAGACTGAGGAGGACAAGAAGAATGTCACCAGACTGCAAGACCTGGTTGACAAGTTGCAGCTGAAGGTCAAAGCCTACAAGAGGCAGGCTGAGGAAGCTGTAAGCTTGCCTTTCATATAAATAAAAAAATATCTGTATAGGTTTGCTTTAGAACTTAAGCCTCTGTACAACTCATCAAACATATCTGCTTATTATTAGGAGGAGCAAGCCAACGGCTACTTGTCCAAGTTCAGGAAAGTTCAGCATGAGCTAGAGGAGGCTGAGGAGCGTGCTGACATTGCTGAATCCCAGGTCAACAAGTTGAGAGCAAAGAGCCGTGATTCTGGAAAGGTAAATCAAATTTACCATATTTCAATGTGTAAGTCATCATACGTATGTCACTACTCAATTACATTAAATTTCTCAATTTCTCTGTCTTAGGGCAAGGAGGCTGCAGAGTAAATCCTGTGAAATCTTCTGCCTTGTTATTCAGCTGGATTAATATCCTGATTACTGTGGCTATTTTTTAACTACTACATAATAAACATATTTTCATTTCATCATACTGTATATGAGTTCATTGTTAATGTCAGTCAGAATAATTTGCTTATTATAGGATACAGAGATTGTCAAAGTTATTATTCCCCGTCATCATCTACTTCCTAAATGTTTGGTCAACGGTACCCGGGACACCGAAACACAGGGGCACATGAAATTTGGTGGGTATGTACTGTAGCCCCACTAGACTTTTACGGAAGAATTGGTCCCCGGCTCTTTGTGTGTGAGAAAGAGAGTGTGTGTTAGAGTCCTCTCTTCACCCCTTCACACCCCATTGGTCCCCGGGGTCCACAACCACCGATTGGGGTGGTGGTGGTACTTATTATCACTGACAACAGTAGTCCGGCCAGGATAATGTCTTTTAAAAAGTGAAGTTGCAGCCCTCAACTGATGTTGATGTTGTGATTTGTCATGTCATGTTTTGTTTTGGCCTGATGCGCCACCCTCTACCTATCTACTAATCACAAAGTCAGTCGTGTTTCGGCATCCTTGTTGGCAACCAGTTTTGGCCACAATCTTACATATGGTTCCTTTAAATCATAGCGCCTAAGCTATTTCTTTCTCTTTATCGCCATGGTATAAGTATATATACTCTTTTGATCCCATGAGGGAAATTTGGTCTCTGCATTCATCCCAATCCGTGAATTAGTGAAACACACTCAGCACACAGTGAACACACAGTTACATTTGTTGCCAGGGCTAGTCTAGCAACTCTCCGTTGGCTTGTGAGCTCGAAAAATTAAACTATGAGGCCAATCAAATCGTGTATAAAGTCGTTAGGTGAGCTTAACATAATGATTGATGGCAGAGTTGCGGTTTGGCTTGAATTCCCTGCTACTTGAAAACAAATAAGATGGATGTTGCTGTTGGCGAACAGTGTGACACGAGTTAAGCTTTTATTAAGTTGGCAAAAGTTTGAACTAGCCAACTAGCTCCGCTGGTGGGAAGCGCATGGGACTCATAGCTGTCCCTATTGGCGTGCAGAGGGAATTTGAAAGACAACCGATTATCCCGCCCCTCGGACTGAGCACTGCGAACGGTGAGTGCCCAGACCCTACATTTTAATGTGGGTCTGGCCTGTCAGGCTAGGGTTACGCATTTAGAATAAAGAATAACATTCAAAAACCCTTTTGTTTTGTCGTCAGCATAAATACAAGCTTACCATCGGCCTGTCCGCAAATTTAAAACAAAAGGTATGAATTGAACAATGACGAAGTCGAACATATAAGCATAGTTCATATTGAAAAAACATATATACAATTTGGAACTGTAGCTTTTCCCCACCACAGTTTTTTAATGCCATCTAATCAAGGGTGTAGGTTTGGTCTCAGCTTTGGTGGGAACACATCCCCAACTCCTGTTGTCACGATATCAACATTATTGTTTCAATACCAGCAAGTGAAAAATCTCGATTTCGATACTTTTGGCCGTCTTTTTGATACTTTTGTCGTCCTTTTGCGATTTTTAAAAAAATTATTTGGGTTATTGTTATTACTAATAGCTAAACATATTTAGTAATTTGAATACATCATATTGATATTTAAATGATAACATTTGTGGTCTGTAAGTCTAATTGAGTGCCTGTCACTTTAAGAGGAACGTAACACAATTCAGTCTCACAGTTTTAGGCTCATATCATAGATGAGATAAGTGTCTCGCGATGTTCATTTCTATGAGTATGGAAATGTACCATAGTTTATGTTTTATTTCTTTGCATTGTGCAGGCTACATTCACAAATACATTAGCCTACATAAACAAAAGGAACAGGAAAACGTCTCGGATCCATTGTTTATTGCAACTGCAAGATTGGTAGCCCAATTAACAATCAGTGACATGGTGACTTTTATTCTGTGCTTTATGCGACTGCGCGGAACACCCTTATTTAACATGATTCCTAACCTTGGTTGAACGATTACAGAAGCTAGGTTTAGCTGTGGCAATATCCTGGGTAATATCCTAACAGTTAATGCTATTTTCCACAGTAAAATCCGCATTTGAAAGCCTGGTCACCAGTTGCCAGTTTGTATGGCTAGTTACTTTGCCTATTAGACTCTGCATAATGAAAAAGCTTTAAATGTTCCTTTTCTTCTTTGGTGACACAGCTGATCTACAAAGCCCCAAAAGGGGCAAAATGTGCATGCTGAAGGGCAAAGAGAATATTACAAATCTTTCACACTGGCCTTTTAGGGTTATGTATTGGTAGACATCCCTGATAACTTATACCAACACACTCGCTCAGTTTTCTGCCAATGTCACCACAAAGTGAAGTAGGCCTATGCTATGCTTTGACGCTGTTGTGCGTGTCAGATAAACCCCCTTCGGTTTCAGCCAATCAAATGACAGTGTTTCTTTTACTGTCGTCCTGGCCGTCGGAATAGCACAAAGGAGTTCTCTAAAATATTGGTGGGGACATTTTTGTCATCTCAAAATATTGATTAGGACTAGTGTTAATTTCGTCAGACGAGACGAGAGGAAATATGTTCGTCAACGACCTTTTTTTTCATGACTAAGATGAGACGATGACGAGACAGCAGTAATGTCCTGAAACACTGACTAAGACTATCTTAAGATGCATTATTGTTGACGAAAAAAGACGAGATTAAAATGTTTTGCATGAAATAAAAACTAAGATAAAATCTCTCCCAAAATGAGAAGACAGAATATCTAGCTGTTACGTTTTCAAAATATTCCGAATGAGTTCATACGCAACAGCTTTCCTGTAGGCTAGTCTACGTGCTGTTGCTGCAACCCTGTGGCTGCAACACGAAACTACATGGAACAAGAACTGGAGATTTCAGCCAGAGTTAGCAAGATAACTACCTAAGCTTTATGCCACAATGCTACATACCCAGAAGTTGAAGCTTCTCTCATACAAATTAACATCCCCCAGAATGTCCATACGAAAATGTTCATCATGTAATGTCAACTATTTAACTAGTTAGACTGATGATGCAAAGTTTGCTAGCAAGTAAGCTAATATGGAAAGTTCGCTAGCAAGTTAGCTATGGCTAAGATGGAGAGTCTGTTTGGGGAATGTGTTGTGTTTATGCATATCGCCATCTAAGGCGGAGTAAAACATTAATACTTTGGCCTCACGACAGTGTTTCTCAAACTTTTTTTCAGTTTCAGGACCACTTAACTAACCCTAGCTAAAAAAAAAAAAAGATTAGACCTACTTCAACAGTAGCCTATAATTAGTCTACACAATCGGCTTACTCACTGAACCACCTTGCTTATTGTCTTTGCACTTTGCTTATTGTGTGGATTCATACTGTATGATTTAAACTGGCATATCTTACATAGACAGTGTTGCAGAACTGTTTGGATTTACATACAAGTTGGTTCAATATTGCAAACAACTCATCTATATTATATTTTACCACGTCTGCTCGCGGACCACTTGGGATAGCTTGCGGACCACGCTTTGAGAAACACTGGTCTACGAATATGTCAGTGGTCTAGTCAAATCTTTTACTGTCTACGGTCAAATCCCAGCCGAGCTATAACTGTAGCTCGACTTACCTGTGCATGTAAACATACTGACTGACAAAAAATCAGAATGAGTAATTATAACAGACGAGTAGCCCTGTGGACACACAATATTGTTGGAAAATTGAGATGTGTGAAACACTATTTGACTCAAATGGTAATCAGTTCCCCAGAGTTCCCCAGAAGCCATTATTTCATTACGCCAGCCACCATTGGCTGGACGACTGACGTATGCGACGTGGAGGAGGTACTTCCTCCTCCCTTATATTCTACGGCGCAACGTCATTGCTTCAGTCTAGCTAACCAACCTCTTCTCGCCACCGACAAGGAGGGTGGTCTGGTGAGATACCTCACTCATGCTATCAGAGAATCAGGGTTACGTGAGTAACCTTAAGTTCTCTTTCAAGCATTCATTCAGTATCTCACTATGGGATATCGTGACTCCCGGATTGCCAGACAAGCTTGCGATCCCCAACAACATCAGTGCGCCCCCGGCGTCCCAGTGCCTAACACTGAATGTGCCAAAGTCGGGGCAGTGACATCAAGTCTGTAAAACCTGACAAACGTTGTCGGGTTTGCCCAACACGCTGCCAAGCATACATCCTCTATGGGGAAGCCCTGAAATAAAGCCCATGATGTCGACATTCCTCGAGTGGAATGGGCTCGTAAACCGACTGGGGGTTGTAACCCCTTAGTCGTATAGGCCAGGGCAATAGCCGCCACAAAACGCAAATAGTTCAATCGGCCGACACGACAGTGACGGGTTGAAAACCTTTGGAATGAACGCTGGGTTGGGTTTTAATACAACCCTCAAGTCACCCGGGAAAAATTGCATACAGGCTGTATTCACAGATAGGGCATGAATATCGCTTACGCGTTTAGCCGTAGCCAAAGCCACCAACAAAGCCGTCTTGAGTGAGAGCACTTTAAGATCCAACTGTTGTAATGGCTCGAAGGGAGGGCGAGACAGAACATCCAAAACCATCGGCAGATCCCATGAAGGGGCCAGTGGTTTAGAAACCGGGCGGAGGCGTCGAGCCCCTTTCATAAATTGATGTATGACAGGGTGCTGGCCCGCTGTTTTGTCCCCAAAGCCTACATGGCAGGCCGAGATGGCAGCCAGGTAAACTTTGACAGTGGAGAAGGACTTGTTTTTATCCAGTAAGTCTTGCAGAAACGTAAGGATAACGTCCACAGAGCACTGGAAGGCTATCGTCCCTGTTTTAATACACCAGTCATTAAATACACGCCATTTGCTATCATACAACGTCCTAGTTGATGACGCCCTAGCGCTCTGAATGGTCGCTATGACATTGCAGGGCAGTCCTGCAGCTGTCAGATTCAGCCTTTCACGGGCCAGACCCAGAAGGCCAGGCGCTCTGGATGAGGGTGAAATATTTCCCCGTTCGCTTGGGACAGCAGGTCCCTGCGGGGGGCAGCGGCCACGGTGGGGAGTGGAGTAACGGGATTATTTCTGCTAGCCAGGGTTTCCCTGGCCAGCTGTGAGGGCTGAGAATGAGTGAGAGGCTCTGTTCCCGCACCCTGGAGAGCGTTGGAGTGATCAGTTCCAACGGAGGGAAGGCATAGAGCAGGACGTGTGGCCACTGGTGTGCCAAAGCATCTATCCCTAACAGGGCTTTCTGATCGCGCAGGGAGAAAAACATCGGACATTGCGCATTCTCCTCTGAGGCGAATAAGTCCACTTTCGCCGAACCCGTTCGCCAACCAGATTTGAGCCACCACATCGCTGTGGAGTTTCCAGTCTCCGTGAAGGGGTTGCCCCTGGATAATAAATCTGCACCCAAATTCAATACACCGGGGACGTGTGTGGCTTTCAACGACAGGAGCCGTGTGCTGCTCCATAAGTCTGTGTGCCAACGTGTGCATATGACGAGACCTCAGTCCCCCCTGCTTGTTGACATAAGCCACCACAGTGGTGTTGTCTGTTCTGACCAAGACATGATGCCCTCTCAGGATGGGCAGAAAATGTCTAGAAAATGTCTGAGTGCGAGCCAAACCGCCATCAGTTCTAGACGGTTTATGTGCAAAGATTGCATGTGTGAGTCCCACACCCCGTTTATCGACCTGCCCTCGTGAGTAGCTCCCCAGCCGCCAGCAGAGGCATCCGTCGCCACTACTTTCCTGTGTAGGACAGCACCCATCGAAGTTCCTCTGTGAGGAAGAGTGGGCGTTTCCAGGGCCTTAGCGCAGCGCAGCAGGCTGCTGAGATTGCGACAGGGCGATGGCAGTGACGCGAGGGATTCAATCCCAGCGACGCCACCCATCGCTGAACAGCCCTCATGTATAAACGGCCGAGGGGAACGACCACCAAGGCTGACGCCATGAGGCCCAGGAGTCTGAGGCAGACCCTGAATTTCACAGTAGCCCCCCTGCGGAAAAGCGCGAGGCATGCGCGGAACGCTTTGACTCGTTCCGCTGACAGGCGCGCTCTGAATGAGACGGAGTTTAGAGACCTATGAAGGTGGTGATCTGACGCGGGCGCAGCACGCTTTTCTCCCAGTTTATTCTGAAGCCTAGTAACAACAGGTGCTCCGTTAGGAGAGCCGTGTGCTGCTGCGCTTCCTGGTATGAGTGCGCGGCCACCAGCCAGTCGTCGATAAAAGTAGCCAGACGTAAACCTTTTCCCGGAGCGGCGCGATAGCCGCTTCGGTGACCTTGACGAAGACTCTGGGGCTGAGCGCAAGGCCAAATGGGAGGGCAAGCCACTTCGTAGGCCACACACCTCGAAGGCAAACCTGAGGAACTTTCTGTGGGGCGGGATAGATCGGGACGATGTAGGAACGCATCGGTCAGATCCACTGAGGTGAACCAATCGCCCGGGCGCACGAAGCGCATTAATGCGTCGTTGGTTAGCATCCTGAACCTGTACTTTCTTAGGTATCTGTTCAGTGCACGCAGGTCCAATATCGGGCGCAAGCCCCCCCCTTTCTTTGGGACCAGAAAATACCTCGAGTAAAAACCGTGACGGCTTTGCTCGAAGGGGACTACCCTGATCGCTTGTTTGTTTAACAGGGAAATTATTTCCCCCTGTAGAACACGGGCAGATTCCCCTGTAGCGTGGGATTGTACAATCCCATTGAACGGGGGTGGGGGTGTAGCGAACTGTAGGCGGTAGCCTTTCGCTATAATCTTTATTATCCAGTCTGACTTCACGTGCATCCGCCAGTACTGGATGCGCTCGGTCAGTGGCGAAATGACGCCATCTAGTGACGCTTAACTGGCGCGCGACCGAAGCTGGCGGGCTGCAACGCTTAGCGGCGTGCTTTTGTTGCTCCATCGCCCGGTGGAGCTTTCCGCCTGGTTGCGCTTATTAGGGAGTGATTGCACGCCATTGCCACTGAACATGGCTCGTGACTTTGTGAGAGCTTTTTGTTCATTTGACAATTTTTTTGCATTCTTTTGACGGATACACCCTCGCCTGGCTGCGCTGACCAAACATTTATTTTTTGAAGGGGGCACTGGTGTGTGTGCTTGTGAGACTCTGTTGGGGCTCGAACTGGCACTCCAGGTCTCTTCTCCGCTTCAGTAGGCTGTGAACTGCTAGCGCCTCTGTGGCCTCTGCACGCCTCTTTGGGGGCAGTGAACATGCCCTTTGAACAGGCCCAGGAACGGGGCGGGTGTGAGTCGAGGAGGGGGGGAGCGCCTGGCTGGACCCCCCCCTCGCCTTCAAGGTAGCTAGGGCGCCGCTTCTTCCCTCGCCCCCCGCGCTGGTGGGGGGTTTTGCTGTCCTCCCTGTGTCGCTGTTAGGGTTGGGGGGCTTTTAACCCAGGCACCTTTGAGCTCGGGGGTCTTACCAAGGCTCTGAGTGGCAGTCTGGCCGGGAGCTGACGTCTCGGTATCGGTACTGCTTGGGCTGCCGCTGCCTCGAGAACGCCTGTCTGGGTGCTTTTGGGAGTGGGGGCTTGTGCCTTTCTGGGAGACACAGCTGCAGCGCCACCGCCCCGTTTCTTTCCTCACACCGCTTTTGCATAGTGGCCACGGGCTGGTCCAAAGAGGCCTTTGGGGTCCACGGGCACATCTAGCAGCTGGGTCTTCTCCTTGTGGGAGAGGCTGGAGAGGTTGAGCCAGCCCAGCTCTCTCTTGAGAGACCATGAGGGGCCATAGCCCGTCCCCGCCGCTTGCACCGCGACACCTGTGTAGCCAGTAGGCAGAGGTCTGTGACCACACACATTTCGGGTCCCACACAGCTGGCTGGTTGGGGGGTGACGGTGAAGTCTTCCCTCCAGCCTCGGCTTGGTAGGCCATGAGCAGAGATGAGGCGTTGAGAGCTCTCACCGCCGACGCCACTGCTTTGTAGCTTTTTTCAGTCACGGCGGACTGGAAATTGTCGGCTTTGGAGGGGAATGCGGGTCCCGAGGGGGTCATCGCAGACTTCTGGGTGGGGTGGAGATGGGAGGCCAGGAGCGGTTCAACAGGGGGCAGATGGGAGAATCCACTGCTTTCCATGTCTGGCCATTCCAGCGCCGCGAGCCCTTGAGCCGGGTTTTTCGCTGAGAATGGGCTGCTCCATGAGCGTGTGGCTTCCTCGAGGCACTTTCTGGGGAAGGCGGGCAGTAGTTGTCTGGTGGAGCTTTTAGCCTTCGGGAGCCTCTTTCCCTCGTAGCGAGAGGACACGGTCTCCTTCTGGGCCTCAGGCCAGGGAACGCCGAACTTTGCAGCTGCTCTCTTGCAGACGTCGTGAAGGCCCACGCTTGCGGCTTCATCAGCCTCAGTGGCGGTGCTATCACTTCTCACGCCGCTCGGGCGAGCAGCCTGAGTGGCTGGGAGGAATAAGTCGTCGCCATCCTCATCCCCCAGGGATAGTAGGTCGACGGAGTCATCCTCTGAGATGAGTTCAGCTTCGCCAGTCGCACCTAGCATCCCCATTGGGCTGTCTTCAGTGTCGGATATAGGCGATAGAGCGTCGAGCTGGTCGCCCCAGCTAGCGCCCAGTTCTCCAGCGCCGGCCGGCTCCTGGGAAAGGGTTGCTGACTCAAGGGGAGGGAGGTCATCCGCCCCTAGCATGGGGTCGTCGTCGGTGAGACTAGCTAGGCGTGCTAGCCTACGTCGGCGAGACCGGAGGGAAAGTCGAAATCTTGTTCCCACACAAACACATCCTAGCCGGGGCTTCGCACTTCCTCGCGGGGAGGGGGGGCACTGGCGTCGACATGTTGTTTCGCTACTGTTTGAGGACAGGCTAGCGGTTGCTACTGTTTGGTGACAGACTAGCTTTGGAGCTACTGTATGGAGACAGACTAGCTTTGGGGTTTGGAGGCTACTGTTTGGAGACAGGCTAGCGTGCTACTGTTTGGCGACAGGCTAGCAAGGGAGAGGCTACTGTTTGGCGACAGGCTAGCCAAGTCCAAACCAGTGCTCTTCGAAGATGAAGCGGTGTTAAGGTAGCGTTCGGAGACCGAGTCGTTACCTCGCTCAATGAACAGTTAAGCCACCAAGCCACAGCACCTGTATACGAGAGAGCAAGCCTCTGGGGGCGAGAAGAGGTTTTAGACTGAAGCAATGACATTGCGCCGTAGAATATAAGGGAGGAGGAAGTACCTCCCGCCGCATATCGTCGTCCAGCCAATGGTGGCTGGCGTAATGAAATAATGGCTTCTGGGGAACTCGCGAGGGGGCGTGTCCCATAGTGAGATACCGAACGAATGCTTGAAAGAGAAACAAAATAGTAAAAATGAGGTGTTGTAATCGCAGGTATCTGTGACCTAACTGCACAAAATTGGAAGTGTAGGATCAATTATGACACCCTCTGAATACACGCCAAGTTTTGTGGAATTCCGTTCATGGGGGGCCATACAATAAATTAATTAATGTTACTGTACACCAACTGGCCTGTAGGTGGCCGGACACAGTTTTCTGTGAATATCTCGAGAACCGTAGGGCCTAGGAGGACCACCTTTTTTGTATGTTGGTCTTAAGGGGCCATGTCAACCCATCCTATTACCACTCAATTCATGTATAGCGCCACCTAGTTAAAAATTAAAAAGCAAGAAAATAGGTGTTGTAATCACAATATCTCTGGCTGAGATAGTCAAAACTGCACGAAATTGAAAGTGTAGGATGGATCATTATGACACCCTCTGAATGCATGCCAAGTTTCGCGGACTTTTGTTCATGGGGGGCCATACAATAAATTAATTTATGTGTACACCAACAGAGTTTTGTCCCAATCCCAATGTCCTATTGCAGTGACAGGGACACTGTACTGCAGGAGATGTTTTCCTTTGCATGAATGTTAAATTGAGGTCCTGACTCATCATGGTTGTTAAATTGAGGTCCTGACTCACCATGGTTGTTAAAGATCCCATGGCACTTATCGCAAAGAGTAGGTGGTTCCCTGATTTGCTTTATTTATGTACACATACATAAAGACACACATAAAAATACACACACACACTACACATGCACACACACATACATGCACACAAACACGACACGCACACAAACACAAAACACAGTGGTACATCTAGTTTTTCTTTTTTCTGTCTTGAATAAAACAACTCATCTCTCATATTAATACTTACTTTTCCTACTTCAATCCTAGCAGTTGCGTTCCTAAACCAACTTAAGCGAAGCTGCGAAGGCACCCATTGAGTTATTAGCTTTCCCTATTATTATGACCGCCGTGCAGCGAAGCCATATTCACGCTGTCCAGCGTAGCCACTGACATGAGTCTTTTTGGTGTTATAGCCGGTAAGCGTTTGAAACTTCAGCACCAAGTTAAGAAGACTTCTCTTCACTGAGGTGAAGTTTGTGTGGACAGCAAAGATTCTGCAGGAGAACTTCTCCCCGACTGACGGTACTCGAGTTTGCAGTGTTCATTTTCTACCTGAGGATTTTGTGGGACCGAGACGTTTAAAGAAGGGCGCAGTCCCATGTTTGTTCGCCTGGAACAAATTTTCTCTTCCGGCACCCAGGCTCAATGTCTGGCAACATCGCCCGAGACCTCCGAACCCAGAGTTACTCCCGGTGGACATGTCTGAAGAAGAGGATAATGTTCAGGCTATGGACGTCTGACCACGACTACTGTGTCACTCCTAACTTAGTTTATGAGCTGACGAGAGAAAACGAAAAACTCAGGAAGAAGGTTGAGGAACTCCAACACCAGCTAGTCTCTGCAGCTGCGGTCTACTTTTGGAATCCAACGCATCGCCGGATCCGACAAGGATATTCGCTTTTATACAAGGTATGTTTATTATTTTGAGTGCCCCCCTCTCCCTCTGTGTGTTTGTGTGTGTGTGTGTGTGTGTGTGTGTCAGAGGTGGGAGTAAGTCACACATGTGCAAGTGACAAGCAAGTCTCAAGTCTTAACCTTCAAGTCTCAAGCAAGTCCAAGTCATTTTTTGTGACAGTCAAGTCAAGTCAAGTCATAGCTTGGGTCAAGCAAGTCAAGTCAAGTCATACCTAGGGTCAAGCAAGTCAAGTCATAGCCAAATAATTGAAATTCATGATGATTTACCCATGTTTTCATTTTAAAATAAGCTACAATAGGCTAGTTATGAACTGCTGGAGTTTTATTTGTAACAAACAAATAGACATTGCATTCATTCAAGCCACATAGCCTAGATCTGAACGGTTTATAGAATAAGATGAAATGTATATGAATAAAAATAAATGTATTTCAAGTAGACCTATTATAAAATAGCCTATTATTGTTTCAATATGCCTCAAATATTAGGTAGCCTAGGCTACATCAAATCATGAAAAAATATTTAAACAGTTCGAGTTACACCTGTCCTGACCATCTCCAGGGAACCAATAATGTTGAAAAAGTGAACTAATCAATCAATCAAATGCTGCCGCCGACGTCACTGACAAACTTTGACAAGTGCGACAGTGCAATGGGTTTTAGGAGGGTTTAGGACCGTCAATGCTATATCATATTATACATAAGTCTAACATGTGAAATAAGCTACCTTTCTATGCTGATTGCTGGCACTTAGTAGCCTGGGTGTTCCCATGCTGCCTTGCGCACGATTTGATTCACGCTGCTAAGGCAGCCTGGAGACCATGGAGCAAATTTTCGCCTGAGATAGGGGACCAATCACAGAACAAGGGGGAAAGCAAGACAATGATGAGCTATGCACAGACGCATTTGATAGACATCCGTGGCACCCAATAAACGGATCTAGGCATTTTTTTCAAATACGAGAAAATTAACGTTTGGTTCCCAGACCACGTCTCATTGAGAAGTGGTGGCGCTAGCCAGGCTAGGCAGTTAGCTAGGCCTACTTACTGTTGTTAGCCTACTATAGGGTGACCACCCGTCCCGCGTAGCGTGTGCGCACACAGCATTTAAAGCCATATTCATGCGTCCCGCAAATTGAGACTGTCACGCATAATCAATGCTTGCTCAAAAAAATGTCGCTCTATATCCTGCAGCCGGTTGCACGTAAGTTCCATCTTAGCTCAGTTCTAACGTAAACTGGCACGTTGAAGTTTACGAGCTACTAAAATGTATCGGGTTGCACCAAATTGAATAGTTTCAACGTAACACCAGAGAATCCGTAGACGGGCTCTGGTAACACAAGTTATGACTTAAATTACACCCCCCTCTCCCTAGGTGTAAGGTCCGTCGTAGGTAATTTGTTAACATGGTTTTCTCATTTAAATTGTGGGGATGTTAAAGGAGAATTCCGGTGTGATATTGACCTAAAGTGTGTTGAAACATGATACCGAGTGTGAACGTATGTCTCATAGCCCATCTCGGGTTGTCCCCTGCACTCCAAAATCTGGCGCTAGTTAGCCGATGCTAAACAGCTTTTTCAATGGTGGTGCTTCGGCATCGGGCTAGCCATGCAAATAAATCACTGTTTTACACCATTTACAAGGCTCAATGTATCTCCACACTTCATTGGTAGACTTCCGAGGGCCCTGACATTTAAAATGAGACATTGAGAACTTTGACAAAGCACTGGTAGTTTACTTACAAGACGATTTATGCAGACAGTATCTTCACGAAGTTTAGCGTTTGCAGCCATCTTGAATTTAGTCACGATAAATGCCGAAGGACGAGTAAGAATGAACAGGTATGATAAGGGATCAGATTCCAAAAAAATTCAGTGGAAATGCATGGATTCCAGTTTCTTCCAGTAGCAGCAACTGGAATCCATGCATTTCCACAGAATTATTTTTAGAATCTGATCCTTTATCATACCTGTTCATTCTTACTCGTAGCTCGACTTATCAAAACTTATACAAGAAAATGTTTCACTTTGCCATTTCACACATTTTAAATATGGCGTTAACTAAAAAGCATAATATATTCAAAGCCAACTCTTAACATGCCTCAAATTTGATGTTAGGTTTCTAACACGACTAACTTCGGATGAAAATCAATTGTCGCAATTTGCACACTTAATGCAGACTGCTGTTCATTTCTCCTTTGACTTGTCAGATACAACATCTTTGAAGCCAAACATTATTATGTTTTGGTATAAACGTAGAGCCTTCCATATTTGCAAGTTAGCCTACCTCAGTCTGTCTCATTTGATCTGGCACTTGCTGTTGGGCTGTCGCGTCGCATCACTTGGTACAGTAGGCAACAATGACAGGTTCGCTCACGTGACGCATGCAACACCACCTAAGCAGATTTTCTAAAATCGTAAAGTTAACTCCTTAATATCTATGAAAAAAATAAAAAGTCAAGTCATTTGTCTCAAGTCTAAGTCAAGTCTCAAGTCATGAATAGCAAGTCATGAATAGCAAGTCAAAGTCAAGTCGAGTCTTTTATACATGTTGATCAAGCAAGTCTCAAGCCATAGTCATGTGACTCGAGTCCCCCATGTCTGGTGTGTGTGTGTGTGTGTGTTGAATTGCCATGCCCCTTTTCAAGTTTTTAGGCCCAATGACTGCAACAGCTTTGCAGCCTATCAACAACCCTGTCAAATCTCCACAGAAAGTTAATGAATTTCTGTTTATTATCATTGTTTAGGCTATTATAATTATAATAATATAATACATATAACTTATATAATAGTGTAATTATATACTGCAATTACACTTATACATAGCCATATTATATTGCTCTTCATCCTGCACATACACTTATTCTTAATACTATTATAATGTTAATGTTTCTGCACTACAATGGTACTGTTACCACACTGTACATATCTGTTTATATGGTCCATTCTAAATAACCATATTTATTCAGTTTTTCTGTAATATATTCTGTTAATACACTGCATCTTTATTGTTCTTACTACTTCTATGGGACTGCCATTACATTGATCTGTACATGTTATTTATACATTGTTCATATTACATAGCCATATTTATTCTGCTTTAATAAGGTTACTGCCAATACACTGCACATACTGTTCTTATATTTAATTTATACTACTCTAAACCACCTTCTGAAAACAACTGTACACTACTGTCTACACTGCACTATATCTTTTGTCTGTCTATGCACCTCCTTTGTGTATCACATTGCACTTTTCTGCTTTTTCGCACTTCTGGTTAGACACAAACTGCATTTCGTTGTCTCTGTACTTGTACTGCACAATGACAAAGTTGACTCTAATCTAATCTAATCTAACCAAATGTGTTAAGGTCTTGTTGTTTCATTTTATTTCAGATTTGCATCATACAAATCTTTCCTGGCCTTTTGGAAACTTGTGAAGCCAGCGGCAAACACAAACTTGTCAGTCTCCTCATCCGATGCTGCCTCAGGTATCACCCCACACCGAGCTACAAAACTGCTACTCATCGATGAATTACTATTTCTGATGCATCTTTCTGTGGGCCTGCCTTTGAAGGATCTGGCCAATTGTTTTTCGATTCACCGGACCACCGTCAGTAGGATTATTACATAATGGACTCACTTTTTGTATCAACTGCTGGGTTCCATTCGCCTGTGGATACCACCAGAGGTTGTCAAAGCACACCTCCCACCACAATTTGCTGCATTTCCTGACACACAAGTGATCCTGGGCTGCACAGAGATATTTTGTCAGACCCCTTCCTCTCTCGTTCTGCATAGCGAGGTTTATTCTTCGTATAAATATCATACTACCTTCAAAGCTATGATTGGCATCGCACCCCATGGCCCCATCACCTTTGTTTCCCTGCTGTATGCAGGCTCAATGAGTGACAGGGACATTTTCAAATTGTCTGGAATAACCAAATGCCTCACACTAGAAATGGCCATTATGGTGGACAAAGGCTTTCTAGTGGACAACCTTGTCCCTGGAAAAGTTTACCGACCTGCTTTCCTGGTAAAGAACACCCAGATGACCAAAGAGGATGTCCAGTGCACTAAGTCCATTGCCCGTCTCAGAGTCCACATTGAAAGGTGCATTAGGAGGGTCAAGGAGAACAAACTGTTTGAAAAGGTTATACTTCTGTCCATGTGGGTCTATTGACCAGCTGTTTTCAGTTGCTTGCCTCTTGGTAAATTACCAGTATGGTCCCCTTGTCAAGGCATGGGCAACCCAACCGTGATAAGTCCCTATTCAATTGTACAGTACTGTTTTGTAACCTGTGGTTTACCTTTCATTAAATTATCAGACATTTATTTACTTGGTATTTATTTACTTTTATTGCCTCTTATACAGTGGCTGGACCTCAAATACATCACACATTTTTATAGAGTTGCATTTGTAAATGAGCTAAACACCCAAGGGTAACATAAAGGCACCATCTATAGGTTTGTAGTGAAAACTAGGCACCTTGTATAGGTTTGTAATGACAACTATATACATTACATAAACAAAGGCACCTTGTATAGGTTTGTAGTGACAATTACATAAGTGTTCTTTGCTTTAGAGTATTCCTTTATAGGCCTACCAAGTGGCTCCAATGCCAGACCTCTTTTCATGACCAATGTTTGGGCCACACCCCTGAACAGTCTTTCAGCGAGATGTTCTGCTGATGTCTTCTTCCCACGGACATGACAAACCTCCCTAAAGTGAGAAAATGTTTCTCATCTTTCTGACCCGATGCCACTCCACAGACATACTCTGGTCCTTGTTTCCACTTCTATTCCCCTTGCCATTTCCCAGTTGGTTTTGTAGAGATTGCAGATGCAGTTGCTGGTGGAGACTGCACACAAAATGGGGGCACAGCAAGGAGGCGGAGCTGAGTGTAGGTCGCCGTCTGAAAAAGGAGAGCCACAGTATAGTTGCAAAAAGTGGACAAAGTGCCTTGCCAGCAGCACACGAGCACACCAGCTCATACAACTGCAGACGATTTTCGGTTTGGTTTGGGATTTAATTTACTTTAGGACTGTTTTATTATATATCTAAATGTTGAGACTGATAGGCACTTAAATATAGGGGGTATTTGATCGCTCACTGTGAGGTTTCATGTAGTTGAAAAAGTGTTGGAATTTCCAGCTGTTTATTGCGAGACAAGGCAGCCGCTTTCACTTATTCATTGAATGTGCGCTGTGCTGTAATGGAAACCTTATTGTGTAGCCTAAGTTGAGTTATTTTTTAATTATGCATGGTGTAGGCCTACTTGTTATTAAATTTGTAGGCTGGAATGCCTCGTGGCAACAATTGTGTTTAAATGTAGTAGCATAGGCTTACTGCTTCAGCCTCTGGCTAGCTCAAAAGGGGGCTGCTATGATGGGTTGAGAGTGTTGGAGACCCATGGTGTAGGCTATAACGAGACAATTAAAGGCTTTATGCCGCTGTTGTGTAATTTATTGTCTTTAATCATATTTAGGCTATTTTTGTTCAGGACAAACAACAACAAAACGAGATCAATACAATTCTCTTTATTCATCATCATGCATAACCATAATATACATGTCTTCTCATAAGCTCAACACACTGAATAATGTTTGGCTGTAGCCGCCGGATAGGTACCCGCCCACCAACATGTACGCGCATGGGAACTCGTGCCCAACACGGATTTTCGTGCATGGAGCTGGTTCCAAATGATCCATGCAGTGCCATATTTGAAAATGGCGTATGCTAACATGCCAAAGCCAATCTGCACGCTCTTGACCCCCTGGATGAAACCCATGAATAGGCAAAATGGCTTTTTAATACAGACCATAGGTAGCGTTTCTTTTTTTTTTTTTTTTTTACAGAATAGCGTTACACCTTTTCACTTTTAGTAATTATGATGGGGTCTGATAAAAAAACATCAATTTCTTTACCCAATTCATAGAGGTAACGTGTATGTATACATCCATTTGATACGCTAACGTTATTCCAAGCGAGAAATTAAGTTACGTTAGGATATTGAAAACGGATTGACTTTCAATCGGACTAAAAAGAGAGGTGTAAATGTAAACAAACGTCACTACTCTAATCAGGTGAGACATGGCCAACGCTAGAGGAAAATATGTAATTCCCCATAGATTTAGTTATCCGAGGTAACTTAACATCAAGCTACTGCTAGCCCGCCCTAGCGGTAGTCTGCCAACTCTGCTGTCACCGTGAATACATGATGACACAGTAAACAAAAAAAACGTACCTTCATAGTTGTCGTGAATTGTGAGATGAGTAGATGAAAAGGACATCGTAATCCGGAGCAAGTCACTGATGGTAAACTTAGGTAGATCTTGCAGGCTTCTCGTATAAAACAACGCAATCTTCATGGGCGACTGGAATCTTTAGGAATGAGGCGAACGGAAGTGGCCTAGCACTACTATTTTAATCATTTCCATATTTAATTTTAGAACACTACTTTACTTCCACATTTAATTTTAGAACACACTAATTTTAGAACGCTGGCAACAGCGGATGGCACAGTGAATTGTGTTCACAGACAATGTTTTCTAGAAATATTCCTGAGGCCATTTTGTGATTTCCAATACAGAAGCATGCCTGTATTTGATGCAGTACCGTCTAAGAGCCCGAAGATCACGGGCATCCAGTATGGTTATCCGGCCTTGACCCTTGGCAACAAGATTTTTCCAGATTCTCTGAATCTTTGGATGATATTATGCACGGTAGATGATGATATGTTCAAACTCTTTGCAATTTTGCACTGTGGAACTCCTTTCTGATATTGCTCCACTATTTGTCAGCGCAGCATTAGGGGTATTGGTGATCCTCTGCCCATCTTTACTTCTGAGAGCCGCTGCCACTCCAAGATGGTCTTTTTATACCCAATCATGTTAATGACCTATTGCCAATTGACCTGTCGCTAAGCCCCGCCCCCCATTGTTACCGTGTGAAAACTCGGACAATCAAACCAGACTTGATTAGAAATACATTGTGGACAATGGCAGCTGACAGTATATGAAAGCAGGCTTTGAGGACGTTTTGATCGATAATAGGATTTACTTTCCTCCAGAAGCTATCAAAAGGGACTTAATTATGCTATGGAGGGGTGTATTCAAAACTTTAGAATACATACAAGGTGACAAGCTGTTGTGGCGAGTAGCCGTGCAAAAACCACTGACGTTAATGCTAGCTAGCTAGCTAGTGGAAGATTGATACTAAGATATGTTAGGTTACGTTAATATTTGATGTAGTATAGTAGTTGGTTAATGAGCATTTTCATCTTGGGATTTAACAGGGAACCTGTGTCAACGTTGTTGGCTTAGTAGCCTACATTACGTCGAGCTGTTGCAAACGCGAGAGACGTCCTGTAGGCTACTGCTGATGAAAATATACCCCGTTTTCTAGCCTCTCGGGGTACCAGCTATCAGTATTACACGTCCCCAGACATCCCAAATCTCCCGGAAGTTCCGGGAGTCTCCCGCATATTAACAGCGGCTCCCTGACGCCAGCAAATTAGATCAAATCTCCCGGAATCTAGAGCGAGCGATCAAGAGTGTGCACGCGAGACCAAGACTTCAAATCGCGAGTGCATCTGAGTGACAGGGGGGAGAGGGAGGGGTGGTGCGTGTGTGCCTGAGCACATCCAAGACAGCGAGCATCCTGATTGGCCTGTTTTGCTAAATCAACCAATCAGTTTTCAGTGTAGGCGGGCTTTTTATCTATTTTCTCCCGAACTTAATCAGTTCAGTGTATCTAGGAACAGGAGCGTCATGGAGTCAGTGCCCC
Source organism: Alosa alosa (assembly GCF_017589495.1). Classification (NCBI taxonomy): domain Eukaryota; kingdom Metazoa; phylum Chordata; class Actinopteri; order Clupeiformes; family Clupeidae; genus Alosa; species Alosa alosa. Next base: position 19,383,487 of record NC_063200.1, read on the forward strand.
CCAAAAAAGGAAAATGTAAGACCCATTTCAAAGTGTACCTGGTCTCATAAGAGTAAAAAATAATGATAGGCCTAGTCTTGCACGCTGCACTGTTTGTAACAGTGACTTTAGCATTGCCCATGGCAGGTAAAATGATTGCAAAAGACATGTTGAGGTGAGTTTAACTAGTGCCAATTCATGTGCATATTATTCTATATTCAGGCCTATACATGGCTAATTTCCATGAAAAAAACCAAACTACCAAAATGTACATATTTTATTTTCACAATTTCTATCTTCATTATTTGGTGTACTGACTAGACATTGAACAAAAATATTAATCTGTATTTCAGTATCTAAATAGGCTAAAGTTTTTTTTTTTTTTGGGGGGGGGGGGGGGGGGGGGGCAACGTAATACCTCCCTGAAATGACTTTTTGCAGGTTGGGATGTCTGCGTCCCCCAACGTTTGACCATGGTTATCCGTCGGGGTTTTTTGAGTTAATAAACTCCATAAATAACCATTAATTTGCCATTTTATGCCTGCTCCCTGTTGTTTCCTATGGAGTTGTCCGAGCTGATGTCCGAGTCCCATTGAGGCTGGACTGTCATTGGCTCATCAGCGTTCTAAGGATGGCGCTTAGCGACAGGTCAATTGACCTAATGACAGAGAGGGTTAAAGCGGAGCGAGAGGCGCAAACGTTCGACAATTTCCGCGTTCGATTATTGCAAGGGGGGGGGGAATCCCCCTTTATGCAGACCAGAGTAAACCCTCGCTGCACTAATGTCAATGGAGACTTGTGGAATTTTACCAATAAATTGGTCATTATGTCTTTCTGGATTTGTTGAGGGTTTTTTGGAACATGTTGTCATAATCTGTAAGTGATTGGGATCATTTCAAGCCTAAAAGTGTAATTTGTAGTGTTCGGATTTGTAATAAAATAACTTAATATCAGACCATGCTGCTGCCAGTTACTGTCCAGTTGTTAGCATGCTAGCTAGCCTCTTAGCTAAGGTAACATTTTAAACGGAGAAGTGTAATTTCTTTGAAATGCCAACTAGCTGAATAACATTACTGACATTAGTTAAAGTGGATAGTTTATACTCAAAGCTTAATTTGGAACAGTATATTAAGTTTTAAGCGAAGTCCTTCAACTACTAGTCACTTGTTAGCGATATCTGTATTGCCATAGCTACTCCCATCCACTTGTATGTATTTTTTTTAGCGTTAGCTAGCTAGCTTCGGCACACATGACTAATTAAATTATTTATATCATGTCCTAAAGAATGATTCATTGGTATCATACATGATTATAGACAATGATATTGTGAACACAATTATGTTTATCTGTTCTTATTGCTTATTAAGAGAGAAAGTTTATTTAGTGACGTAAGGTGACACTCCCACTTATGCAGACCGGAATTGTCCCATTTTGCTCCCATAGTAACGAATTACGTTGCTCTATCTTGCTAGTAATCAAGAATCTTTGCTAATGAGTAATCAAGGATCTTTGCTAATGAGTTGCAATTTGGTCCTCCAGCTGTTCCTTTTTTGTACATTTAACTTTTCCAGCCTCTTATTGCCCCCGTCCCAACTTTTTGGTGTTGCTGTCATGAAATTCTAAATGAGCCAATATTTGGCATGAAATTTCAAAATGTTTCACTTTCAACATTTGATATGTTGTCTATGTTGTATTCTGAATACAACATAGGTTTTTGAGATTAGGAAATTATTGCATTCTGTTTTTATTTACAATTTATACCTTGTCCCAACTTTTTTGGAATCAGGGTTGTAGGAAATGAACACAATTTGACAAGTGTGACATTTTTGTGGAAAAAATGTGCTGGACTGGGCCAGGGACGGATAATGGCTTGTGCCAGGTGTGCATGTGCACAGGGGCCCTGAGCTAATGGGGGCCCTCGGATTGAAAAAAAAACATTGCCATGAATTTAGGCTCGATTATGCCCGGTGCGTCTGTCTGTTAATTTGCGGCACAACTGAATGGTGTTATGGAACCGCGGACCGAAAGAAAAATAAACTAAATGTTTTCCTGATCAATAAATACTTCTTGATTCATAAAATATAGAGGCATAACAATAGGTGGATGTGGTAGGCTATGAGTGCTCAATCAATGTGTATGCGTGTTTGCGAAAGTGAAACTGACAAAACTGAACCACTCCTGGGTAGGTGAATGAAGTGGATTCCTGCAATGTTCATGAAAACAGCATAGCGATTGGATAGCCTAATAAATCGCGACTTCTTGCATGCCTAACAACAGCTTAAATTGTAGCAAATAGCCTATGGCGATGCCGATGACAGATAAGCCTACATTTATTTCACTCGCCTCGCTGGAGTGAGTGCATAATGTGGGCTGTTGTGCAAAGAAATCAATTAGGAAGATGATCTGCATCTCCATTTATCAAACGCTATAGTTTTACTAACATCTCCACTGTTAACGTGAAATATGTCTCCATGCAAGGTAGTCAATCAGCAGTGAAGTGAAAACCTTATCATGCAGGTAGCCAATGTTCACGTCACCTGAGTCAGACAGAAAACGGGCCCTGCTTGCTCTGTTAAAGTTTGTATGCCCCTTTAAACTGCGTTAAAAGGGTGTATTTAACAGCGAGAATTTCAAAATTTTCCCGGGGGTATCACCCCCGAACCCCCTGTAATATGATCAGCACCACCTCTCACAAAATACTATCAACGTCCCTGCTACCGGTCCGTCAGAAATATGACAACTGTTGTCCAGTCCATTTAATGAAAAAGGTTGGGAACCTCTGCTGTAGACTGTTTGGACAGCACAGGGGGCCATATCTGTTTAATCCGTCCCTGGACTGAGCGGCGGTCATATTTTGTACCGCTCAGCGGTACATCTAGTTATTATTTAGGGGTCCGAGCAGCGCAGTGTTGTACCGTTCATTTTTCACCAAAATTCTGTAAAAGTCATACTGCAGCCTAAACCGTAACTCCAAAACTCTTGAAATTTTCAGGTATGGTTACCAGTACCCCCCTCTACCCATAACCTAAAATTTGGGGTACTGCACCCAAAGGTGGCGCTATAAAAAAGTTAATTATGCTTATTTCTCCTTATCAGATTGACTCAAAATTCTTTCATAATATTAATCTCTAAACTCAGATGCATCTTTTTGGCCCTGGTCTTATGGTCTAAAAATGTTTACTTTTGCCACAATTTCATGGAAAATCCAAACATCATAAAAGGTTTCACAGGCTTCAAAAATGCAAAAACTCTATAGCAGGCTATGTTTTCATTAAAAAATGAGCTACCCAGAATGCATGTGATTTCCTGCGGGCAGCCAGAATATCTGGCACGTTAGTTTCGTGGAAGTATAGGCTATGTAGAAGGCAAACTGGCTCAAAACAGGGACACTGTCCAAAAGGACCAATTCAATAAGTGATCGGAGCAGAGAAGCGAGAGAAACAGAGCAGGAGACAGGTAACGATGAGATGGGGGGCAGAATGATGGTGGAGGTGGAGCGCAGGGGGATAAAAGAAAGGACGAGACAGAAAAGACTGCGCGAAGAAAACGAAAGTATGATGGGGCATAGGCCTAGGCTTCACGTGGATTGGGAGACAGACTGCCCAGCCACAGTGCGTGGTTTCCGTGAGGTGCTATCTAACCAGTCTGTAATGTTCTCCACACTGTTTTTTAGCGTGAGAGCTCATAGACTGCACATTTTGATTTTATTATTTGTTATCATGTAGGGCGGCTAATTAAACATGATGCCTGGAATGCGTCAATAGAATGTGTTACTTTTCGGATGGTGGGGGTACGCGAGCCGAGTCTGGATGTAGAAGGTGGTCCGCAGGAAAAAAAGTTTGGGAACCGCTGGCCTACAGCATATAATACCACCAAAGTGTTGAGTCCTAATAAAAATAGTGGCTTATTGTTACGTGGTAGCAAATAATGTTAACTATCAACGAAGTAGATGTAATGTAAGAATGCACACAGATATTGCAACAGGTAGGCCTCTCTGACAAAGACCTTAGTGGTTGAAACGTTGTACTTGTAGGCCTACACTATAGGAGCAAAGACTATCTTCACTTTTTTCCCCTTTGGAACTGTCAAAGAAATCCCATAAACCGGGGGTAGCCTGCATCAGATGGCCTAAAGATTAGGCCCTTCTGTATAGCATTCAGTAATTTGCATGCAGTAATTTCAACACCGACCTTGATCTAGCCTACTTTGGCTATTCAAAAGGTACTTTATTGCCAAAACACAACACAATGTAAATGAAATATAACACACAATAAAGGACTTCACACGCAAACTATTATTTTACTGACTATAAAAATAATAAGTATGTATGTAGGAAGTTTAGAAATGTAGAAACCAGAATTGACGTGCACACTACAAAAGGGCACCAAATTCATCATAAATGACTCAATACACTTGGAGGAGGCCTGCGGCCTGGCAGGTATTGTATCAAAGTGTAACAAGGTGGACCTTAATGCGTTGCAGGTGACCCAAATAAATGGATAGGAACAGAGAGTTTTGGTCAATAATTACTGCTTTTATTTTTCTTTAACTGCCCCAGGAGGAGGAAAGAAGACTTGGTCAGGGGGAATGTTAGAACAGAAACAAACAAAAATAACTCAATAAACTTGGGATAACACAAAGACAAGGACACAGGGAAAATACCTGGGTACAGCTGTGACTCTTTTAAGCACTAGCTAGCAAAATACCGTACACAGTCGCTCGACTAGGAAGGAACAAGACTGCTCACACGCACTCACTAGTGCCACTACACTGCAATCATCAGGAGTGAGTAATCAATCACACTAAAGAACACTTGTAACCAGACTTACAGTCAAAATTTGATTTGGATTTCCCCAGCACAATGAGAATTTCGGAGGCAGATGTATCAATGGTTGTCTTTATTACTAATGTTCTTTCAATAAAAATAGCCTATTCAATTTAATAAATATGTCTTAAAATGGCTATTTTGCACAGATAATATTTACACAGTCCAAACAGCTTCAATCCATACATCAGTGTCCAATAGCAGAGCGTCAGTGTCCAATAGCAGAGAGAACGTCCAATTCAATAATCCACTTCAGTCAGTCTAACCGTTACATCCGCCACGCCAGCAGGGGGAGAGAGTTCATCTAGTGCGAGTCACTTCCGTGAAACCAGTGAAGGAGCGATCAGTTGATGAGGTAAACAAACAATCAGAGCGCGACCAGGGGCCTGTACTACGAAGCGGGGTTACTGGCTTATCTGGGTAACTTCGAGAGTAACTTGATCACGTGTGGCGTAACTTCCCGATTAACCAGTACTATGAAAGGTGGATAGGTTTTAACCGAGGTATGCTGCCATGGCAATTTACGCTACATCTCAAACCTGCTCCGACCAGGTTATGTTCTTGGTTAACCCGAGGTTTCCGTTAACCACACCCTTTATAAGTACCACCCCTCCACTAACAATTTCTCCCGAGACATGTCGGCGTAGGCCTACCTGGATGATCCATACGACATTGGAGCGCAAATCGTGAGGGACTCTCTTCGCAGGGCGAGGGGTTTTAGAGACCGCCAGAAAATATATATAGCCTACAGTGGGCAGTGCTTCGACTTGGCCAGCTTCACTCGCGGTCCGCGCGTGGGATCACGCGGTATCACGCGACTTTAATTTGTATTTTTCCAGTGAGACGCTGCAACAACCCAAACAACCGGTAGATGGCTCAAGTGAGCAGGGTGTCTCGTAAAAAGAAATGGAGCCTGGAAAACCCTACACAGACTTCACTACAGACTTTAGCAGACTGGTTTAGAAATAATGTAGGCTAATAGCCAGAAATATGCCTGCCCTGCCCTAATAAAGAAATATTTGGTTAACTGCGAGTGAATCCCGTTTGCAGCCAGAGAGACGAGGGACAAATGAAACATTCTGGTTTTCTCCGAAAGTGCAACGATGATAGACAGACATCATTTGGACAAAATATAGAGTATTAACCTCCGTTGCTGAGCTAAATGCCTTCCTGTTACGCCCTGTTATCGGAGTTACAGGCTATATAAACGATTTTTGATGGTCACAAGTTTACTTCATTAGGGACTGTTCGTTATTTATTTAAGGGGAGTTTTGGGAGCATTAGTCCAAAAAACGCGTGACCCTCCCTCGCCAGCAATACATTTTTCTATGACCCTCCAAAGTGATTCTGAAAAATCACTGTCAACTTTTTCCGGTTTATCGCCTAGCCTACTGTATTTTAACGTTTTCACATATTTGGCCATAAGCCGTTTATCATAGGCTATCACTTAAAACCAAACTACAAAGGCTAACACTTTAACAGGGGAATTAATTGGGCATGAATCATGCTGAACGCTTATTTCGCTACCTTAGAATAATAAGGTTCTATATGCGTTTTGAGTAGGTACAACCGGGACGATTGAAACGGGGCGAATGAAACATTCGGTTTTCTCCGAGTGCAACGATGATAGACAGTCATCATTTGGACAAAACATGGAGCATATTAACCTCAGTTGCTCAGCCAAGTGCCTTCCTGTTACGTCCTGGTATCAATGGAGTTACGGCGATAGACGATTTTTGATGGTCACAAGTTTACTTCATTAGCGGTTTATTTTTTGGATTATTAAAGAGTGTTTTTCATTTAAAGGTTTGACTTAAGTGCTTATTATGACCGCCCGGCAGAGCCGGGCGGTCATATAGGTTTAGTCAGATTTTTTTTTTTTTTTTTTTTCGCATGTCCAAATTTCCGTCAATGATTCCCGACACTGAAAGACCGGGTAGACAAAACTTGGTGGGCATGTAACCCCATATGGATAGCATGGAACCATCGTTGTTCGTTTTGATCTGTAGCCCCCACGCTGGACTGCACCCCCGAAGGAGGGTAGGGCAGACACAGTTTCTGTGAATATCTCGAGAACCGTAAGGTTTAGGAGGACCATTATTTTTTTGTATGTTGATCTCAAGGGGCCATGTCAACGCATTCCATAACCACTCATTTCATGTATAGCGCCACCTAGTTAAACACAAAAAAGTAAAAATGAGGTGGTGTAATTGAAGGTATCTGTGACCTAACATAGTCAAAACTGCACGAAATTGGAAGTGTAGGATCATTATGACACCCTCTGTATGCACGCCAAGTTTTGTGGAATTCCGTTCATGGGGCCACACAATAAATTAATTTATGTTACTATACACCAACTGGCCTGTAGGTGGCGGAGACAGTTTTCTGTGAATATCTCGAGAACCGTAGGGCCTAGGAGGTCCACCTTTTTTTTTGTATGTTGGTCTTAAGGGGCATGTCAACCCATCCCATTACCACTTATTTCATGTATAGCGCCACCTAGTTAAAAATTAAAAGCATAAAATTAGGTGTTTTCATCTCAATATCTCTGGCTGACAAGGTCAAAACTGCACAAAATTAAAAGTGTAGGATCATTATGACACCCTCTGAATGCATGCCAAGTTTTGTGTACTTTTCGTTCATGGGGGGCCTTACAATAAAATAATTTATGTGTACATTTAGTGACGCATACACCAACAAGGATTCCCGACACTGAAAGACGGGGTACACAAAACTTGGTGAGCATGTACCCCCCATATGGATAGCATGGAACCGTCATTTTTCGTTTTCATCTGCAGCCCCCGCTGGACTGGACCCCGAAGGAGGGTAGGGCAGACACAGTTCTCTGTGAATCTTTTATGGTATGTTGGTCTCAAGGGCCCACATAAACCTGGCTCATAATCACTCATTTGTGATTTGCCCCCGTAAAAAATGAAAATCAGTAGGATTAAAAGAAAGCCAAAATAAATATTCATCATCATCATCATGGCTGCATTTTCAGTATTGAGAAGTAGTCGTTTGTCCACTAGATGGCGATCGTTGCAGTGAGACGTAATTTTGTTGGAAGTTAAAAGGGGTTGGAAAAACAATGGACGCTTCATACAAGGACTGTAATTACCGCAGCGAACATCTAATAAGGATAGGGCGATGTTCACATGAAGTGTAATTCCCATTTCTTCTTGAAGCCGAAATAAATCTGAGGATGTTTATCGGACATGCTTGGTTTTACTGCAGGTAATGCGTTAATCTTGTAATATCAATAAGGACCTAGGTAATGTTACCGTTAAGCGTTGGTTGAGTGATGGAGGCATTTGATTTATTGCATTTGTAGAAAACTATAAATGCGGTTATACCAAGCAAATGTATAGCAGCACTGTTTGTATCTTTCGACTGTCATTTATTGCACGTGCTACAAAATCATTCTGTGCAATGGAAGATTTACCAACGTTATAATCGGTCTGATGCAGTTTTGCCTATACATCGTGAGACTGAGGCAGCCTGTTTATTTTGTTTTAAGTGCGTGCAGGGTGTGAGAGGGGAATCGATGTGCTTTGATTACAGCTTGGTAGTTGTAGTCTGTGAAATTAAAAGCACGTGTGTGTGAAGTATCCAAACAATGACACCTTCATTTCATTATGGCTGTTTTAGCAAAACACCTTAAGCTACTGTGTAGTAGGTCCCATTTAGAAGTGGCTACTTCATTTGCGCTTTCCTTGACTCATGGAGCTCGTGAATGTTATTACAACTTTTCGCCCGCGATATGACAGTTTAAGTCCGCTTGATACTGTAAAGTAGTAAGCCATTGGTTTCAAAGGAGATTTTATTTGTGTGTTAGCATAGCCTATTGACAATTTATGTTGTCAATAGGCCTACCTTATAATCCTACCTGTAGCTTAGGGAAGCTAACAACTTTCTATTAGGATCTAGTTTGTTAGTTACCGTTTTGTCATAACTCCCTGATGCATTTTTTGCATTTAGAATAGCCAGAGCGTGTATATCTCAATCGAAAATTAAACAATATCGGGTGCCTATGGACTAGGCTGGGTGAACCCAGCCTGATCTGCCCGGCTATATTTTTTTTTGATTTCTTAAAAGATTGAGCTTGGTCTGATGAAAGCCAGACTAGCCATGGACCTCAGTTAAACAATGCAAGGGAACATGAATCAGCCTATATTTGCACTAACAATAACGGACAAAAGCTCTTCAACTTTGGCCCGTTAAAATGTGTATGAACAGTCTAGCGACGCATTTCATCAAGGCCCATTTGGACATGTCAGTTATTTGCACCACTGGTTAGATGTAAAACAGCACTTCGTTTCAGACTAGGCTACTGTTACTTAATTTGTGCATTAACAATAACGTTTCAGACTACTGTTACTTAATTTGTGCATTGACAATAAAGTATTACATGATCTAAAGATGACTAAAATCTTATGTAGAAGAAGAAACATTCACAAAAAATCCATCCATCCAAAAATGACCTTTGTTTTTGATAGCTGTTGAAAACGGCATGGAACTGACAGAGATGTTTTTGTTTATAAATACACAAAAAATAAATAAATAAATAAATAACATTATGCTGATACCTTTTGCTTTTCCCAAATACAATGTAGCCTACAGTTGTAAGTGACCTTTCATCAGTCCAGTTGCAATGGATGAACTGTGATGAACTGCCCTACTTGTGATTGTTTAGAGATTTTAAAGGTTTTATAACAATGCTACATCTTCTTTGGCTATTCTACAATCTATTCACCTTTTCAGCACCAGTAGGCTACTTTCTGTGCAGCCGCACACACACACTCAGGCATGCCAAACAAGCATACACAAACACAAAAGTTTCAAGAGTGGGGATGGAGTAAAATATGGAGACAAATTGAAGTGTGATTTATTTTCGCGGAACGGATGTACAGGACTGAGCGGCGGTCATATTTTGTACCGCTATGCGGTACATCTAGTTCAGTAGAGCATTTAGTGCTCTCCCCAATCCCAGACGTTCACATTGCATGTTTGTTTTTAATGGATGCAACCGCGAGATAGGCTATGCGTTTGACAATAAGTTGTTAACAATACCAAGACATATAGCCCAGCAGCAATCTAGGGACTGATCGTTATTTATTGAAGGTGCCACCGGAGGAATTTTGAGTGCTTCAGTTGGAAGTTGCATGACCCTCTCTTGCCTGCTAGAAATTGTTCAATGACCCTCCCCTGCCAATTGTCTTCCGCCCGCGCCACAACCACACACTTTGTGATAACGTTCTTAAATCAATCTTTCCCGTGAGCTTGCATGCTACCAGTCCTTCCTTTTCAAATGTGTTGCGCCTGTTTGCACAATTTCACAAATAATCATATGTGATTAATAGTATGACAAATAATCCCTGTGCACGGGGACCGAAACAATGCATGCCAACTTTTTCCGTGTTTATCACGTATTTTAACTTTCCCCGCTGTCTTGCCGTTTTAATGTTTTCCCGTAGAATATCCTATATTTTAATACTCTCATAACAGCCCTGCCATCGGGCCTGTCTCTGTGTTGCCCTGTTGCTACCCTTGCCCTTCCAACGAAACAGATGTCTTCAAATCATCGTTTTCCTTGCTTGAAGGCGAACTTAGAGTGATGTTAACCTATTTAAGTTCAACGGCGCGATTGCCGTGAGAGCACGATTCATTGGCGCTTGCATGTTCGGCCTTATGTCTACGTGTGCACCTGAGGCTACTCAGCTGCAAGAGAAATAATTTCCCCTCTTTGTATGTTCACTGCAAGTTGGCCTACCATAACTTACCAACTCTGCACTGTAGACTGGCTATTTATATTTTTCTGTGAAATAAGCAAATGTATTTGTCAACTTTATGAAGCAGAATTACGCATAGGGTACTTGGAACATAATACATTTGACAAAGGACAGATGAATGTTGCTAGTGACAAAATATTAACTTTCAGTGTTTTACGATGTCTTTGTCATGGGGAAGTGTTTTTCCCCATGCATTTATTCTAGGTTACTGTCAGTGACTGCCGTGAGAGAAGCGGGTTCTGTGTTTCGTTCATGTCAGTGACTGACGCGAGAGAAGCGGGGTCTGTGTTGTGTTGTGTTGCGTTGCGTTAATTTATTTTCATTGGGCATACCGTGCCGTGCCGTCCACAGCTCTTCAGTTCTGACAAAGCCAAAATTACTCCTTTTGAAACAATGAGTGCAGGAAGGGGTGTCCCAAGCAGCTTTCAGCCATAAGGCTACTTTGAGAACATTTCAATTCACCCGACACTAATATTCAAAATGTTGAAAACTATTTCGGCATAGCCTATAAAGCAGTTTAATTAAATGGAATGTTAGTTGTAAACAAACGAGCTACTTGGTGAGGTTTGGCCTCACAGATGCGCTCGTGCCTTAGATGGCAGGAAAAATCTTCACGATAGGCCTATTAACTAACCACCCGATTCACGTTGGCTTCCCCCAAAAAATCACACCTTCCCACCTCTGACAGCTTAAAAGAAGTCAAGAGGACTCCTTACTCACAGACCTATTCACAAACCTGCGGTTTTGAAATCCTATGCAGCTACAGGAGCTTCCAATCGCGAGGAAGCAATTTTGCATTGTAGGCATAACTAACATACAATAACGCCGCCAACAACAACCAAAACTAGGCTAATCATTGTCAACATGTAAATTAAATGTAACATTATTGTGAATCAAATTAAAATGTTCTCTTTTGCAAACGTAGGCATAGTAACAGAATAATTTAATAATGTTACAAGATACTACATCAATCCATTATGTTTCATTGGGCTACTAGGCTATTTGTTTTGCCTTGATTCATTTAGGCTAGGCCTTTTTTTTATTCAGGGGCCATATTCACAAAGAATTTTAAGGCTAAAAGTAGCTCTAACTGGCTAATTTAGGAGCAACTCCTAAAAATAATGGGCGTGTCACTCCTAACTTTAGGACTCCTAATTTTTTCACAAAAAGTAATTCACGAAGCATTTTAGACCTAAAAGTAGCACCTAAGTCTGGGACAGCTTAAGTCGAGAGGACTCCTAACTCACTAAGACCTATTCATAAACAGCTTTTTTGTGGCATTTTACGTTGCGATGTTTTGAAATAGCCTATGCTCAACAGGAGCTTCCAATTGCGAGGGAACAATTTTGCATTCATAAAAGGGATGCAATAACGCCACCAACAACAACACAAACTACTCATTGTTAACATGGAAATTAAATGTAACGTTTCATTGTGAATCAAATTAAAATGTTCTCCTCTTTGCAAACGTAGCCTAGGGATATGGTGACAGATTAATTTAATAATGTTGCAAAGGTAGGCTACTGCATCAATCCATAGGCCTATGTTTCATTAGGCTACTAAGCTATTTGTTTTGCCTTACTCTTTATTCATTTAGGCTAGGCCTTTTATTCAGTTATTAATCATCTTCCGTCCTTCACACTACTTGTGTAGCGACGCATTCTCCGACCTGTCACCTGTCAGTCATCATCGGAAGAGAGGTGTTTGGAATTCCCTCGTTACAATCATCAGGCTCGTGCATGAGTAATGACGTCATCCATAGCCACGAAGACTCACTCCTAGTTTAGGAGTTGTCTGAAAGGCTTTGTGAATAACTTTTAAGAGAAAACTCCAATCTAAAATCTTTAAGTGCGATTTAGGAGTAGCCTACTCCTAGTACTAAGATAAAAGCCTTTGTGAATAGCCTACGGCCCCAGTTATTCATCATCTTCCGTCCTTGTGTAGCGCGCGCATTCTGAGACCTGTCACTCATCATCGTGAAGGGAGGTGTTTGGAATCATGCCCGCGTTACAATCATCAGCCAATCAAGGTGGTCACGCTTGCCCATTTACCCAAATTAATGGTCGAATATTACTGATGATCATTGTTATTTAAGAACATGCAGTGTGCGTAGGGTACCAAAAACATCTTGCTGTAGCAAGCTCGTAAAAAAGCATCATAACGCACATTCTGGCGGGTCTGTTATTTACTGTAGGCTGCGCAAACCACATGCCTTTATTTTGGGCAAGCCTGCATTCATTCATTCATTCAACCTTTATTTATTCTCGTAGGGTCATTGAGGGAAGCCCTCATTTTCAATGAAGCCGAAATTACCTCCCTCCCGCCCACACACACATCTTCACTGTCATCACTCACATACATTACATACAGTACTCTGCTTGCAATAGTAAGTCCCTGACCCCCCAACACACACACTTACATCATCACTGTCATCACTTCACATACATACAGCACACTGCTTGCTACAGTAAGCCTCCTCTACATACTTGCTGCACACTGCCCCCCCCCCCCCCACATACACAGCACATTGTCTTCAGGATCTTCTCCAACACACATCCTCTACATACTTACAGCACACTGCCCCCACCTACCCACCTACACACTACACACACACACACACACACAGTCACTGCTCCACTCCCCTCCCTCCACACACACACATCTTCACTGTCATCACTCACATACATTACATACAGTACTCTGCTTGCAATAGTAAGTCCCTGCCCCCTACATACACAGCACATTATTTCATCAGGAAGCTTCTCCAACACACATCCCCAACATACTTACAGCACACTGCCCCCCCCCCCAATACACAGCACATTGTCTCATGAGGAAGCTTCTCCAACACACATATTGCACACTGCCCTCTCCCCACATACACAGCACACTATCCCATCTCCCTGTCATCCCCCAACACACACACCAAGACCCTGGCAGTTGGGTTAGCCCCTTGAGCCGTGGATCTGCCCAAGGTTTCTTCCTTGGTAAGGGAGTTTTCCTTGCCCCTGTTGCTCTTGGGTGCTCCTTGTTGGTGCCCCCACCCAATCCCAATCCTCCCCACCTTTTTTTATGCAGCCCTTGCCACTTAATCTACTAAACCCCTCTTCTACTGCTTTTTACCCCCATTAATGCACAAATAGGCTGACACCAGACATAATTTCACTGCATTTCTTACTTCCAGTAACTATATGCATGTGACAATAAACTTCCTTGTCCTTGACTTCCTTGTCATTACAGAAGCGAAGCAAAGCGCTCCACAAACAAGACAACATTCGAGGCCTTCTGTTGAAGAATTTTATATAAAGCCTGCGCTGACAGTAATCCTCCTGCCCCTGATAGACCTACCACAGCTGTGGATAGTGTGGAATGTTCAAGTAATAACACAATCCAATGTGTGTCTCAATTGTCCCCCGCTGATCACCTCACACATTTCTCTAGATTTTGCAACGAACTTACATGACACAATGCCATAAAATATGCCAGTTTTAGGACACAGAATAATGTTTGTAATGATACCAGGTAGGCCAGGTATTGTCGAAGGTGCATGGTGAAGTGAAATTCTTACTTTGGAAAACAAACATTTGCCGATATCATCGCCGATCATCAGAATATTGCAATAGATTCTGTGTTCTGGACTGCAGGTAACTTGTTAAGCCAGTGGTTATCAAACTTTTATTTCATTCCCCACTTTGATCAAGGGGCATGACTGATGATAGTGGAGATAACGTGTTATCCCGAGGCTTTTGCAAGTCAGCATCTTCGACGGTAGTCTATTAAAAATTAAAAAAAGTTTTCGATGTCCCAAACGGAGAGCCATACTTTATTGTTTTTAACGACCTCTATGCTACTCACAAAAATGTAGGCATGGGGGCAGGATGAAGTAGGTTATCCAACTGTCGTGTGTTAAATTATTGTGATTACGAGCCAGTGGTTTTCAAACATTATGTGTGACTCGGACATCTAACTAAATGCAACAGGCTCATATCGTCCTCGCATTCGCAAAATGAGGACCAGTGTTTTGTCAAATTGCAAATAGCTATTCGTTTTAACTATTTTTTTTTATAATAGTAGCCTATACAAAAAGCACTTTATACTATCTTAATATTGGAATATGGGGAGGGAAGTGGCGCGTCTGCAGTCAGCCAAATATGAATGTAATTCTGCGGCATAAAGCAGATGTAATTGTTTATCGTACAGAAAAATAAAAATGACATGTCAAGCAGTCAATTGACTACATTGCAGTCAAGAAGTAGGGCAAATTAATTTACGAAACCAAAACATGGGTCATAGTTGTCTAAGCCTCTATTGCGTAGCCTGTTAAAAACGTCGCCAGATAGTATTAAATCGGCAACAACATTGTTTTCTGCAGAAGCCTACCCAAGGCTACAGATTAATTCTGAACAGTTATTTCTCTACTGGCTCAATTATCACACCACTGTTTTGATTTGCGTAGTTGCGTTAACCCCAACACTGACAATAATGTAGACAGCAAATTTCGATTTCGATTTTCGTGTAGTCAAGCCTTAAGCCATACCCAAGTAGCCTAAATCGAGGTAATGTTTAATTATGCATGATTTATTTTGTTATTGAATTCGTAGGCTGGGATTACTCTCGGCAACAATTATGTAAGGGACGGCAGGCAGAGCGATGTACAGTGGCAGAGCGACGCACAGTGGCTGAAAGTGGTACTAAAGCTTCTCGCAGCTTCACGCCGCGTAATGCGCGAATGAAGTGGTCATTTGAAAGCGATGCCCACTGTATATAGATATTCTCTATGAAGATATATATTGTCAGCCAAGGGAATTCGTTATCTTTGTCAGATGATCTAGGAAGACGTCTCATAGCAATGCCCGTACGTGGACATTCATGTATTCCATCGGTGATGCAAGAATACTGTATGTCCGAAAATAAATCGGACATAGGCCTACAGTAGGCTTTGCTGAAAATCTGAGCAAGAATAGCCTAAAATAAATCGGACATAGCCTACAGTAGGCCTAATAAATTAAAATCACAATTTTAACAAACTTGTTGAATTGAATGTCATATTACTGTACCCTGCACATAAAGGCTACACTTCCACAGCACCAGAATCCAACCGAATGCCTCCCTCAACCCCCTCCATAATCGGCCATCCACTATTATTTGCGATGGCCAACTCTTCTGCTACTGTAAAACACGCTGGTGCCTTTCCTCCTACAGTACTGTTTAAAGACACCTTTTTCTTGTTAGCTGTAAAACAGAGGCCAAGTGAAGGCTATAAGCTAGGCCTACATGTTTTCAGAATTAAGAAATATTAATGCAAGCTATAACTATATAAACCGTGGAGTTTAGGAGGAGCATTTTTTTTTTGTATGTTGATCTCAAGGGGCCATGTCAACCCATTCCATAACCACTCATTTCATGTATAGTGCCACCTAGTTAAACACAAAAAAGTAAAAATGAGGTGTTGTAATTGAAGGTATCTGTGACCTAACATAGTCAAAACTGCACGAAATTGGAAGAGTATGATCATTATGACACCCTCTGTATGCACGCCAAGTTTTGTGGAATTCCGTTCATGGGGGGCCACACAATAAATTAATTTATGTTACTATACACCAACTGGCCTGTATGTGGCCGGAGACAGTTTTCTGTGAATATCTTGAGAACCGTAGGGCCTAGGAGGTCCATCTTTTTTATGTATGTTGGTCTTAAGGGGGCATGTCAACCCATCCCATTACCACTTATTTCATGTATAGCGCCACCTAGTTAAAAATTAAAAAGCAAAAAATGTGGTGTTTTCATCACAATATCTCTGGCTGACAAGGTCAAAACTGCACAAAATTAAAAGTGTAGGATCATTATGACACCCTCCGAATGCATGCCAAGTTTTGTGTACTTTCGTTCATGGGGGGCCTTACAATAAAATAATTTATGTGTACATTTAGTGACGTACACCAACAAGGATTCCCGGGACACTGAAAGACCGGGGTACACGAAACCTGTAGGGCCTAGGATGACCATTTTTTTCCGTATGTTTGCCTCCAGGGGTCATGTTAACCCATTTCATGTGCACACATGTGCACAAACAGATACACACACACACACACATACATTCACAGTAATGTCACAGGCACAAACACAAGCACGCACACACACACGCACACACACACACACACACACACACACACACACTCACACTCACACACACACACACACACACACACACACACACATAACATAAACATAACACAAACAATCAAGAATTTCTCAGAATTATAAACAGGCAAGATGGAGGTGGGGTTGTATAAAATGAATTTTACATGTGAAATCTATGAACTAATCATGTTTTGGTACTTGTTGTCTAGCAGATACCAGTGAGAATTGAGTGTGGATAATGCAATTTAGTGAGACAGTTAGAATCATATAGGCCTTTCAGCGTGATTTCTTTTTGTGGAAAAAATGTGCTGGACTGGGCGGCGGTCATATTTTGTACCGCTCTGCGGTACATCTAGTTACTGGTTGCATCTGTAGGCCTTTCTATGAACTCAAAATAGGCTATTTAATTACTTCAACTCATTTCAGACATTCCGCAAGCTACTAATCCTCCGTAACACATATTTGAAGAACATGTGGGAATAAAACTTTACTTTTAGGCATTTAGGCTACCCGATCTGCAATACGTTGCCAACAGCCTTGCTTTGTTCACTGCTGACGTATTTGATTTTTGTCGTAGAGTGGGTTTTAATTCCTCATAACTTGTCATAATAATTCATCCGTAAAATAAGGTGATGGCGTCATCATTGAAAGTGGTGACTTGCGCTGCAACCCGCCCCTTTTATGTGAACGTGCTCAAACTCCAATTAGGTTAACCCCGGCTCAACAAATCAACTTCATAATCAGCGTCGTAGTACCGATTAACACCACTTAAGATAAGCAGGTTTTGTCAACCCTGGTTTAACAAAGTAACCCTGGGTTACATCTGGGTAGGTTAAGCTCCCTTCGTAGTACAGGCCCCTGCCCAGCGCCGGCAAATCCAAACAACGGCTACAGTATGGCTACTTCCCTTTACTTGGATATCTGGACGCGGCTCACGAACGATGCATCCACAATCATTGGGACTCGGCTTTTATCTAAAGTTTTATCGTAATTTATGCTTCTCACTTTTATTTATTCTTACTACTTAATATTTTACTATATTTCATTTTTATGCTTATTCATTTTATTTTCTTAATTTGTATGTTTATTTTTACCTATTAGTATTTTATTAATTCTGATGTTATTTTTCACATGTTTACTCTTATACCTTTATGCTTTATGTTACATTTCATTCTGATTTTATACATAAATAATTAAATTTAATATATTCTTATGGTTTTATGCAATTTGTTTTTGTTTATGCTCTCTAACATTCGTTAGTATCTACTGTTTTTGTATTTTATTGTGAAACACATTGAATTGCACCATGTATGAAATACGCCACCACTGCCACATGATGGCTATTCATGACACTTTGCTCAATGAGTGACATAAATGGCTCTTTGCCCATCATTTGAAATTAAACCCTGTACATACTTTTTAGACCATTAGACTTTGAGAGAAAAAGCCAAATAGCAATTCAATCACTAAACAATTATCAAGATCTGTGTCAGTATAACTAAGAGGAGGCAGTTTATTATACGGTTCTTCAGAGTGCTACATAAAGTTCCATTTGCATAAATGGGCTTTCCAAACGTTCAAAGGTCTGATGAGTCTAATGACCTCAGCAATATATATATTGACCGCTGTCAATGGCGATGGGATTTTTGCTTCTGATTCACATCTTTAATGTCATTCCTTTGTGTTGTTGTTTCGCTTATTGCAATGGAACTTCATTGAAAGTGAAAGACAGCAAGTAATAGGTTGGCAGAAAATGACAAACAAAACATTTAATAGATCATTAATTATTTAACAGTCTCTCATGGCTAGGCTACATGCCACTATATAAAGCAGACCTGACCGCAGGGCTTTCAAGAGCCCCTTACTGTGCGTCACGAAACTTCGAACCCCTGCATAGAGAAAAGCCGGCGTTTAAATGGCCAATTAACTAATTACTTCTACCGACACCGGTGAAGTCGGTGAACACCCGCAAATGGGAACACTGCCCCTACCTGGCGAACATCAAAAGCAAACCTCATAATTTCAAACTTACCATAGAACACCACCAAAACACACATGATTGGCCAATCAGAAGCAAATAAATACTTCAATAGAATCCAATTGTTGTATAATAAGCAACAGTCTCTTTGCTGCTAGCGCACAAAGGAATGCGCCCAACACATTGAACATGCAAAAATAATACTTCAGGAAATTGACATAATACATAAATAATTAAATACTAATAAAAGAGTCATAGTGTGATGTGCTGCTGAGGCATGATGTGGTGGTGCTGAGGCATAAGATAATGGTGTTTAAACTATACAGCTGGAGGCTGGTTGCACATATTTGGAGAGCCACCAATCAAAACACCTTAATAGGCCAACATGGTTAGCCTAGAAAAGATGAACAACTATGTCTATAGTGTCACAAGGTTGAGGAAGAACACAGAAGAAATTATTGTTTCTTATGACTTGTGATACCTACTTTTACTTTTCAATTTCAACTTCTTTGTCAACTTTGTGGCGTCTAAGTTGAACTTTTGGTAGTGCAGTGTGTGAAGGCATCTGGAGGGCGTCTAAGAAATTTGTCACTGAACACCAGTCATAAAACTGCTGTGCACTTCACTTTTGGAATGATGCCCTAAAATTTCCACTTGTGACATATGCCATGTCTAGGCATGAATGCTTGGTGGGCATAAATAGATTACAGCACATTCATATGTGAAGGACATATTAATTACATGCAATGCTAGGAAAACGACATTTAGTAAACTGATATTTACAAACCACACAAATTGGCCATAAAATGAAAATTGCAGGTGAACAGATTTATGGGGCAGGTGGGCAGTCGTGGCCTACTGGTTAGGGCTTTGGGCTTGGAACCAAAGGGTTGCCGATTCAATCCCCAACCAGTCTGAACGGCTGACCCCACACTGCTCCCCGAGCGCCGCTGTAGCAAGGCAGCTCACTGCTCCGGGTTAGTGTGTGCTTCACCTCACTGTGTGTTCACTGTGTGCTCTGTGTGTTCACTAATTCACGGATGGGATAAATGCAGAGACCAAATTCCTTGTATACGCAAGTGCATACGGCCTAGAATCCTGATTTACATTTACATTACCCTTTAATTAGGATATATGATAACATTTGTATAACACTACTAACAAAGTAAAGGCCAATTGTAGTATGTTGATAAAGAAAACATATTTATGGACATCATTGCTCCGGCGCAAAATGAACCTAGGGGTTAATAACGCATGTGTGCGGAGTTTGACCATTCTCTGGGATATGATTATCGTATGTGATCAGTTTAGAAACACAAATATGTGTAATAGCTTATATTATATTAAATATTTATAACTTATATTATATCAACTATCTGAACAGCACAGGTGACCACTACTGCATAATTTCATGGAGTGCTGAAATGTATACTATGTTTGACCATTTCTGAACTGTGAAACTGAATGTATTGCAATATCATCATATTAACTATTCCACCAAGTGCAAAATAGCTTAGGGTACAGCACCGATATTTCTATCCATAGATATAAATAATCAATTCTAACCACTGAATTTCTGACATAAATGGCTCTTTGCCCTAGCCTAGAAATCTAGACGCATCCTAGCAATTACATTTGCTGCCAGGGCTAGTCTAGCAACTCTCTGTTGGCTTGTGAGCTCGAAAAATGAAACTTCTATCAGGCCAATCAAATCGTGTATAGAGTCATTAGGCGGGCTTAACATAATGATTGATGGTAGAGTTGCAACGCTTTGGCTTGAATTCCCTGCTACTTGAAAACAAATAAGATGGATGTTGCTGTTGGTGAACAGTGTGACACGAGTTAAGCTTTTATTAAGTTGGCAAAAGTTTAAACTAGCCAACTAGCTCCGCTGGTGGGAAACGCATGGGACTCATAGCGCTGTCCTATTGCCCCTCGGACTGAGCACTGCGAACGGTGAGTGCACAGACCCTACATTTTAATGTAGGTCTGGCTCGTCAGGCTATCTTTGCCATTCATTTTGAAATAAAACCCTGTAAATGTTTTTTTTTTTTAAATCAGTGATCTGTAATACAAAAACAGTTATCCCATTAGACTTTGAGAGAAAACAAACACCAAATACAATTTAATAATTAATGATGCATATGCATTTATTAAGATGTGTGTCAGTATAACTAAGAAGAGGCAATTTATTATATGGTCCTTCAGAGTGCTCCATTCAAATAAATGGGCCTTCCAAACGTTCAAGGTCACATAAATCCGTATAATGACCCCAGCTGATTCACTACAATCAGTGGTGCCTTCAAACTACACAGAACATAATACATAAGAAATATAATAGCATGGTGTTTCAACTATGGAGCTGGAGGCTGGTTGCACATATTTAGAGAGCAACCAATCAAAACACTCTAATAGGCCAACATGGTTAGCCTAGAAAAGGTTAACAACTACTTTTATAAGTGTCACACGGTTGAGAAAGAACACATAAAAAATGATTGATTCTTATGACTTGTGATACTTGTCACTGAACACCAGTCATAAAACTGCTGTGCACTTCACTTTTGGAATGCTGCCCTAATATGTACTAGTTCTACCAGTGCCAAAAAAAGTGCTTGTGACACATGCCATTTATATGCATGAATGTGTGGAGGACATTATAGAGTACAGCACATTAACATCTCAAGGACATATTTTATTTATATGTTTATATACAGTACAGGCCAAACGTTTGGACACACCTTCTCATTCAATGCGTTTCCTTTATTTTCATGACTATTTACATTGTAGATTCATCAAAACTATTAATGAACACATGTGGAATCATGTACTTAACAAAAAAGTCTAAAATAACTGAAAAAAAAAAATGTCTTATATTCTAGTTTGTTAAAAAAAATTTTTTTTTTTTTTTATATAATACCATATTCAGCAAACCATAACTTAACAAATATTCATCTGTGGGCCAAATAAGTTTGCATTAATTCATAGTTTTGATGCCTTCAGTGAGAATCTACTTTTGGCCTGTACTGTTTAACAAAATATCCCATTTATGAATTCATATTATATTCATGTATATATATATTATATGAACATAATATATTATGTTCATGAATTCATGTATACCTCCATTATTGAATAATGTGTCAACAGAGTCTGGTGGTGGTAAGAAGAAGAAGAAGGGTGGCTCCATGCAGACTGTGTCATCACAGTTCAGGGTGTGTATATTAAACCAATAACAACAAATCAATCATCTAATAGAATGGTGAAGAGGATGTTTTGATTGCATTCTTATCCCAACAGGAGAACTTGGGCAAACTGATGACCAACTTAAGGAGCACCCATCCTCACTTTGTGCGTTGTCTGATTCCAAATGAAATTAAGAAACCAGGTAAAAGGTGTTTGGTCAATAAAGTCAATAAAGATCTGTGCATTATTCAAGTATTACATTGAGAATAGAAGATCTCATGTACTTGACAGGTTCTATGCAGAACTTCCTGGTCATCATAAACATGTAATTGCTCTAACTCTTGTATTGTCCTTGAAAAATACACATCTCTCTCTATTAACAGGTCTTATGCAGAACTTCCTGGTCATCCACCAGCTCAGGTGCAATGGTGTACTTGAGGGTATCAGAATCTGCAGAAAGGGTTTCCCAAGCAGAATCCTATATGGTGACTTCAAGCAGAGGTGAACTGACAAAACCAAAGAAGTATTACACTTATTCAATACTGCATTAAGAGATGAGAAAAATAATAATGTATATGTACATGTATTTATTCTGACCAGATACAAAGTGCTGAATGCCAGTGTGATCCCTGATGGTCAATTCATTGATAACAAGAAGGCTGCTGAGAAGCTCTTGGGATCAATTGATGTTGATCACACCCAGTACATGTTTGGACACACAAAGGTAGATACGTTTCATGCAATCTATTATCGGCTTGTCACAAGTTTTTTTTGTGTGTCAAATTCATGCTGATATTTTCCTTAATCTCTCAGGTGTTCTTCAAAGCTGGTTTGCTGGGTACCCTTGAGGAGATGCGAGATGAGAAACTGGCTACCCTGGTCACAATGACTCAGGCTCTCTGTCGCACATACCTGATGAGGAGGGAGTTTGTCAAGATGATGGAAAGGAGGTAATTTTATTTTATTATTATTTTATTTTAGGGATAAGAAGTCTTAAAGATTGCTATAGTTTGTATTGTATCAGTTGTATAGTCCTATTTCACTTGCAAGCTATTTCATGTGATCATAGTTTAACATAGAAGGCTTGAAGATAAGATTCACCACTTTTCTTGCATAGGGAGGCTATTTTCACCATCCAGTACAATATACGCTCATTCATGAATGTCAAGACCTGGCCATGGATGAAGGTTTACTACAAGATCAAGCCCCTACTGAAGAGTGCTGAAACTGAAAAAGAGCTGGCCAACCTGAAGGAGGAGCATGACAAACTTAAAGATGTCCATGCAAAGGTTGAGGCCAAGAAGAAGGAACTCGAGGAGAAGATGGTGGCTCTGGTGCAAGAGAGGAATGACCTGGCACTGCAAGTGGCATCTGTAAGTGTATATTGTACCATTTCATGTTCACAATCATACCACTACCCAGTCTCAGCATTGTGTTTTCAATACAAATCAGATGCCATGCTTCTATCTTATATTTACAATAGGGAAATGAGGGTCTTAATGATGCTGAGGAGAGGTGTGAGGGTCTTATCAAAAGTAAGATCCAGCTCGAGGCCAAGCTCAAAGAGACAACCGAGAGATTGGAGGATGAAGAGGAAATCAATGCTGAGCTGACTGCCAAGAAGAGGAAACTGGAGGATGAGTGCTCTGAGCTCAAGAAGGACATTGATGATCTGGAGCTGACCTTGGCCAAAGTGGAGAAGGAGAAACATGCTACCGAGAACAAGGTTTGGATTTCTAAAGGGCAGATCAAGTGTGTTGTAAATAAAATATCATAGTTACACTGTTTACTAATTCAAAATTAGATAACTAGATATATACTTTATTGATCAATAAGGGGGAATTCAAGGTCTCAGTAGCATACAGACATCACACACAACATGCACTAACAGCAGAAAAACTAATAAAAGTATTATGTGTAGGTCAAGAACCTAACTGAAGAGATGGCCTCCCAGGATGAGTCCATTGCTAAGCTAACAAAGGAGGAGAAAGCCCTACAAGAGGCCCATCAGCAGACTCTTGATGATCTTCAGGTAGAGGAAGACAAAGTCAACACTCTGACCAAATCCAAGAGACTAAGCTTGAACAGCAAGTGGATGATGTAAGTTCTTAACCAACAGGAGTTTACAAATAAATCTACATTTGATAAATTTTCCCACATGCTCACCTCAAACTTCAAATTGGCAGCTTGAGGGTTCCCTGGAGCAAGAAAAGAAGCTCCGTATGGACCTTGAGAGAACTAAAAGAAAGCTTGAGGGTGACCTGAAGCTGGCCCAGGAGAACATCATGGATCTGGAGAACGACAAGCAACAGTCTGAGGAGAAGCTGAAGAAGTAATGCATGATTCCACTGAGCAACACCATTTATGCAAACTTTTAATCAAAATACGACTAAACACTTTTGTGTAAGCGTTTACTGACATTTATTTTACTTTACTGTGACATAGGAAGGACTTTGAAACAAGCCAACTTCTTAGCAAGATTGAGGATGAACAATCACTGGGTGCTCAGCTGCAGAAGAAGATCAAGGAGCTTCAGGTTTAATTATTCTCTAGCGAATCAAAATCTGAGCTTTTTTGCAATTTTCTGTCTTACAAATATACTTGTTACCAATAGGCCCGCATTGAGGAACTAGAGGAAGAGATTGAGGCTGAGCGTGCAGCTCGTGCCAAGGTTGAGAAGCAGAGAGCTGATCTTTCCAGGGAACTTGAGGAGATCAGTGAAAGGCTTGAGGAGGCTGGTGGTGCCACTGATGCTCAAATTGAGATGAACAAGAAGCGTGAGGCTGAGTTCCAGAAGCTGCGTCGTGACCTTGAGGAGTCCACCCTGCAGCATGAAGCCACTGCTGCAGCTCTCCGCAAGAAGCAGGCCGACAGTGTGGCTGAGCTGGGAGAGCAGATTGACAACCTCCAACGTGTCAAGCAGAAGCTTGAGAAGGAAAAGAGTGAATTCAAGATGGAAATTGATGATCTTGCCAGCAACATGGAGGCTGTTGCTAAAGCTAAGGTTGATGAGATGTTTACCCTCATGTTATCTTTTAAACAAACCAACTTACAATAAACTTGTTTGCTACTAATGGGCATTTTCATAAACAGGGAAATCTGGAGAAGATGTGCCGCACCCTTGAGGACCAACTCAGTGAAACCAAGGCCAAGAGTGATGAGGCTGCCCGGCAGGTCAATGACCTCAGTGCTCAGAGAGCAAGACTTCAGACTGAAAATGGTGAGCTTGGCCGCCAGGTTGAGGAGAAAGATGCTCTTGTGTCTCAGCTGACCAGAAGCAAACAGGCCTTCACTCAGCAAATTGAGGAGCTGAAGAGACTGAATGAAGAGGAGGTCAAGGTACTGATATACTGATGCACCAAGAGAAAACAAATTGGATTACATAGAACACATTATGTGAAAGGCTTTAACACCCTCACTTGTTTACAAATAGGCCAAGAATGCCCTGGCCCATGCTGTTCAGTCTGCACGCCATGACTGCGATCTCCTGAGGGAGCAGTTTGAGGAAGAGCAGGAGGCTAAAGCTGAACTGCAGCGTGGCATGTCCAAGGCCAACAGCGAGGTTGCTCAGTGGAGGACCAAGTATGAAACTGATGCCATCCAGCGTACTGAGGAGCTTGAGGAGTCCAAGTATGTGTTAAAGATGCAACAAAGTGAATTTGGATGTTAATTAAAACCTTGCATTTTCTTGAGGAAAACCCATCATGTCCCTCTTACATTAATCTGTTGGTATTTCCAGAAAAAAGCTTGCCCAGCGTCTGCAGGAGGCTGAGGAGCAAATCGAGGCTGTCAACTCCAAGTGTGCCTCTCTGGATAAGACCAAGCAGAGACTCCAGGGTGAAGTTGAGGACCTCATGATTGATGTGGAGAGAGCCAATGGTGTAGCTGCCAACCTTGACAAGAAGCAAAGAAACTTTGACAAGGTATTGTCTCCACAACACCATTTAAATGTGGAATGTAGATAAAAGCTTTGTAAGTATAAGCCTTACAACAAAAACTGTTTCTAAAAGGTCCTGGCAGAATGGAAGCAGAAGTACGAGGAGAGTCAGGCAGAGTTGGAGGGTGCCCAGAAAGAGGCTCGTACTCTCAGCACTGAGATGTTCAAGATGAAGAACTCCTATGAGGAGTCTCTTGACCACCTGGAGACCCTGAAGAGGGAGAACAAGAATTTGCAACGTGAGTCAAATCAACCCAATCCATATCCCAATCAAAATATTTTAAAACATCCGGATTATGAAACATAATATTCGAATATCCTGTAATATGTATATTTGCAGAGGAGATCTCAGACCTGACTGAGCAGCTTGGTGAGACTGGAAAGAGCATCCATGAGCTGGAGAAGGCCAAGAAGACTGTAGAAACTGAAAAGGCTGAGATCCAGACAGCCCTGGAGGAGGCTGAGGTAGAAATTCAGATGGGCTTTTCTACACAAAATTGAAATGATATGAGAAATGTCATATTTAAAAATTCTTCATTTTCTTTGTTTAGGGAACTCTCGAGCATGAGGAGTCCAAGATTCTTCGTGTCCAACTGGAACTCAACCAGGTCAAGGGTGAGGTTGACAGGAAACTTGCAGAAAAGGATGAGGAGATGGAGCAGATCAAGAGGAACAGCCAGAGGGTGATTGACTCCATACAGAGCACTCTGGACTCTGAGGTCAGGAGCAGGAATGATGCCCTGAGAATCAAGAAGAAGATGGAGGGAGACCTCAATGAGATGGAAATTCAGCTGAGTCATGCTAACCGCCAGGCTGCTGAGTCCCAGAAACAACTGAGAAATGTACAAGGTCAACTCAAGGTCAGTTATAAAATATAAAAAGTAGTACAAGGGTACTATGTGATCCCATCTAACCGCCATTACTATCTATTTGACAAGTATCTCCATAAAACACCTGAACTGTCTATTGGTAGCATGAAATCTCTTTTGTCATTCCATGTTTTCTATTAGGATGCCCAACTGCACCTTGATGATGCTGTCAGAGGACAAGAAGACATGAAGGAGCAGGTTGCCATGGTGGAGCGCAGGAACGGCCTGATGGTGGCTGAGATTGAGGAGCTCAGAGCTGCCCTGGAGCAGACAGAGAGAGGCCGCAAAGTGGCTGAACAGGAGCTAGTTGATGCCAGTGAGCGTGTTGGCCTTCTGCACTCTCAGGTGAACATATCTTTTTTTACCTCACATAAAATAATTTTTTCCATCATTTCCACAGTACTTTCAAAAGATTTTTCTTCATTTAACATTTAACAAATTATTTCTGAATGGTAGAACACAAGTCTGATTAACACCAAGAAGAAGCTTGAGGCTGACCTGGTTCAGGTCCAAAGTGAGGTTGATGACATCGTCCAGGAGGCTAGAAATGCTGAGGATAAGGCCAAGAAAGCTATCACTGATGTAAGTAGTGATATATTTTTCTTAATTCATCCCTAACATATTAAATATGTGAACATTAAGGATATGTTTTCATGCTACCTTCCATAAACAATCATGCTGTCATCTAGGCTGCCATGATGGCAGAGGAGCTGAAGAAGGAGCAGGACACCAGTTCTCATCTGGAGAGGATGAAGAAGAACCTGGAGGTCACTGTGAAGGATCTGAAGCACCGCCTGGATGAGGCTGAGAATCTGGCCATGAAGGGTGGCAAGAAACAACTCCAGAAACTGGAGTCCAGGGTGAGTGGCTAAACCTGGGTGAGATGAAAATTGTTCAGAATATAATGAATAAAATGAAGACCTTGTCTGAAATGAAAATGTTGCTCATGTAAAGGTCCGTGAGCTGGAAGGTGAGGTTGAGAATGAACAACGACGTGGTGTCGATGCTGTCAAGGGAGTGCGCAAATACGAGAGGAGGGTGAAGGAACTCACCTACCAGGTACAAACTTTATTTAACCACTACTGAAATACATTTAACTTGAGGAGTACAACAATTGACAGATTGTTTTTCTTTTCAGACTGAGGAGGATAAGAAGAATGTCACCAGACTGCAGGACTTGGTTGACAAGCTGCAGCTGAAGGTCAAAGCCTACAAGAGGCAGGCTGAGGAAGCTGTAAGCAGTCTCTTATATTGCGTATATGGCCAAATGTCTTGCCTTTCATATTAATATAAATATATATATAAAGCGTCTGTATTCATCAAACAACTTCTCATCATTAGGAGGAGCAAGCCAACGGCTACCTGTCCAAGTTCAGGAAGGTTCAGCATGAGCTAGAGGAGGCTGAGGAGCGTGCTGACATTGCTGAATCCCAGGTCAACAAGATGAGAGCAAAGAGCCGTGATTCTGGAAAGGTAAATCTAATTTGCCATATTTCAATGTGTTGTAAGTCATCATATGTCCCTACTCAATTACATTAAATTTCTCAATTTTTCTGTCTTAGGGCAAGGAGGCTGCAGAATAAATCCTGTCAAATCTTCTGCCTTGTCACTCAGCTGGATTAATATCCTGATTACTGTGGCTATTTTGTAACTACTACATAATAAACATCTCTTCATTATACTGTATATGAGTTCATTGTTTTTAAATGTCAGTGAGAATAATTTGCATGTTTTGATTTCATACTGCTATTTAAAATCACTTAATAATGAAATAATGAGAGATGCTTTTTAGATATCTGAAGGGAACTGAAAACGGCTACATTTTGGTGTGCTCAATACTCAGGTAGGTAGGTAGATAGATAGATAGATAGATAGATAGATAGATAGATAGATGGATAGATGGATAAAAACTTTAATGATGTCTGTGTTGCACTCCAGGAGAAGTGAGGATATGTCCAGTATTGTGATGGTCCCGTGGCCTAACATAGCTGGCAAACAACTCCTGCTCTGTGTTTCATTACAGGTCATCTAAACCTGCCAGATTAATCATAGAAGCAGCCCATCCACAAATTAGCATTGACCATTTAAAAAATAACAATACTTATAACAAATGACAGTACATTTCAGTCAGGAACTTGACATTAAAGAACTGCACAAATCAAATACACAAATGCAAAAACTGGGATGCTATCCTGATATATTAATTACTAAATAATTCTGTTTTAGCAAAGAGCACAAAAAGTCTTTATATGGTATAGCAATATCATTGTTAGGATGTTGACAGTGATCTTATTCAGTACATTTTCTTCAAAGACCAGAGAATAAGTCGTACATCTTTGTTTTAGTCTTTCAATGTTGGCTGCATAAGGCTACCAATATGCAAGAAAATCTGATTGTAAGACTCAAATCACATGTCATCACATAATATGCACAAACCAAAATAGGCTGGGTTGATGAATAATTGACCAATTGTTGATTCAGTGCCAACAGAAGTTACCCATGGAATTAAAGACGTAACCTGAGATGACGGACGGATGGATGGATAGATAGATAGATACTTTATTAATCTGGAGGGAAATTTAGGAATCTTCAATCGTGGCCTACTGACAACATTTGGCCAAATTAGGGAAGATTAGGGATCTTTTGTTTGTTTTCTTTTTTTTTCCTCAGTAATTTTGTGCCAACGATTCCAAGGACACTGAAAGACCAGGGTGCAGGACACAGACAGAAAAGATTGTGGACTGAAATTTTTACTTTTTTTTTAAAAAAAAATCATTCTCTGGATTACTTGTTGGGTATGTGGATGTGTTTTGCACCTGGCAAACTTTGCCAAATGGCTCCACCTTGTGGTCTCAATCACTGCCAGATGTGTCAGCTTTGGCCATCAATGAGTATTTTAATTGTTGCTACCCAACAACATTATCTCAATGGTGGGTATATTGATGACATGGCGCCCTTTTCTAAAAGACTTACATAAACAACATGCTGTCCAGAGTTTTTGGTTTGCATATGGTAGAGACAGAGAAACAGAAAGAAAGAAATTCCAACAAGGATACAATGTTGCCTGGGGACATTCACCTACTGTATGGGACACTGTCAGTGGATAAAGCTATTCTAGTGTCTTGTTTCATGATACACTACATGGATGAAATCACCCCTTACCAAAAAATCCTGTAGGATTTTTTTTCCCCCATTAGGATTCAATGGATTGCAGACATTCTACAGGATTTTTTTATATTTCAATAGGATTCCAATATAGCCTAATTCTGATTTCCATGTTGCCATTGTAAAGGATTCAGAGGTCTACTGGTGCAGTCCTATAGGATTTTCATCATGATTATACTTTCTTATAGGATTTTGTATTGTTCTCTATTGGAATATTGGCTTGAACTTCAAGAGGGGCAGCCTTTGCCTTAGCCTCACACAATCAGTGGTGCCTTCAAACTACACGGAACACAATATAATTACATAAGACATACTGTATGACAGCATGGTGTTTAAACTATACAGCTGGAGGCTGGTTGCACATATTTGGAGAGCCACCAATCAAAACACCCTAATAGGCCAACATGGTTAGCCTAGAAAAGATGAACAACTATTTCTATAGTGTCACAAGGTTGAGGAAGAACACAGAAGAAATTATTGTTTCCTATGACTTGTGATACCTACTTTTACTTTTCAATTTCAACTTCTTTGTCAACTTTGTGACGTCTAAGTTGTTCTTTTGGTAGTGCAGTGTGTCAAGGCTCCTGGAGGGCGTCTAAGAAATTTGTCACTGAACACCAGTCATAAAACTGCTGTGCACTTCACTTTTGGAATGATGCCCTAAAATTTCCACTTGTGACATATGCCATGTCTAGGCATGAATGCTTGGTGGGCATAAATAGATTACAGCACATTCATATGTGAAGGACATATAATTTACATGCAATGCCAGGAAAACGACATTTAGTAAACTGATATTTACAAACCACACAAATTGGCCATAAAATGAAAACTGCATAGGTGAACAGATTTATGGGGCAGGTGGGCAGTCGTGGCCTACTGGTTAGGGCTTTGGGCTTGGAACCAAAGGGTTGCCGATTCAATCCCCAACCAGTCTGAACGGCTGACCCCTCACTGCTCCCCGAGCGCCGCTGTAGCAAGGCAGCTCACTGCTCCGGGTTAGTGTGTGCTTCACCTCACTGTGTGTTCACTGTGTGCTCTGTGTGTTCACTAATTCACGGATGGGATAAATGCAGAGACCAAATTCCTTGTATATGCAATTGCATACGGCCTAGAAACCTGATTTACATTTACATTACCCTTTAATTAGGATAATTGATAACATTTGTATGTAACACTACTAACAAAGTAAAGGCCAATTGTAGTATGTTGATAAAGAAAACATATTTATGGACAACATTGCTCGATGTGCCCCTACAGTACCATTAAAGGACAATTCCGGCGCAAAATTAACCTAGGGGTTAATAACGCATGTGTGCGGAGTTTGACCATTCTCTGGGATATGCTTATCGTATGTGATCAGTTTAGAAACACAAATATGTATAATAGCTTATATTATATTAAATATGTATAATAACTTATATTATATCAACTATCTGAACAGCACAGGTGACCACTACTGCATAATTTCATGGAGTGCTGAAATGTACACTATGTACATAGTGTGAACTGAACTGTGAAACTCAGCAAATATGTATTGCAATATCATCATATTAACTATTCCACCTGTGTGTGCATGATTCAAATTTTGAAGTGCAAAATAGCTTAGGCTACAGCACCGATATTTCTATCCATAGATATAAATAATCAATTCTAACCACTGAATTTCTGACATAAATGGCTCTTTGCCCTAGCCTAGAAATCTTGACGCACCCTAGCGGCAGCAAATTACATTTGCTGCCAGGGCTAGTCTAGCAACTCTCTGTTGGCTTGTGAGCTCGAAAAATTAAACTTCTATCAGGCCAATCAAATTGTGTATAGAGTCGTTAGGCGGGCTTAACAAAATGATTGATGGCAGAGTTGCAACGCTTTGGCTTGAATTCCCTTCTACTTGACAACAAATCAGATGGATGTTGCTGTTGGCGAACAGTGTGACACGAGTTAAGCTTTTATTAAGTTGGCAAAAGTTTGAACTAGCCAACTAGCTCCGCTGGTGGGAAACGCATGGGACTCATAGCGCTGTCCTATTGCGTGCAGAGGGAATTTGAAAGACAACCGATTATCCCGCCCCTCGGACTGAGCACTGTGAACGGTGAGTGCCCAGACCCTACATTTTAATGTGGGTCTGGCTCGTCAGGCTATCTTTGCCATTCATTTGAAATAAAACCCTGTGAATGTTTTTTTTTTTTTGTTTTTTTAATCAGTGATCTCTAATACAAAAACAGTTATCCCATTAGACTTTGAGAGAAAACACCAAATAGCAATTTAATAACTAATGATGCATACGCATTTATCAAGATGTATGTCAGTATAACTAAGAAGAGGCAATTTATTATATGGTCCTTCAGAGTGCTCCATTCAAATAAATGGGCCTTCCAAACGTTCAAGGTCTCATACATCCGTATAATGACCCCAGCTGATTCACTGCAACCAGTGGTGCCTTTAAACCACACAGAACATAATACATCAGCATGGTGTTTCAGCTATGGAGCTGGAGGCTGGTTGCACATATTTAGAGAGCAACCAATCAAAACACCCTAATAGGCCAACACGGTTAGCCTAGAAAAGGTTAACAACTACTTTTATATAGTGTCACACGGTTGAGAAAGCACACATAAAACATGATTGATTCTTATGACTTGTGATACTTGTCACTGAACACCAGTCATAAAACTGCTGTGCACTTCACTTTTGGAATGCTGCCCTAATATGTACTAGTTCTACCAGTGCCAAAAAAAGTGCTTGTGACACATGCCATGTCTATGCATGAATGTGTGGAGGACATTATAGAGTACAGCACATCTACATAACATCTCAAGGACATATTTTATTTATATGTTTATATACAGTACAGGCCAAACGTTTGGACACACCTTCTCATTCAATGTGTTTCCTTTATTTTCATGACTATTTACATTGTAGATTCATCAAAACTATTAATGAACACATGTGGAATCATGTACTTAACAAAAAAGTGTAAAATAACTGAAAAAATGTCTTATATTCTAGTTTGTTAAAAGTTTTTTTTTTTTTTTCAATTTAATACCATATTCAGCAAGCCATAACTTGACAAATATTCATCTGTGGGCCAAAAAACTTTGCATTCATTCATAGTTTTGATGCCTTCAGTGAGAATCTACAATGTAAATAGTCATGGAAATAAAGAAAACGCATTGAAATGAGAAGGTGTGTCCAAACTTTTGGCCTGTACTGTATATGCAATTTATTTCAGAGGGGAACAATATTTAGAAAACTGATGTTTACAAACCACATACATTTTAAAAACAGACAAGTCATTGGCCATAAAAGGAAAATTGCATAGGGGAACAGACTTACGGGGCAGGCATTATAGTACAGCGGCTAAGGCCAGATTTTTCCCTGAATCGTTCAGTTTTTGCAGAAAGCACGAAACTTGGTACAGTTATAGTACTACCCCTAGTGATCAAAAATTGAAATGGACCCCAACACTTAGCGCCCCCTAGTGGCCCCTATCTTGACTTCAAATATGGCCACCAAAATATGCCCTTTTTTTCTACATTTATAATGCTATGCTGCTTTTAACACATAATATGACGTCTATAGCCATCTTTCAGCATTATGAAATATATAATGAGACAATCATGCATAATTAAAATGGCAGACATGTTGGATTTTAAAGAAGTAGCCATACATTCTGACACTGAGTCAAAAACTGGGGTGCGTTTAGGCTATGTGTGAAGTTTTGACTGTGTGACTAAACCCTGCACTTGCCTGGGCTCAATCCTTCTAATTTGCCCCCTAGAGGCTGGCATGCTAGCGAGGAGGCTAAAACCCATAGATGCTAGCGTCTGTCAAGTCTCTTAAAGAAACATATGCTGCCTTTTGGGAATTTAGCTATTTTGTCTTCTATCCTAGAGTTAGATAAATTAGTACATACACCCAGTCATAGTTAGATAAATTAGTATATAACCCAGTCCAACACATCCTCATTCAATTGAGGTGGGTGGGGCCAATTAGCATATACCAATTTAAGGCTTATAGTGATTGTCCAGTCCTTGGGTGTGCTTTGTGGTGGATACACCAAAAGCTCAATACAAGTTGAGGTTGTTCTGATATAGTAAGTCCAAGATTTGCTTGAGGACCACTTTCTCCAAAACAAGAAAGGAAGAAGGGAAATAGGTCTGTAAAAACAGGAATGGTTTTAGAGGTGGTGGCAATTTTTTTCCATCTTTATCCTCCTTGACTGATTTTTCACTAGTTTCACATTTGGCTACGGTCAGTGTCACTACTGGTAGCATAAGCCAGTACCTGGAGCCTACAAATGTTGCACAGGTAGTCCATCTCCTCCAGAATGGCACACCAAACGTTCCATTGCTAGAAGGATTGCTGTGTCTCCCAGCGCAGTCTTAAGAGCATGTTGGAGATTCCAGGAGACAGTTGCTCTAGAAGAGCTGGGCAGGATGGTAGAGGGTCCTTAACCCAGCAGCAGGACCAGTATCTGCTCCTTTGTGCAACAACAAACAGTAGGAGCCCTGCCAGAGCCCTATAAAATGATCTCCTCCTGGCCGCTGGTGTGAATGTCTCTGACCTGTCAGACTTCATGAAGGTGGCCTGAGGGCCCGATGGCCTCTGGAAGGACCTATGCTCACTGCCCAGCACCGTGCAGCTCAATTGGCATTTGCCATAGAATACAAAATTGGCAGTTTCGCCATTGACGCCCTGTGCTTTTCACAAATAATACCAGGTTCACCCTGAGCACATGTGAGGTCTAAAGCTGTCTTGGAGAATGTAATGTTGCCTGCAACATCATTCAGCATGACTGGTTTGGTGGTGGGCCAGTGATGGTCTGAGGAGAGATATCCTTGGAAGGACGCACACACCTCTACGGGCAAGACAACTGCACCCTCACTGCTCTTAGGCATCAGGATGAAAACTTCAGACCCATTGTCTGACCCTGTATTGGTGCAGTGGGCCCTGGGTTCCTCCTGGTGCACAACAATGGCTGGACACATGTAGCGAGAATGTGCAGGCAGTTCCTGGAGGATGAAGGCATTGATACCATTGACTGTCCCCCCACACTCCCCTGACTTAAATCCGATTGAACACCTCTGGGACATTATATTTTGGTCCATCCAACACCGCCAGGTTGCAACACTGACTGTCAAGGAGCTCAGTGATGGCCATGTCCACATCTGGGATCAGATACCCCAGGACACCATCTGCTGTTTCATTAAGAGCATGCCCCGATGCCATCAAGCATGTCGGAGCCATACGAACTACTGAGTACAATCATGAGTTGCTGCGCTGAAATTTAAGCAAAATGGACTAGCTTGCCACGTAATTTTTTCCACTTAGATTTTCGGGGGGTCTTTTAATTCAGTCCTCTGTGGATTGATCATTTTCATTCCCAAATAACGAAGTGGCATCCTTTTCTTCCTAACATATTACCCAGTCCATATCAGTTTGAATCCTACCTCACAGGATGCTCGTTTAACGTATCATGGCTTGGAATGTTGGGGTAAAAGTAACTTGCATCATTGCTCTTTGCCAGAGTGTCTCGCAGAGACAATTTCATTGTGCTCTCGCGAGAACTCTGGATTTCCAGGATACTTCTCTTTGCTATCCACACCACTTCTTTGGGACAGATTATTCATTCGCACAGCTTCTCATACCACTGCTATGCAGATGACACACAGCTTTATCTGTTCTTTCCACCTGATGACCCCTTGGTCTCGGCACGGACCTCGGATTGCCTCTCAGACATATCTACATGGATGAAGGCACACCACCTCCTGCTAAACCACTCATAAACCAAACTGCTGGTCCTCCCAGCTAAACCTACTGCTCTCACCTACTCGAATGCCCTCATACAGGCATATATGCTACCCCCCGACCATTGCGCTCTTCAGACAAACATCATCTAGCTCTGCCACCGGTACGCTCAGGTCAATCCAAACTTTGTTCATCTGTTATTCCTCGTTGCTAGAACGCGCTACCAGTTCCTACTAGAGCAGGGACATCCCTCTCCACCTTCAAAAAACTCCTGAAGACCCAGCTCTTCAGAGAATATCTCCTCTCGTAGCACTACTTACAACTAGCTAATTCTAGCACTTACCACCTGACTTGACTGTATAAAAACAACACTCACTGATGCACTTTTCCCTATTGTACTCTACCTTTTTGAATTGTTTTAAATTGTTCTAGAATTGTTGAGAGAATTGTTTTAAAAGCGTTAAACTGTTTACCAGGTTGTAAGTCGCTTTGGCTAAAAATGCGTCAGCCAAATGTAATGTAATGTAGATATCCAGTATGATGTTTTTTCCCGATTGAGATCTGATGTGTTTTATTTTTTAAAGTGTATAATTTTTTTGAGCAGTGTATAGTAAGAGTTAAGGTTTGCTCAGAAAGAGAAGAAGGTGGAATAAGAATTTATTGATGATGTAGGTAGTTACTTCAATTAACCAAGATATAGAATAATTGGCTTATTTTCTTACACATAGTGGCCATACTGGAATCTTACCAAATTATACTTGATGTCTTGTATATTATTGAGTTTGTCATGTGATAAAATGACTGTTCAAACTTTGAAATTGTTTTTGAATGATATTTCTATCATGAATAACAATAGAGATGGTCTATATTTTCACATTTGGTATCCGCCACATAGGATTTCAAAATGGCCAACATCAAGTTTGTTTGGAAATCATGTCAATAGCTTCCTTGACCCTAAAAATTGAGTGTTAGAACTTAAAAGACTTTTTTATCTTGTTTAATTTTGAAGTTGTATCAACAATTCTATTAAGAATGGTAGCCATATTTGAATTCAAGGTGGCAGCCACTAGGGGGCGCTATGTGTTGGGGTCCATTTCAATTTTTGATCACTAGGGGTAGTAGTATAACTGTGCCAAGTTTCATGCTTTCTGCGAAAACTGAACGATTCCGGTGCTTAGCCGCTGTACTTATTACCCTTTAATTAGGATATATGATAACAATTGCATATGTATCACACTACTATCAGTATAGTATAAGTATAGGCCAACTGTTCTATAGTATGTGAGAACAGTATAGTATGTGTGAAGTTGAGATGATGTTTACGTAAATAGATTCAAACACATCAATCAAACACACTTTGCTGAGTTGATAGAATACGGCCAATATAAGGAGGGCTGTGGAGGGCTGCAAAAGGCCAGGGGGGGTTGAAGTGCACAGTAAGTCATAGGTTGCTTTCACAGACACAGGCAGACAGGAGTCGGCTCCTCCTATTACAGAATGTGTGATGGCAAACTACATCTCCTCATCTCTAAAGCATGGAATGAAGCATGGACTGCTCAAATGTATGTATTTACATGACATTTCTTTTTTTTTTTTTTTTTTTTTTTTTCATGTATACCAACTTTTTTTTTTTTTTTCTATTTATTTGCAAACATCATTGACATTACAGAAAATGCAACACTACGACATGCACATGAATACTACATACGACAAACAGACGTACATTACATAAACACATACTGTAACTTAACAAGACATCACATTGACTTGGCTTCCACAAACATAACACAACATAACATTAATAACAGAAAGGCTAAGGATGATTTCGGCCCAGGATGATTACAGATATGATTATCAGGGATGAAATTGATGACCGGAATGAAAAGAAGGGGGATGGGGGTGCGGATGGTAGCTCTGAGAGTGTGAATGAGGTGGTGTTGGGATGGGGGGTGAGGGGTAGTGAGTATGTGAGGATGTATGTGTGTGTGTGTGTGTGTGTGTGTGTGTGTGCATATGTATAAGTCTGGCTTGCTGTTGGGCCAGGAGGAGAGAAGATGGAACATAGAGAGGGAGGGTTTCAGAGGAGAGGAGTTGTAATTATTCTATTAATGATAAGTATAATAATAGGAATAACTGATTGCCTGGTTGATTGCCTGACTGATTGCCAACCTGGGCACCCATTAATGGCCACAGTTCCACCCAGCCCCCGCAGTTATACTGCGACGAGCTGACAGAGGGGAGGACCTGCGTGCCACCCATCGCCCCAGGCCCCCAGCATATGCACACATCCCCGACTACCACGACCAACCACACCTCGCCCCCAGACCTTCACCCAACACGCCACTCTTGACCTAAATATGTATATGTGAATGGCTAGGTTGAGGGGTCTATCTAGAGTGTAGCATTAAAAGAAGTGGACATGCATGGTGAATACCTGTCAGGATTTCCCCATGCACACCACACTTACCCTGTGTAAGATGTATGCCTCCTCAATGTGTGCATTAAAATAAGTGAGGCATGCAGATAGACACCTGATGAGGCATCTACCTGCACTCCACTCTTACCCTAGCCTGTTTTGTAGTTTTTGTTTATGTATGTCACCTAACATGTAGTGCAATTAAAAGAGAGTAAAAGCGTGCTGTGTGCTTCCAGGACAAAGGCGTGTGCATGAGCGTATGAGGACGGTGCACACCGGGGGCCCAGGGCCAATAGATAACCCACAGGACCCAACCAATGCCAAAACCACACAGCGACCCGCCAGGACCGAGTCTCCCAAGCCATCCAATGGGGCCCCGTCAGAATAACAATGGGAGAGGCAGAGAGAAAGAGTGAAATTAGTAAAGTTATCAGAGAATGTAAATAAAAGGGGGAGGGAAAGAAGGGGATGCTATTTATATTACTACTACTAATAATAATAATAATAATAACAACTAGAAAAGCATTTCCTGAAGGAAATACAGTGCATGAAAATGCAAAAAATATGATGTCAAATATCATACAGAGTAAAAACAAACTATATTGGTTGCTAGGTAGATGAGGTTTAATATAGTTGGTATGACTGAACAGTTAAATAGGTGGATAGTTTATATAGGTAAATGATTTACTTGGTATATAAGGTTTAATATAGTTGGAATGATTGAACGGTTAAATAAGTGGATACTTTAAATGGTTAAATTATTTAGGTAGATAGTTGACGATAACTGACACTTGGAATGGCTCTAATGTTTGCTAGCAGTTATGCTAACTATGTTAACAAAGATAATAATGTTAACCAAGTTACTATGTTAACTAACATGCTAACAATGTTAAAATGCTAACTATGCTAACCATGTGACTTAGCTAACTTATCTAATTATTGTTAGCAGTTATGCTAACTATGCTAACTAGCATGCTAACTATGCTAACCATGTTACTTAGCTGACTTTGCTAATCATTTTTAGCAGTTTTGCTAAAAATGCTAACTAGCATGTTAGCATGCTAACTATGCTAACCATGTGACTTAGCTAGCTTAGCTAATCATTTTTAGCAGTTTTGCTAAAAATGCTAACTAGCATGATAACATGCTAGCATGCTAACTATGCTAACCATGCTACTTAGCTAACTTAGCTAACTAGCTACAGTGGGTAGGAGTCATAGTTGATGACAAGTAACAGTTACAATGGCTGAACAGTTAAAAAGTTAAGTAGTTTAAGGGGTTAAATTGTTTAACAGTAAAATATTATAGTGAGGACTTTTATTTTGAAACAGTTTTTGGCAGAGGAAGCAGTTGAACAGGATGTGTAGTCTTAATAGGGCCAGTTTGTATGCTTAAAGCCTGAGACTGGCAGTTGGTCCAGGTGGCCTGAACACCTGCCATAGGATTCTAATTGCTGTGATGTCATAAAGGGCAATGTGAAGTCAATGGGGAAATGTTGATAGTTTTTAATTAATAGTTTAAAAAGTATAAAAGTTACAAAGATGAAAAATACAAAGCCCACATGTCCTAATTAAGACCTACGCGTCAATGTTTGAATGAAGTTTCTACGTTAAACGGTTGAAGCTGCATTAGCTGCGTTAGAAGAAGAATAATGATAACTAGAAAAGCATTTCCTGAAGGAAATACAGTGCATGAAAATGCAAAAAATATGATGTAAAATATCATACAGAGTAAAAACAAACTATATTGGTTGCTAGGTAGATGAGGTTTAATATAGTTGGAATGACTGGACAGTTAAATAGGTGGATAGTTTAAATGGTTAAATTATTTAGGTAGATAGTTTAATATAGATAACTGACAGTTGGAATGGCTCTAATGTTTGCTAGCAGTTATTTAACTATGTTAACAAAGATAATAATGTTAACCAAGTATGTTTAACTAGCATGCTAACAATGTTAAAATGCTAAGTATGCTAACCATGTGACTTAGCTAATCATTTTTAGCAGTTTTGTTAAAAATGCTAACTAGCATGCTAACATGCTAGCATGCTAACTATGCTAACCATGTGACTTAGCTAACTTAGCTAATCATTTTAAGTAGTTTTGCTAAAAATGCTAACTAGCATGCTAACATGCTAGCATGCTAACTATGCTAACCATGTGACTTAGCTAACTTAGCTAATCATTTAAGTAGTTTTGCTAAAAATCTTAACTAGCATGCTAACATGCTAGCATGCTAACTATGCTAACCATGTGACTTAGCTAACTTAGCTAATCATTTTTAGCAGTTTTGCTAAAAATGTTAATCATGCTAACATGCTAGCATGCTAACTAGCATGTGACTTAGCTAATCATTTTAATCATTTTTAGCAGTTTTAAACTATGCTCTTAACCATGTTACTTAGCTAACTTAGCTAACTAGCTACAGTGGGTAGGAGTCATAGTTGATGACAAGTAACAGTTACAATGGCTGAACAGTTAAAAAGTTCAGTAGTTTAAAGGGTTAAATTGTTTAACAGTGAAATATTGTAGTGAGGACTTTTATTTTGAAACAGTTTTTGGCAGAGGAAGCAGTTGAACAGGATGTGTAGTCTTAATAGGGCCAGTTTGTATGCTTAAAGCCTGAGACTGGCAGTTGGTCCAGGTGGCCTGAACACCTGCCATAGGATTCTAATTGCTTAACGGCTCTATTGTGATGTCATCAGCCCATGTTAAGTCTATGGGGAAATTTTGAACAGTTTTTAATTAATAGTT
Organism: Alosa alosa; assembly: GCF_017589495.1. Taxonomy (NCBI): domain Eukaryota; kingdom Metazoa; phylum Chordata; class Actinopteri; order Clupeiformes; family Clupeidae; genus Alosa; species Alosa alosa. Next base: position 19,424,273 of record NC_063200.1, read on the forward strand.
TAAAAAGTATAAAAGTTACAAAGCTGAAAAATACATAGCACCCATGTCCTAAGTAAGTAAGACCTCACGTAACATAGTTTGAATGAAGTTTCTACGTTAAATGGTTGAAGCTGCATTAAACGCGTTAGAAGAAGAAGAATAAGAAGAAGCCTAGGAAGAACAGTACAGTGCATTTTCATGCACTGTAAAAAGCCTTGGAATAACAGTACAGTGCATTTTCATGCACTGTAACTAGAAAAGCATTTCCTGAAGGAAATACAGTGCATGAAAATGCAAAAATGCAAAGATGTGAAATTGAATTCAGATGTAAAGTAAGAGATTCAATTTATAATATAGTTCATGCACCACAATGAGGGAGTTAGAGAGGGAGAGAAATCTAGTTTTAACATCCAATGTCATTTTCCTTCATAAGGTATCAAATGAGATCAGTAAAAAATATATGGATTGTTTGTTTAATTGATTAATGCAATATATAATTTTAAAGGTTATGATTTGTAGACAAACTTCTATTTCAAATTGTCAGCGTGTCAGCTAGTTGGGGTTGATTGGACAGCCCTTAAAAGATGGCGTTAGTTCAGTGCCTTTTGAGCCCGCCAGCATTGGTTGTGTGAGAGCCATGGATGGCTGTGTGTAGTGTGTATGTTTTATGTTGGGTCTTGTCCTCAGCTGCTGTCATGCTGTGAGATCTTGACCTGCTCATTTTAAAGGTACTACAGTGGTAGTGTGTGCTGAGTGCCGCAACTACTCTCCCAGTGGGGAGATTGAGTGACTATGATGTAGCACATCCTGGCCTAGTGTGGCAAAAAGGCTCCTCGCGGGGAGTTTGTGTGGCCATTTTATAGCCTGGATGGCTTGTTTGTTTGTTGATTGTTACGGTATGTGTACATTGTCATGGGCCAAGCCTACAATTACCTTAGCTTGGTTATTGTCCGTTTGAACTTTTATTTTTTTAACTTTTATGCTTGTCCCACTACATTATCAACATGATTACATTAAATTGGTTGTTCATACAGTGTTCTATTAGCATACTGCATATTTACCTATTATGTTGTATTGCACCTCTGGACTGTCATCTAGTTGGCAAGTTTCGTTGCAATTAAATGCTATGCCGATTCTAAAAAAACAAGAATTGCCCTTAATAATGCCGAAAAGCAAAAGTTACTTTATTAGTTTTCCCAGGGAGAAATTTGACCTGGTCAGGAAAATTGCTGCAATAAATGCTAAACAGATACACAACCAGCACACAAAAAAAAAAAAAAAAAAAAAAAAAAACGTTATAAAGGGAAAATGTTCAGTAAACATTTGGGCTACTCAAAATGTGCTGTGTAAATTGCCATCCTTCATGCTTTCTTCTATTCTACCATACAAACTTGTTACAAATTTTCATAAGCATCCATGCATTCAGTCTTACAAATACCTTCATTTATCCATTCATATATATTCATATATTCAATCATAGATATGTATTAATTCCTGTATTCATAACCATACATACATTGTCAGTCATAAACATACATTCATTCATACATTCATTGACATACATTCACCGAAAGGGAGAAATGAGTGTTTATACCTGTTATATTTGCACAAAGGAACCCTGTAATGTCTAACAATCAATCTTTAGTAGTGAGTCTGAGACACTCAAGAAGATATTTGCAAGTAAAAAGGCTTTATTGAGCTTGACTATCAATTAAAATCGTGCCAGTATGTTTTGGTCAAAGAACAATCTTTTAACAATAAAAGATTAACAATATTTTAGTTAACTCTGCATAATATACTTTGTGTAACTTGTTTAATGTTGATCTGTATTTGTCAGCTCCACTATAAAGGCACAACTCTTCCATGAATACCTCCTCTCCTTGTGCTTTTGACAACCTCACACACCGTAGTCTTCTCTTCATTGTAGTTTAAATTTTGTTTTAATGCTGTAGTTATAACTGCTGTTTAAAAGTTTAAATGTTACAATTCTTGAATGTTAATAACTTAAATGTTATTATATTGTTGTAGTTATAGCTCTGTATCTTAAATGTTTAAATGCTTCAATGTTAATAGCTTAAATGTTATTCTATTGCTATAAGTCGCTTTGGACAAATGCATCTGCCAAATTAATGAATGTTATCATACTTCTTGACACACCATGCACATCGATATTTCATACATTGTGCCTAACCTAATTCTGAAGCTGATATAATGGATTGGAGGAATGTAAAATTAGCTGATGTATTTAAATTAATGAAGAATACAGAAAACAGGATCATGATAACTGTAATATGTTTGTAGAACACCTGAATGGGCACAGTGCTGAGGATCAGAGATGAAGATGTTATCCAACAATGTGTTCTTCTCAGTGGTGGAGGTAGTAATGAGATTTGTGAATCCTTTTGACTGGAACAACTCATAGATTGGCTTCCTTCCATTGGTCAACATGTCCTCATTAAAATCCCCACAGACTATAACTGGACTATCAGCAATAACATGTAAAGACTCCAGTAGATGGCAGAGATTTGGCAAAAATAGGTTTGTGTTGTAATCCGGCGGTCTGTAAATCACTGCAATTAATAGTGGAACTGGAGCAACAACTTTCAATACCAGGAATTCGAGATCAGTCACACCCTGTATGTATGGCACGTGATGGGCTAGAACATGGCTTTTTACAAACATAGCAACTCCCCCACCATTTTTCTGTGCAAAATGTGAAAGAGTAGTGTATGACACATGTCTATTGCGCTTATACATTTGATAGTTCTCCAATTGGATATTTTCTGGGACAAATGTGCCAAAAAGGTGTGTTTCAGTAAAGCACAAAATATCTGCGAGGCACAGTTCATGATGTCTCTTCACGTCATCGATGTGGGCTGACAGTCCTTCAGTGTTGTGATGGACCAGTGTTAAAGATGGTGATCTCAGAGTGGGGAGGCAGTGAAGAAGGGGCATGGCGTTTCCAAAGTCAACTTTTTGCATACTGTCCACAGAAACCGTGACTTCTGGATCAGCATATATTTGGTTTTCATCAAAATCAACTATGCGTAGACCATGTAGTGAGGTCGTTCTGCTGAGAGCAACGTATGCCATACCAGGTTCAAATATGCGCTGCAACGAGACCACTGCAGAAACTGTCGTCATGCCTTGACATTTGTGTATGGTACAACCAAAGGCTAGAGTCATTGGAAATTGGTGACGAACCACACCCTTTTTACTAAGAGGTTCCTCTACTCTTTCAATGTATACCAAATTGTCCGGTCCTTCTGGTCCTTTATTGCGATGTCTTTGCCCTGCATTGGGACTGTCCAATTCAACACCAAGCATTTTTACAAGTGATCTGCCATCTTGGTCGTGATAAACAATTTTACCAATCTTTCCAAATGAACCATTCACCAGTCCATCTTCCACATCTATGTTTCTCATGAGCATCACACGGGCACCGTTAGCAACTTGTAGTCTGTCTGGTAAATCCCCTTTACGTCCTTCAAAAGGTGCTCTCTGCCTTTCCATCTGACCAGTTTGTAGATCTTTCTTATAGTCATGTGCATCAATGTTGACCAGTTCAGAGTATAGAGCAGATATTGTGTTTGCATTGTGTTGGTTTACTTGTTTATTTGTAGCAAAACATGCAGAATGTCTTTGGGACAGTCATCAACTTGACATATGGCCTGGCCAAGTAGAGCTCTGTCTGCTTCAGATAATGCCTCTCCTTTGCGTTTCACCCTTATCCTGTTGAGCAGCTCAGCAAATGGCACATCATCTTTCTGGCGCATGATTTCTGTGAGAGTGACTACTTGGAATCGATCTTTCCAGATATCAAGAACATGATCCTCAAACACACAGAGAGGTTTGGCTTTACCAGGGGGACTTATCTGGTTGAAATCACCACAGGCCAGGATTGAGACTCCGCCAAAGGGTTTCTTGCTGCCTTTGATTTCTTGCAGTCTCCAATTGACATATGCAAAGAGTGATTTTGAAATCATGGACACTTCATCAATGACAATTATTTCAACATTGGACAAGGTTGCTCTCACTTCATCTAGACGGTTTCCAAGGCACTGGTAAGGTGGTTTAAGGCTTCTTGGCAGTTTCAGGACAGAATGCAGTGTCTTGCCAGATATGTTAAAAGCTGCTGTGCCGGTAAATGCTGTAAGAAGGACAGTGGGCATGGACATGTCTCTTTCCTCTGTGATGCGGGGTAACTTGCAGAGTATCTTTGATGCCTCTGTGTAGATGCATTTGATAAGGTGAGATTTGCCAGTTCCAGCTCCACCAGTGACAAAGTAAAAAAACTGATCGGCACTCTGTCCACACACTCGTCTCATGCACCACTTACGCACTGTATAGAATATAGATGCCTGCGTTTGATTTAGATTTTGATACATGTTACGGACTACAGTAGGGTCTATTTGAGGAGCCTCAAACATTGGTGCTGCACTTCCTCTGTCTGTGGTCCTTGAGCTATATTCAGGAATGTCATCCCGTTCATTCATTTCGTCTGGATTTATTTCCTCACGCTCAGAAATGCACTCAAGCCGAAGAAGCTCTGTCTCAGGTGCAAGTGTTGTCCATGCATCCTCCATAGGTCCATTTTCTTCTATGTTCTCAATAGCTTTCTCTATTGCATCACTGTTCTTTTCAAATTGTGACCTGTTCTCCTTGACAACAGAAACTACTCTGTCATTATAGTCTCTTCCAGGAAGACATATAGAACCTGATGTGTAAAATGACTCATATGTTGGAAAACCTCTGGGTTTCAGCTGTGAATCTGAACGATAAGGGAGGTACAGTTTGAGCAATGTGCCATAGAATTTCTCTGGAGCTTTTTGCTCAGAAAATCGGGTATATCTGATAATGGCAGGCTTTCCTTTTTCGTTAAGCTTCTGAATGAAGCCCATTTCATTTTGAAGTGGCAAAACCTTTTTTCCTTGTTTCTGCCTTCCATACACAACTCTATAAGTGGAAGCAAACTCTGCCATAAACATTGTCGCAAACTCTGGTGTATCTGGTCTGTTTTTGTATTTGTCTGCCATTCCGGACATCCAAACATTCTCTGAATCAGGGATTCTGTCATTCAGGTACCTTAAAGGGACGCTCATTTTCAAAGCATTGTCATCAGTGGGTATAAATATCACGTTTCGAGAGCAAGACTTCAGTTTCAAGCTACAGACTCGTGCAACAGCCTCTTGAACACTAACCTCTCTGTTTTTGGAGTATGCTTGCATGATTTGTTTCATTTCCTCACAGTCAGAGGTATTGGATTGAGAAGTATCAGAGACAACTCTTTTCAAATACTCACTCATCTCATGTTCAGCTTTGGAAATGTATGACAAGATGTACATCAGACAGGAATAAGGGTTCAGGATGAACTGAATATCAATGTTTGCATTCCAGGCCCTTAACAAATGTTCATTATAGCCATTAATCCAGCAGTCCTTTGGTTGACGTTTCATTACTAGTACACTGGACGTTGTTAATGAACTGACACAGTTTAGGTATTCCTCATAGCCTAAGTTGCATTGGGCAAGTAGCTGTGGGATGCTTTCAAATGATGCTGTTGGATTATTCAGCAATTCCCATAAAGGCCTCAGCTTAGTTTTGGCGTCTTCAGGTGATATGGAAGAGCGGTCATGATCAGATTCATTGTCAGATTCATCCATGAGCTCTGCTGGCATTGGGCGTGTTATAAATGTGCTGTCGACAGGCTGTTTCGGAAATCCAAACCGACAATGCTTATTTCCTTTCTTACATGACTTGGAGTGCCTTTTGCTGTGGGTTTGCACCTCTGTCACTATTTTGAAAAGCTCAGGGTCTGTATTTGGGTCAGGCAGCTGACATGTTATGTACTTGTCCACAAATTCACACACTTTCTCATCTGGGTCCTCCTCAAATACAGGTGCGTTGTTACACCAAACCAACATATGTATATGAGGCGAACCTCTAGCTTGATACTCCACTCGAAAAAAGTAGTCAATGACCTCACCGATGGGCTGTGCTGGTGACAAAAGTAGGTGTCTGAGAAGTGCATCAACACGCTTGTCAAACATGCGCATGGTGGTGACAGGGTTGCTACGTAGAATCTCACATTTTGATGCCCAGTCGAGCTCAGAAAAGTCAACCTGCTCTCCTTGCTGTGCCTTTATTGTTTGTATGACCTCTGGCCATCTCATTTCGGCAGCACTAAATGTACAGAAGAATGTTGGGGTACCCAGCTGGCGAAGCATTGCAAAGAGGTCTCTGAGGGTTTTTTCCCAGTAGGCAGGTGTTCCTCTCAAAGGCTGCATGAATCGAGTGGCATCTCTGTTGTGTACCAGTTTTTCCACTTCACGTTTGTCTTGTAGCATTCTTGCAGTGATTTTGCGTCCATCTCTGGTCATAGGTTTTCCTTTACGCAGTTGAATAGACATAGAAGACTTTGCCAAATGCATTTCTGTGATAAATTGTGCGAAAAAAATATAATTGGAGTCGAGAGCAAATCGATTGTCAACACAAAAGAGACGTGCATTGAAATATCTGCTTGGCGATAATTTCATTGGTCTTTGTGTTTCATCCAAAGTGTTCATTCCAGTGGGAAACTGCACAGGGAAAGCCATTGCCTCTAGTTTAGGAACTCTGAAAAAACTCACTGGTCTGTTTCCTTCAGCTGGTGCCACAGTGAATATACCTTCACCAAATGTTATCATTTCCTGTGCAATATCAGCTGGCTGTAAGCATGAATCTATAGAGCATCCACCATTTTGCTGACTTGTGTCCTGCTCAGTGTCAAGTGAATCTTGGTTATCATGTAACTCATGGGTTTCATTATTAGGCTGATTGTCTTCACTATTTATTTCTGAATGTCCTGGGTCAGTAATGTCAAACTCATCCACTGCATCAGTCTCCATTAGATCAACCTCCCCTGCAGCACTGACATCGTTTTCATTTGCCAAGCTATTTATTCCATCCCCAAAAGCTTGTGTTTCATTAGTTATGGTTATGTCCTTGTACTCTGAATGCATCTCTTTCAGTTTTGATAAGGCACGTAATACTTTGGTCATGTCTACAGTTTGGAACTGGTAATGCCCTGTATAGTTCATTCTTCTTTTCAACTTCACTTTCAAAAGCTGTGACTGGCTGCTGGGTCTAGGCAAAGCGTTGACTGTTGCCTCAATCTCTGAAGCTACACAGACAATTCCACCATGTATTAATTTCTGCTGGCCTTTAGGAAGACTGATTATTTTTGCAAATGGTATGTACCGTGCTATGATGTGCCTTTCAAGTATATTAAGATTACTGAGCTCTGGAGGAATTGGTGATAGCTCTAACATATTGTTTACAGCAATGGCCGGCATTTTCCCCATCTTCAAGTTTTCATCACAGCTGTAACAAATCCACTCTGTTCTTTCATCTGGTGCACAACATGATTCAAGTGCACTGCACTGCTCGCTGCATGTATGTAGGCCTACATATTTGCCTGTTAAGCATCGATCAACCATGGCTCGATTCTTTTTATAACATTCATGATTGCACTCTTTTACCTGATTATAAAACAAAGCTCTGTGACACACTGTGCAAACAAAAGTAGGGCCGTTCTGTACATCCATTCGAAAAGATGTGATGGCATCATGCAAAATGGTGCTTTCTGTTGGTGTTGACTGTTGTTCAACCTCTTGCTCAGATTGCTCAGACAGGCGTGTAAGATTACGATATTTACGCTGTATATGCAAAGCACAATGCATTTTGTGAATCATTCTGTTATTTAGGCCCACACCTGTGTTTTTCTTTTTTTGTAGAGAACGATAATGCCTGAATAAAGGGTCATTTCTGTATCTGTCAGTGAAGGTTTCCTTTGTTTTCTGCCTGTATTTAGGATCATTTGCATAGTGATGTTTCATGGTCAACTTCTTTCTTGAACGATAGGTTGGATCATTTGCATAGTGATGTTTCATGGTCAACTTCTTTCTTGAACTATAGGTTGGATCATTTGCATAGTGACGTTTCATGGTCAACTTCTTTCTTGAACTATAGGTTGGATCATTTGCATAGTGACGTTTCATGGTCAACTTCTTTCTTGAACTATAGATTGGATCATTTGCATAGTGACGTTTCATGGTCAACTTCTTTCTTGAACTATAGATTGGATCATTTGCATAATGATGTTTCATGGTCAACCTCTGTCTTGAACGATAGGTTGGATCATTTGCATAGTGCTGTTTCATGGTCAACTTCTTTCTTGAACTATAGGTTGGATCATTTGCATAGTGACGTTTCATGGTCAACTTCTTTCTTGAACTATAGATTGGATCATTTGCATAATGATGTTTCATGGTCAACCTCTGTCTTGAACGATAGGTTGGATCATTTGCATAGTGCTGTTTCATGGTCAACTTCTTTCTTGAACGATAGGTTGGATCATTTGCATAATGTTTCTGCATGTAAGCCTGTTTCCTCAATCTAAAACTCTCATTCATGTAACAGTCTCTGAGGTACGATTTCTTATTGTCTTGAATGCAGTGTGCATACCTCTTTCTTTCATATTCAATTTTTTTCATTCTATTCTGTTCATAATATTTTCGCTGTCTGATTCTGTTGTTCTCACTGCAGGACATATCCTTTTGTGCTTTGGCAGCTTTTCTGCGCCTGTGATTCTTATCACATTTAGTAAGTGAATTCTCAGAAATGGCTGGAGCTGGGAACTCAGCAGTCCGAGCAGGTTGCACATTGTCAGTGTGGCTCTCTTGTTCATTATTACACTCAGATGTAAATAACACTGGCATTAACTCATAAACCCATTCATCAGATGATTCAAGTAATGTCCAGAATGCAAGCAGATGATCAATCACGTCACTCAAGCTGACAAAGGTCAACATCACAGCAGTGCCATTGTTTGCTGGAAATCCATGAGGTGTTCTTGAATGTGGATCAAAAACTCCATATTTATCATCATCTTTAAACAAAGCTATTGTTGAGCTACCTACAGTTAGCAGTGCAAACTTTATATCATTTGACAAACAATGCAGTCTTTCAGAGAGCTGTAGGAAGTCCACACCATCAGGTCCATCTTGCCTTAGATAACCAACCATACCGTGGCGGGCACTTTTCAATATGATGACGCCTCAGCAGCAAATAGGTTTTTTGCTGATGTGGCGTGTTCGAGGACATGTATGATGTTAAAATTGTGGTCTTTACCGAACCCCCTACATGAGTTGCTGGCGTATCAGACTAGGGTGACACCCAACCCTAAGAAAACTGTTTATCTGTACCTCCATGACCATCATTACCACGGATTTTTGCCCCAATACATTCCTGGGGAAGGTCACTTTTGTGGTTTTGCTACCGTGGCTACAGTAATAAACGTGATCGCAGCGTGTAAATACAATTGTGATGTATGCAACGATGTGAATTGCCACAAAAATAAAGGACCATCAGTATACTGCATTGATTGTATGCGATACTGCAAATCAGCTTACTGCCATTCCAGACACAAACAACCTGAGCCCCACTGGGGTTATAGGCAGAATGGTGGTCCCATGTGATGTCACTAAGTACTGCAAAAAAGTGTAACAGACGATATCATGTCAGCATGAATAAGAAAAACCCCCACAGATGCTCATCCATGCGTTGTCCTCACTGTAAAGCCAATTTGGTGCCTGGTGATAACCATAGCTGTTTCATTCAACCCTTCAAGCCGGAAGAGACAGAGCCCAAGTATATCTTTTTCGATTTAGAAACACGAATTGAAAATGGTAAACACCAGGCTAATTTTGCTGCTGCCATGACTTTCAAAGGGGATCTTTTTGAGGCCGAGGGTAGTAGTTATGCGTGTTTATGATGTTGAGACACTTCAGACGGTCTACATATAAGGGCTACACATGGATGGCCCACAATGCATCAGGGTTTGATAATATAATTTTACTGGAGCATTTCACCAAGCTAGGGGTTACGCCCAAAATAATCATGACTGGATGCAGATTAATTTTCATGTATGATGAGATCTTTAAACAGCGGTTCATTGACAGCTATTCGTTCATCCCCATGCGTTTGGCTAAGACAACTGCGGCCTTAAATCTGAACACCGGTGAAAAAGGGTACTTCCCACACAAATTTAACACAGCAGCGAACAACTACTATAGGGGCCCCTATCCAGATCGTGAGTACTATGGGTACGACACCATGTCCGATAAAGACAGAGCCGACTTTGACACATGGTATAGCGAGGCATCCAAAGGCGTATTTGATTTTCAGAAAGAGCTACGATCTTATGGGGTCCATGATGTTGTGCTACTGAGTGACGCGTGCATGAAATACCACAGACGTTCATGGGCTGTACTGGTGTAGACCCATTCACTCAGACTACATTAGCATCCTGCTGCATGGCTGTCTACAAGGCACGCTTCCTGCAACGAGCCACAATAGCACTCACACACAACAATGCCTATGTTAACCAACATAAGGCATACTCCAACTCCTCTATCCAATGGTTGGAATATGTGAATGATAGTAGGGATATGGTTGTACAACATGCTTTGAAAGGTGGCGAGGTGCAAGTAGGTCAGTACTACCTCGACGGCTATTATGAAAAAAATGGTGTCAAACATGCACTCGAATTTAATGGCTGTTTTCATCACGGCCATGATTGCCGCTACAATCCAGACCATATACACCCCCTGTTAAATATCCCTTACGGGGATGTGAGGAGACATTTTGATGATAAGGTGACATACCTCACCAAGACCAAAGGGTTCAGGGTCAGTGATGTGGGAATGTGAGTGGAACCAGGCTAAGCAGCGTGACCCTGATGTTAAGAGATTCATGGCCACATACGTACACCCCGAGCGTTTAAATCCTCGCGATTCTCTTAACGGTGGAAGAACAGATGCCTACAATCTTTACCGCAAAGCTGGTGAGGGTGAGAAAATTCACTACGTTGATTTCACATCCCTATACCCGGCATGTCAGAGCAAGTGTGAGTACCCCATCCACAACCCCCAGATCATAGTGGGAGATTTTCAGCCACTTGAAAATTATTACGGGTTGATCAAAGCTACAGTCTCTCCACCTAGGGGCTTACTACACCCGTGCTTCCATACCGCTGCAACGGCAAATTGATGTTCCCCTCTGCAGGACTTGTGCTGTAGAAGAGAATCAGACCAGCCCCTGTGAGCACAGTGAGGATGGCGCTCCATTTCGGGTGTTGGGTTAGTCTTGAGCTGATGAAGGCTATTGAAAAGGGCTACATTGTTACCAAGGTTGATGAGGTCTGGCATTTTTTTCTCAGAGATCCGACACATTGTTTTCAGACTATGTGAAGACATTTCTCCAATACAAGCAGGAAGCTAGCGGATACCCTGCCCACATGCGGTGACTGATGAGGCTAAAGAGGCCTACATCGAGGACTATTATGAGAAGGAGGGATTAGGCTGAATCCTGATAAGATCTGTTTGAACCCTGCCGTAAGGCAAATAAACAAGTTGTTGCTCAACAGCCTCTGGGGTCGCTTCTCTATGAGAGAATTTGCCCACCACCGAGATGGTGAAAGACCCGAGCATTTTGCCAGATACATTTTGGTTGTGAATATGATGTCACACACTTTTCATTTGTGTCTGATGATGTGGCCTTAGTCCAATGGCGTCATGCTGAGGGTAGTTGAGTACAGACCCCAGACATAAATGTGTTTGTGGGTGCATTCACCACCGCTCATGCTCGCCTTTAAATTATGCGAGCTTATGGACAAATTGGGTGAGCCTTTTGTACACAGATACTGACAGTGCGGTTTATGTCTCAAAGGATGGCGATTGGGGCCGCCGCTGGGGCCCTATTTAGGGGATCTCACAAATGAGCTGGATGATGGTGACTACATCACAGAATTCTGTTCAGCCGCCCGAAGACTTATGGCTACCGCGACAGCCCGGGTAAAACCTGTATGAAGGCTAAAGGTATCACGCTTTAATGCAGAGAATTCAAAACTGATCAGATTGGACACCCTCATTGGCCTTGTTGATCATTATGTGACTGACAGAGATAGTACACCACGACACATACGGGCTCGAACTGATAATATTGTGCGTATCAAGAAACATCTCATTCTAAAAAACAAAACTGGTGAGAAGAGGTTCAGGGTTGTTTTACAACAAGAGGGTGCTACTACCCGACTACACAACTAGGCCATACGGATACTAAAGGGGTATATGTCTATCATGGATAAATATAACACTGGCTTAAAAGAGGCCCTGTATACGATTTCAGACTACAGCATCCATTTTCTTGTGTGATAAGCGGGCCTTCTAATTCTGGCAAGACATTTTTTTGTAAAACAGTTGATAGCCAATATCGACATCCTTATTAGTGATGCAATTGAAAATATAGTGTATATTTATGATTGTTGGCAACCACTTTATGACCTAATTGTTAAAGCTGAGAGATGTCAAATTTATTCAAGGAATACCTAGCGCTCTAGATGATGATGAGTTATTACCCATATCAAAAACTAACCTGCTAATTATTGATGATGTGATGAAAGATGCCAGCAATAATACAGAAATAGAGAAGGTGTTCACACAGTATGTACATCATCGTAATCTTAGTGCCATTTACATGGTTCAGAATCTGTTCTTTCAGGGGAAATCTAGCAGAACAATCAGTTTGAACACTAATTATCTAATTGTTTTCAAAACCCTAGAGATAACAACCAAATCAGTGTATTAGCGAGACAGATGTACCCGGTAACACAAAAATTCTTTCTTGAATCTTTTAAAATGCCACTGTGAAACCCTCACGGATATTTGTTGATTGACTATAAACCAAAACCCCAGATTTGTACCGCCTCAGAACAGATTTGCTTTTGGAGCATCAGGCTGTCTATGTGCCGAAGAAAACAAACTGAGACACAGATATGTCTGAGAGAATCGGTAGAAATTTGCCTCTTTTGAGGCGTTTACTTAAAGCTAAACCGCCCCAGAGACGTGTCATTTTACATTCTGCGTCAGATGAGTTAATCTTAGCTCTCTGCGAGGGTGACACTGAATATTCTTTCGTGGTACTATACCCTTAACAGCTATACAATATAAAAACTACGTAAAAAAATAAGATTTTGATAAAGTTACTGGCTGACAAGAAAATTGGCCCTACGACAAAGAGGCGCACTATTAATCAGAAAGGTGGATTTCTCCTGCCCCTCTTGAGTGTTGCTCTGCCGTTCATAACCAGTCTGTTTACATCAAGACAGAGTTAGAAGTAATAGATGCAGCTGAGAAAATGTATCTGGTACCACAAAGACAATTGGACCGTTTAAAAAATGATGTCGTAACTACCCCACTGCGCCAGTCTGTTGAAAACGAGTTGGAAGTAGCTATGAAAAATGTTTTGAGTAAAACACACCTGACCCCTCATGAGAAGGCCCTGCATTATCGTCATTATTACAGAGATATTTGGCCCTGGTTAAACAGGGGACCTTGAGACGAACACACTGACACTGAGTTTACCACTGCAGTCATCATCCGATGATGTGTCACAAAGTTTAGCAGTACAGGCTACGCCCCCACTTTTGAGAACAATCAGGTAGCCTCTGAGGGTTTTAAAAAATGTACCCTGAGAAGCAAAAGGAATGCTGAGTATATATTAGCAAAGATGTACAACTCTCAAGGCATAGCATCGTGGGACGATTCTGGGTCTTTTGTTTTAACGGCACAACCATTCCAGATGCGCATGTGTTTGATCTGGTAAAAGTATCACCGGGCCACAAGCTGTGAGCCATCGCGAGGCGACCTCAAGGATGGCATGAATTTCTGAGGGCTATTGCTATGCTAAACATCCCTCTTTCTACAATACCAAATAGACTAGTTAAAGATTCAATCACAGCACTGAAAAAGACATAGTACACCTACTCATACACCAGTTAGAGCGGTATCAGAATCCCTGGTTTTCAACACCTCAATTAGATGCAACCGCATGGTTTGAATTTTAGAAAATCTTGTAATGATTACTATGCATTGCTTATGTCTAATGTTCACAGATGTTGTAATATTTTATAAATTGTAATTTTTCTGCTTTGTTTTTCTTATGTTTATAATGTTTTATAAGGTTGTATGACTTTTGATACAGGTATGACTTATAATGTGTGTATTTCTATCCTTTTGTTTTTCAATAAAAACACCCAACTCTGAAATGTCATTTGTTTATTTATTATGAAGCCTTTTCAACACTTTTTTAGATACTTATCATTGATCTGTGCATGCTGCACACATGTGAAAATGTTACACATGCATTTACAACCTTGTAATTTTTTCACAATTAATGACACCATATTATCATTTCTATTTAAATTTTCAGAGTATTTAAGCATCACATCTTCATAGCATAACCCTTTCAACATATGATACAGAAAGAACACACAATGTTGACCACATGTGATAGGCGTAAAAGTCTTGCACCTGCTGGTTTGAATATAGCAGACGTTTACCCATGTTTTCAGAAATGTGTATATGCTTGGAGAAAATATATCACTGTCTGGACGGTTCCCGAAGCTGTCGAAGAAACACACATCACCTTCTTCAGTTATGTACGTAGCTAACCAGTGTTCACCAGGTTGGTCTGAATTATGTGTATTAATTATCACAGAGGCTGGTAGATGATACGCGGTGTTTTAGGTAGCTGATCACAAGCCAATACCCTAGAAAATGTGTATTTTGGATATATTATCCATAATAGTCGATAATTCAACAGTATTCATGATCTTTCAGTAGTAGTCCATCAAAATCTGTCTTGATTAGACACCTCAATTATACTGTCAAATACCATACAAAATCAACATTCTTTCAGCAAAGTCTTTTTTTGTGAAGAAAGTTTCTGTATCTCGGCTGTGAGACTGGGTCATGCTCAAGCATTGCAGTCCACCACTGCTAAATACCCTATTGATAGAGTATGTCTAAAAATTTCTCAATACCGCTGAATTGCGGGTGGCTAATCAGGAAAACCTATTTCTGGGGCGTGCCAAAATCCATCATATTAGCAATGGTCGATAATGATGCCCATATTGGATCATACACAAAAATCCTTATGCGTTTAAACATTATGATCTGGAATTCCTAGCCGTTTTATGTAGATGGACAACAATACCCGTCTAAAGCGCTACAGCCGAAATTTAATGAAGCGTCTGCCGTGCGGGAGTTTACCAATTGGTGTTATCCACAGGAAGACATCCTGAAAAACAAAGCTGGTCATAAATCGTCAGGACTACTTGTCCGGTTACAGTATTTTGCTTTTAATTTAACGGCCTGGGAAGTGTGGCCAGCATCTGTCATTAATAAAGTCAGGCAATATCCGTTTGGGAGTTCGGTTCAGACAGCCGTTGCGAATACAATAAATTTGATTGTGTATGCATTATTTGATAGTATAATTGAGGTGTCTAATCGAAGACAGATTTTGATGGACTACTACTGAAAGATCATGAATACTGTTGAATTATCGACTATTATGGATAATATATCCAAAAATACACATTTTCTAGGGTATTGGCTTGTGATCAGCTACCTAAAACACCGTGTATCATCTACCAGCCTCTGTGATAATTAATACACATAATTCAGACCAACCTGGTGAACACTGGTTAGCTACGTACATAACTGAAGAAGGTGATGTGTGTTTCTTCGACAACTTCGGGGAACCGTCCAGACATTGATATATTTTCTCCAAGCATATACACATTTCTGAAAAACATGGGTAGAAACGTCTGCTATATTCAAACCAGCAGGTGCAAGACTTTACGTCTATCACATGTGGTCAACATTGTGTGTTCTTTCTGTATCATGTATGTTGAAGGGTTATGCTATGAAGATGTGATGCTTAAATACTCTGAAAATTTAAATAGAAATGATAATATGGTGTCATTAATTGTGAAAAATTACAAGGTTGTAAATGCATGTGTAACATTTTCACATGTGTGCAGCATGCACAGATCAATGATAAGTATCTAAAAAAGTGTTGAAAAAGGCTTCAGAATAAATAAACATGTCAAATGACATTTCAGAGTTGGAGTGTTTTTATTGAAAAACAAAAGATAGAAATACACATTATAAGTCATACCTGTATCAAAAAGTCATACAACCTTATAAAACATTATAAACATAAGAAAAACAAAGCAGAAAAATTACAATTTATAAAATATTACAACATCTGTGAACATTAGACATAAGCAATGCATAGTAATCATTACAAGATTTCTAAAATTCAAGCCATCGCGTGTTGCATCTAATTGAGGTGTTGAAAAACCAGGGGATTCTGATACCGCTCTAACTGGTGTATGAGTAGGTGTACTATGTCTTTCAGTGCTGTGATTGAATCTTTAACTAGTCTATTTGGTATTAGAAAGAGGGATGTTTTAGCATAGCAATAGCCCTCAGAAATTCATGCCATCCTTGAGGTCGCCATGATGGCTCACAGCTTATCGGTGGATACTTTTTTACCAGATCAAAACACATGCGTACCTGGAATGGTTGTGCGTTAAAAACAAAAGACCCGAATCGTCCCGTGCTATGCCTTGAGAGTTGTACATCTTTGCTAATATATACTCAGTATTCGCTTAC